>NW_024096931.1:3835000-4210000 GCF_016545835.1 Crotalus tigris | reverse complement strand
ATAACCAAATTGGAAAGAGAGAGGCAGGAAGATAGACAGACAGATGCACATATTGGAGAGAGCTTTAGAGGCATCTGGTGGTAAAGAGTTTCAAAGTGACAAATTCCAGAATGGACCAGGGCAATGATGGCCATATTTCAAGCATCAGAAATCTTAACTCAATTACCCAATTGATTTCAACAATTGCCTTCATTCAGTAAGGCTATCTAGAACAGATAGTGTTCTAGATAGTCTTTAATTGGGATTTATCCAGAGTTGGTTGAAAGATGGGCAGTTTTAAAAAAGAAAATAGAATAAATAACTAAAATAACCTGTTTGTTACTCCTGAGAAAGGAAGAACCTGCCACAACCACAGCAATAAGACCAACAACAACAAAAAAGCACCAGAAGGCAGGATGAGAGACAACAGATGGAAACTAATCAAGGAGAGAAGCAACCTAGAACTAAGGAGAAATTTCCTAACAGCGAGGACAATTAACAGTGGAAGGGCTTGCCTTCAGAAGTTGTGGGTGCTGCATCATTGGAGGCTTTCAAGAAGAGACTGAATAGCCACTTGTCTGAAATGGTATAGGATCTCCTGCTTGAGCAGGGAGTTGGACTAGAAGACCTCCAAGATCCCTTCCAACTCAATTGTTCTGTTATTCTGTTAAAATTTGGCAATTTAGAAGCAAGACATCCCGTACATTGCTAGGAAGCTTTTAAAAGTGTAGCCCTTTCCAAGACAGTGTTTCTATTTTGTCAGAGAAGGGCTTGGAGCCAATTGTGTAAATATCAGCTGAAGCATTAGGGACAGTGAAATCCATGCCTGGTGAGGGACAATTAAAATCTTCAGGTCCAAGGTCAGCCTCTCAGTCTATCTGCACTTTTGCTAAATCGGAGTGCCAGGCTTCTGGGAAATGAACAAATCAATTGCCAAAACCCTTTTGAGATGTTCAGATCTGATATGAAATAACAGAACATCACACCAAATCTCGGTAGCAATTAGTTATCCAGAAATGCAATTACACAGCAAATAGAGATGGGTGGGGAGGAGAGGAAGGGGAAAGGAAATGAGGCTGAGTGTAACTGGAACCAGCGAAGTGAATCATCTTCTCTCTGGAGACTACAGAAAGTGATATTTTAAACATAGGGATAGACTTTTTTGAACTGTGTAATAATTCTGTAGTCAGAGAAAGGAGGAGAAGATAAATATTTCTTTAATTCACCCCATTAATCATATTTGGCAGTGGGTGTTCTCTGGCCTCTTTTTTGCAACTAGTCAGTTTCCAAGTGGCCTATTTGACTGGTTTCTTATCTGATTGGAGAGATGTTTAGATCTGCCATGAAAAAAAATAGTTGCCTTCTTCCTGGAAACATAAATGTTGAATGCGTGTTTGTTTCCCAATTTGGCCTACAACTTGGGATTTCCTAGTCATTTTCCATTCAAGCACTACTGACAATCTAGGTGACTGTTTTTCAGATGTGGCAATGTTCAGGTGTGTGGACTTCAACTTCCAGAATTCCAGAGCTAGCATGACTTCCTGGGGAATTCTGGGAGTTGAAGTCCATACACCTGAACGATTCTGAGGTTGAGAAAGAGTGGTCTAGATATTGCCAAATAAGTGGGCATACAAATGTCCTTGCAGTTTTCTTGGCATTGTATGGACATGATTTGTCACTGTCACCTTCTGAGGTTCTTTGTTGTTGGTTTTTTTTTTTTTTTGAACTTCCACTCTAGTCTATTGCCCTGAAAATCCCTGATGTTTATAGATTTTCCCATCCAAAATCTATCCAGCTTCAACTCTGCTTAGCTCAATGTTTCTCAACCTTGACAATTTTAAGGCATGTGGACTTCAACTCCCAGAATTCCACAGCCAGCAATGCTGGCTGTGGAATTCTGGGAGTTGAAGTCCACACGCCTTAAAATTGTCAAGGTTGAGAAACGCTGGCTTAGCTTTTCAAGATAATAGAATCACAAAGCTGGAAGGAACCTTGGAGGTCTTCTAGCCCAGCCCCCTTGCCCATGGCAGGAATCCTTATTCCATCCTGGACAAATGGTTGTCCAATCATTTCTTGAAAACCTCCCACAATTCCTGGAGGCAAGCTGTTCCATTGACTATTATTCTCACGTTCACAGAAAGTTCCTTTTTAGTTCCAGATTGTATCTCTCTCTGATTAGCTTCTACCCATTGTTTCTTATCTTGCCCTCAGTGCTTTGGAGAATGAATCAATCCCTTCTTCCCTTTGACAGCCCTTCAAGCATTTGAAGATAGTTATAGGTCTCCCCTAAGCCTTCTCTGCATTGGACTACTAGACATATCTGCTTCCCTCAATCATTTGGTTTAGCTTCCAGACTCTTTATTATTTTTGCTACTCTTCTGTGAACTCTTTCTAAAGTCTCAACATCTTTCATCTATTGTACTGACCAGAAGTGAATGCTATATGGTGTGGCCTTACCAGTGCAGTACAGAGCTGTACCAGTAAAGTTTGAATAGAGGCTGCTAGCTAGTTGAGTTCTAAAAGAAACAAAAGAGGTTTATAAATTAGGAACCATGAATAATTACAAGAAGCATGAAGTTCCAAATATACAAGAATGAGATGAATTATGTTTATAATTTTCAAGCTAAGCTTATTAATAATAAAACACTTTGCAAGGTTAATAAGCATGGTTCAGGGGAACGTTATGTTGTAGAGAGAATTGGAGGTGCCCTAGATAGATAGATAGATAGATAGATAGATAGATAGATAGATAGATAGATAGATAGATAGACAGACAGATAGATGGACAGATAGAAAGAGAGAGAGAGAGAGAGAGAGGGAGGGAGGGAGGGAGGGGGAGGGAGGGAGGGAGGGAGGGGGAGGGAGGGATGGATGGATATAGAGATAGATAGATAGATAGATAGATAGATAGATAGATAGATAGATAGATAGATAGATAGATAAATAGATAGATAGATAGATAGATAGATAGATAGATAGATAGACAGATAGATAAGAACCATTATTTAAGCCAAGAGGGTTGAAGTGTTCTTTACATCTTGGGAAGTAAGTTAATATTTGTAAGAAGCTGAGAGAAACACCTCTGTAATTCATTGCAGGTTTTCACTAATATATACAGTAGGATTATAATGGTCCTAGATAGGAATAGTGAATATACTGTAGTTATTTTCATGCTTCCAAACTTGCCTGTTGATGAAGGAGAATATTTGTAGCTCAGTGTTGAAGTGAGGGGTCTTTGGTGTTTTCTGAACTTGGTTATTTTCTTGCAGATGTTTCATTACACAAACTAGGCAACATTATCAGTGCACTGATGATGTTACCTAGTTTGGGTAATGAAATATCTGCAAGAAAAGAACGCAACTCAAAGAGCACCAAGGACCCCTCAAAGCTTGCCTATATTTATGGCCAAACAGTATATTAGATTAAGTTAGTTATAACATATCTAGCTAAAAAAATAGTGTATTCAATTATTATATGTAGCTAGTTATTAGGAACTGAAATATTTTATGAACATAATAAATACATATGGCTGGTATATACTACTTCCTACTTTTACTCATTGGTGACTTGAGTGCAGTACATGGCATTAAGATGTAACAGAGTTTGTTTGATTTTGGATGTCTGTGTTGTGTAACTCTAGATCTTGTAATTTATAAACTATTGCTTGCAACTTATAGCTTTCTGTGAACTCAACCTGTTAAGGCTTGTTAAACAAATTGTGTTTTCCTGAAATTTACAAATCATCCATTACCTCTCCAACCTCTAGTTTGTGCCATTTTTTTTCCCCTTTCTTCTCCAGTTGTGTATGAACTGCATGGAGACATTATCTTCTGTCAATAACTCATTATATTGATTAATAGGACATCTTCTTATAAATTGTCCTGTTCACCTATTGTATTGATTAACGGGACATCCTCTTTACAGACTGTATATAGATCTACACTCACATATACAAATCCCAGTTAAAGGCAGTGAATTAGTCCTTAGGCATAGAAACCAGCTGGGTCAGTCATTTTCTCTCATATCTGGATTGGGAACTCAAAAACATTTATCAATCCATACTGGACCACTATAGTAGATTACATTACAGAACCTTCAGTGAAAAGCCAACATCCTACTATGGATTGATTCGTGCTGGTGATAATAAGATTGATAACATAGAAACATACATTTACCTATTTTATATTGATAATAATACTTTTATTATTATTTTATATTATTAATAATACCCTGAGTGCAATCCCAAGACAACTGGAGCACACCATCGGCATTGACAAATTCACCATCAGTCAATTGCAAAAGGCAGATTTACTCAGAACAACTTACATCCTGCAACGTTGCCTGCAATACCATCAAACATCAACACCTACATATCTGAGGTCCTTGGGAAGGATTTGATAGGTAGATGCAAATACCAAACCCATTCTGAACATCTGGATGACTCTGGAATGAAGATGAAGAGTCTCCTTGAAAAGCTCCTCTTCTTGTTTTGACTTAATAATAATAATAGTAATAGTAATAATAATAAAGTTGGAAGGGACCTTGGAGGTCATCGAGTCCAACCCCCTGCTCAGACAGGAAACCCTATACCATTTCAGACAAATGGCTGTCCAGTCTCTTGTTAAAAACTTCCAGTGTTGGAGCATTCACCACTTCTGGAGGCAGGTTTTTCCACTGGTTAATTGTTCTCACTGTCAGGAAGTTTCTCCTTAGTTCTAGGTTGCTTCTCTCTTTGATTAGTTTCCATCTGTTGCTTCTTGTCCTGCCTTCAGGCGCCTTGGAGAATAGCTTGACTCCCTCTTCTTTGTGGCAGCCCCTGAGATATTGGAACACTGCTCTCATGTCCCCCCTCGTCCTTCTCTTCATTAAACTAGACATACCCAATTCCAGCAACCATTCCTTATATGCTTTAGCCTCCAGTCCCCTGATCATCTTTGTTGCTCTTCTCTGTACTCTTTCTAGAGTCTCAACATCGTTTTTACATCTTGGTGACCAAAACTGGATGCAGTGTTCCAAGTGTGGCATTACCAAGGCATTGTAAAGTGGTATTAACACTTCACTTCTCCAAGTTCTTCTGAATTTGATCTCAGTTGTTTTAAACTTTTCCATTGCATTATCAAAAAACTATAAATGTCTTATTAATTCCACAAAACTCCATCCATTTCTGAATTCAAGCAAAGACTTTGTTTGTTTTGTAATCAGTCCAGGCCTCATAAATCTTGTTTTTTTTTTCCTTTTTTTTTTTTTTAAATATTGCTTGGCAAACAAAACAAGTTTTTGTACAGGCTTTGTTGTTTAATTCCTTGCAAATTCTCCTTTTTCTTCACCAAGTAAAATGAGCCTGAAATAGGCGTTTTTACATGTTACCTACAATAATACCTAAAACCTTTAGAATGTTATGGGTGACAAGTGATCAGGTGGAAATTGTTGATTGTTGTTTCTCTTAGTTTCTCTTTCGTGATCAGAAATGTTTAGCCTGAAGTGAGCTAATCTTTTATTGATCTTTGCTACAATATTTGATTGAAATAATCATCAATAAATTTGAAACCCAAATCCATAAAGCTTGTATTTCCATGGTGCCCTCCAATTGTTTACCTTGTTAGCTTGTTCTTTTGCAATTCTGTTCTTTTGATGTAATTACTGATGTTTCTCCCCTCCAATTAATTCAGGTTTTCCTTGATGCTTCTTTGTTTTGTTCCGTATATTCATGTATCCATTCCATTGTGTTTTATTTAATTGTTCCAATGTTTTCCAAATTTCCAATATTTCTTCCTTATTTTTTAGGAGATTCAAGTGGTTCTTCTTCAGCACTAAAAAAAAAATAATGTTCATTATTTGTAATTATTTTGCAGGAATTGCTAGATCCTACTTTTCTGTAATTCAATGTTTTTAGCAGTTGCCATCACACATTATGCTAATTCATCCAGGGTTTTTGCAATTGTTTTGCTGTCCAGATGATATCACTTTTTCAGGCTTGTTTTTATTTCTCCCATTTTGTTGTTTTTATTTTAATTTTTGTACTTTGCTAATAGCTTTTCAGAATTGATTTATTTTCAAATCTATGCTACTTTGGCATCTAATTTTTGGTTTGGTAGAGTGCTTTCAATCTGTGGATTCGTTCTATTGTTATTGCTTTTGTGAGGCTATACAAGTGCTAATCAATCTCTTTTTTATTTCTGACATAATTAATTGGGCAACCAAATTTACAACCTGCAACATTTATTTAAGTATTTTCTTTTGAGTACATTTCAAATGAGGTGATATATTTTTATCTTAGCTTTTCTTTTATGCATTCCAAAACTTTTTTGACTAAGATATTCTAACAGCCATAATTCATTGTTTTGTATTTGCTATGTTAAATATTCATTGACATAGGTGTTTATGTTTATTTGTTTTTTACTGAATTTTAGCCATTTTTGAATCTCTTATTTTCTTGTTTTCTTTTTTTTCTTTTTGTTATTCCAATTCAATAGTTTTGTTTGGTTTTGTAAATATCTTGTTTCTGAGAATGAAATGCTTGATTCAATAAGTTTTGATTCTGAAAATGTTATTTTCTAAATTTAATACATTTGTTTCCAAAAACAATAGGGTTTTGACTTACAATAGCTTTGATTTTTATTGTTGGCAATTTTTTTCAGATATTTTCTTCTAGTAGTTTTTTTATAATATTTTATTAATTTTTCAATTTTACATTTCAGTATTTAAAAAGCAACCTGGTGGCTGGGTTAATCAATAGTTTGATAACAAAATCTTTAGTACAAATCTCAAGTTACAACATCAAATATTTCCTCTCTTTTTCCCTTAACATTTACTGTCCCGTATTTAAGCTAACACAGTTCTTATTATATCAACTCAACTATATAGAAAATCATCTAGAGAAATACAATCACTTTTAATTTAATTTAACTTTGCTTAATTAAATTAAAAACATTTATTCTAACTTCATAAGACTCAGGATGGTTTAGAAAATCCAGAAACAATAAAAACCATTAAACACTCAGAACAACACATTAAACAAGCTGCCTGGACTAAAACAACCAAAATGATAAAGTATACAAATGGAACAGGGCCCACACAAATGCATCAATAAACACATTAACCTCATTCTGGGAATGGAGCCAGATTTTATGGATTTTCTGGAAATAATAATAATAATAATAATAATAATAATAATAATAATAATAATAATAATAAAGTTGGAAGGGACTTTGGAGGTCATCTAGTCCAACCACCTGCTCAGGCAGGAAACCCTACACCATTTCGGACAAATGGCTATCCAGTCTCTTCTTAAAAACTTCCAGTGTTGGAGCATTCACCGCTTCTGGAGGCAGGTTGTTCCACTGGTTAATTGTTCTAACTGTCAGGAAGCTTCTCCTTATTTTAGGTTGTTTCTCTCCTTGATTAGTTTCCACCCATTGCTTCTCGTCCTGCCTTCAGGTGCTTTGGAAAATAGCTTGACCCCCTCTTCTTTATGGCAGCCCCTGAGATATTGGAATACTGCTATCATGTCCCCCCTCATCCTTCTCTTCATTAAACTGGACATACCCAATTCCAGCCACCGTTCCTTATTTGCTTTAGCCTCCAGTCCCCTAATCATGTTTGTTGCTCTTCTCTGTACTCTTTCTAGAGTCTCAACTTGTTTTTTACATCGCGGTGACCAAAACGGGATGCAGTATTGCAAGTGTGGCCTTACCAAGGCCTTGTAAAGCGGTACTAATACTTCACGTGATCTTGATTCTATCCCTCTGTTAATGCAGCCTAGCACTATGGTGGCCTTTTTGGCAGCTGCAGCACACTGCTGGTTCATATTTAAGTGACCGTCCACTACGACTCCGAGGTCCCTCTCACAGTTACAACTATTGAGCAAGGTATCCCCTATACTATACCTGTACATTTGGTTTTTTTTGCCTAAATGTAGAACCTTACTTTTTCCACCACTGAATTTCATTTTGTTAGAAACGTCAGGAGAGTGGTCCCATTCCTATCTCTGGGAGGTTCCAGAAGGCATGTGCTGCAATTTCCTAGTCAGATAAGACAGCACAAAATGGAGGAGCACACCTACTCTGTCTGGACATCCCACATGGGCAGAGATTAGTGGAGGTAGGCTGTCCCCCAGATAACCAGATCCTGTGCCAAGAAGGACTTCAAAAGTGATGACTAACATTTAGAACTGCACTCGTAACCCACTGGCAAGCAATGCACTTTGCGTTGCCATGGTAACATGTGGGTGTACCAGGAACTGCCCATTCCTGCTCACCTTACTGAACATTACAACAGTTATAGCTCCTGGGTGGTCTTCAAGGGAGCATCCATGTAGAGCACATTGCACTACTCCAGTGGTGAGGTGACCACATGACCATCTGAAGACCTTCTAGCCAAGAGAAGGATGTAACTGGTGCACAGGATGAACATCTGTGCCAAGGCCCTCTTGGCCACAGCTTGCCACCAGCTCTTCAATGAATCTTTAGCGATGATAGACAAATGGAGTTTAAATGTGAGAAGCACTGGCGATTAAAGAAAAAGAATACTCAGATGGAATTGAACAAGACCAAAGCACTGAAAATTGGCTCCATGGACAAGTCCCTGCAATTTTCTAAGAAAGATTTTCAGAGCTTTCTTGTCCTTGCCTCCTTCCTATGGCTGAGAGAGAGGAACTGGCCCAAAATCACTTAGTTGGTTTCATGCCTAAAACAGGACTAGAATTCACAGTCTCCTGATTTCTAAACGGATATATTTAACCACTATACCAAACTGTTTCCCTGTGGGCCTGTAGTAAGTCCAATTTTCATATGATTTCCTGGAATCAAAATTCAGAGCTTTACCTACAAATGACCACCTGCTAATTCCACCAATTCAGAGCTGTTGCTATCTCATTCCAAGGTTCTTGATCCTAGGCTGTAACAGGTATAGGCTTTTGTGTAACTTTGAATGGAGATGTTCCATTGTAGTAAAAGTGCCACAGGCATTAAAAGAAATAGTCTCTTCTTTCAATTTTGGTACAAAGCTATAGAGTGTTAATCTTCCTTTCCAGCCTCAACATACTTGGTTGAAGCTTGGTTGAGTTAAGATTGCTCCCAATAAGCAACTTAACTCTAGCACACTTAGAATCCTAATTGGAATTTTCATGGAAGGAAGGAAGGAAGGAAGGAAGGAAGGAAGGAAGGAAGGAAGGAAGGGGGAGGGAGGAAAGAAGGAAGGAGAGAGAGAGAGAGAGAGGGAGGGAGGGAGGGAAGGAAGGAGGAATGAAGTAAGAAAGGAAAGGAAGGAAAGGAAAAAAAGGAAGGAAGGAAGCAAGGAAGGAAAGAAAGAAAGAAAGAAAGAAAGAAAGAAAGAAAGAAAGAAAGGGAGGAAAGGAGGGAGGGAGGGAGGGAGGGAGGGAGGAAGTAGAAAGAGGTAGGGAAGGAAGGAAGGGAAGGAAGGAGGAATGAAGTAAGGAAAGAAAGGAAGGAAAGAAAGAAAGAAAGAAAGAAAGAAAGAAAGAAAGAAAGAAAGAAAGAAAGAAAGAAAGACTCTCATGTAGTCAAACAAGAAGACAGTAGGAAATCAAAAAGATGGATCACCCTAATCTGTCTATTGACATCTCTCATGGCTGAATAAATGGTGTAGTTGAGCTATATTTGCTTGTATCGATCCAATGCTGTTTAACATTCATGCCTTCACTCTGTGAGGTTGACCACAGGGCAGTGCATTTGTGATCCATTCCAGCGCTCCAAGAGACTCGCCATTTGCACAGAAGTTGGAATGACAAAATAACTGACTGCAGTGTGGTTTGAGTGCTTTGAAGCCCATAGCAGTCATTGATGACTGCCCATTTACCTCTTGTGTTTATTTTTCTATCTATTTTTTTCCTCTCTTTATGATGGTTTAAAATTCAGGGTTTTTTTTTTTAAATTTCTATAATGAAGAAACTATAAATGGTGACATCACTGAGAATAAATTGCAGTTATAGATGAAACTGTCACCAAATAATTGTAATACATCTCAGATTTCAGCATTGTCCTGAACCTTATTGCACCTTATTTTCATATAATTTCGAAGAAACAGATTTATTGTATTGAGTTAGCCCATGTGGAATTATCCTGCGGAAAGTTGTCTCATGGTGAGTTGACCACGGTGAAATGGCCTTGGCGAGTTGTCCCATTCCAAATCCTTGGTGATCTCTAAGCTTGGTGGTTTTCTTCCACCAAGAAGGCCTTCTCAATAATAACACAACCATGTTACTAACCGAACAACCGCAGTGATTCATTTAACAACGGTGGCAAGAAAAGTCATAAAATGGGGCAAAACTCAATTAACAAATGTCTTACTTAGCAACAGAAAGTTTGGGCTTAATTGTGGTCATAGGTGGAGGACTACCTATATCCCATACGCTAAATAAATAACTAGCATGCAGATGGGTGGATTCTGTAAGGCAGTGGTTCTCAACTGTTTTAATGCCGCGACCCCCAACCGGTCGTAAGTTGAGGACTACCCAACCAGTCGTAAGTCGAGGACTACTCAACTGGTGCAGCACCGTTTGCAGAATGGGACTTTTGGCGGGCTCAGCAGGGCAGAGACAGCCTGGACAATTCCTATTGGCTTTTGAAAGCCAATAGACTTAGACTCTATTCAAGAGAGTCTATTCTATTGGCTTTCAAAAGCCAATAGAATAAAAGGGAGTAGCACAGCTAAGGAAAAGGGGAAAAAAATGGCGGACTGCGTTGTTTGGCGACCCCCGTAAAATGGTCGTTCGACCCCAAATGGGGTCCCGACCCACAGGTTGAGAACTGGGATTTTTTTGTATCAGATGTATATTCATGTTCCATGAAGATGAATGATGTTGATCTTTCCCCTCCCTTCCAAATAGCCATTATCCATACCGAAAGCAACACATCCCCTCTGATGGAGAAGCCAGTTGGTTAGCTGATTCTGCTTTCGAACAGCATAAAAGGAGAAGGGGAAATAAAATCGGACACGGATGCCTTGATATCCATTAGGTTTAGGGTGAAGGTTGAACTCAGCCAGACCTTACGCCATCCTGGCCAAGAAATAATTACCAGCAAATTGCATCTTTTTACTATATGCTGATTGATGCTGGAATGGCTTTTGAAAGTTCTCATAAGTTCCTGTTATAGATTAAGTGCTGTTGTAGGAAAAATAACTGCACCCAACTGAAATGGGTGAATGTAATCAGGTTTAATGGACTTGAGAGCTTGTTGGGAATTAAATAACTATTGATTGGTAGGAAACTTGCTGTCATTACAAAATGCCACTCTGGACGAATTATCTAAGCAGCAGATAGATTGCAAGAAACCGCCTTTGAAATACTTGAGATGCTTCTTTCCTATATTGCTTCATTTCTAGAGAGAGAGAAAAAACAAAAACAAAAGAGACCATATCCGAGGGAATGCAATGGCCATTATGAAATACAATACACTGGCGCAAGAGTTAAGTGCAACTGCAAGTCAAGGATAATGGGTTTATTGTGAATTATGATAACAACTTTTTCAGTTGTTGTTTTTTCAGAACAAACCATGATTTTTATCCATCCCTTATTTATGTCTTAAATGTGTAGAGGATGGGTGGATTCCACATGGCACTATAGATTTCCATCAACCCTTTCTTTTATACTCTCCTATACTACAGGAGAGGCAATTATTTAGTGCAGGTAGTCCTTGACTTATAATAGTTTGTTTAGTGACTGTTCAAAGTTACAACGGCACCAAAAAATGGGACTGACGAAGAGCCAGGTTGGCGTAGCAGTTAGAATGCAGTATTGCAGGCTAATTCTGCCCATAGCCAGGAGTTTGATCCTAACCAACTCAAGTTTGACTCAGCCTTCCATCCTTCTGAGGTAGGGAAAATGAGGAGCCAAATTTTTGGGGCGCAAAATGATGACTCTGTAAACCGCTTAGCACTCTGAAGTGATATATAAGTCTAAGTGCTATTGCTATTTTACAGTTACGACCTTTGCAGCATCCCCATGATCGTGTGATCAAAATCCATATGCTTGGCAACTGGTTCATGTTTATGATCTTTGCTATGTCCCAGGATCTTGTGATCCCCTTTTACAACCTTATGTCAAGCAAAGTCACTTAAGAACCCTGATACTAACTTAATGGTTTCAGTGATTCCCTTAACAACTCTGGCAAGAAAAGTCGTAAAATGGGGCAAGATGCACTTAACAAATATCTCACTTAACAATAAAAACTTTGGGCTCAGTTGTGGCTACAAGATGAGGGCTACCTGTATGTAGGGCTATCTAGGGAGGTAGATTGGGAGGGTGTGTGGATGGATGGATGGATGGATGGATGGGTGGATGACAAAATGAAGCCAAAGAGAAGAAATATATTGTGGAGTCTTTAAAATAACATTTCTAGTTAACCCTATACAGTGTAGACTTGTTTTGTTTTTACACCCTTCCTTGATGTCATCATTTCCCAGCAAATGATGTAAATTTGCTGGGGTGTAAGGTAAACAAGGGTCTGAAGGCCATATGCTCATCTCTGCTATACAGCTTATAAGTCATATTGAGAATGAATGGATGGAAATAATTGTTATAAAGTGTTGTGATGGTTGGTACCTTTTCAACAATTGAATTCCTTGTCCCTTATATTTGTGGGCTGTTAATTCAGATGATCATAGAATGGGATAGAACAATACATGTATGAGAACTGTTGCATCTATGGGCAGGAGATCCTGTCACCCTACAGGGAAGGCTTGCAACTCAGAGTTTTTGTGGATGAGAGAAAGTTTGGAGTGCAATTCTCAGTATCCTCTAATAAGACTGAAAAGAATGTTATGACTCCTGTACTGCTGTCAGGCAATATAGATAATATTCAGTTAGATGGAGCAACGTCCTACTCAGAATTGGGCAGTACAAGTAGTCCTTGACTTACAACACTTTGTTTGTTGTTGTTAATTGCGAAGTCGTGTCCAACCCATCGTGACTCCATGAACAGTTCATGAGGTTGTTCTGGTTCCTGGTGCCTGACAGGTTAGACGTTTATAGCCATACTCTGGCAAAATTCTGTCCATTCTATGTAAGCAAAACAAGACAGGATTGAACTTGACTGGATTTCACTGTGTCCTCTCTGGGTTTGGGTGTGACTTAGGGCAGGGCTTTTCAACCAGTGGTATGGGTAACACCTGTGGTACATTGGCACCTGGCAGGTGGTACGCGACCATCCTAGGAAAGTGGTAGCGGGGAAGGGGAATGAGCTGAACCGGTGGCAGCACCGCACAAGCCTGAATGAGAGATGGCTGGAGCTGCAGGGCTGTCAGGGTTCAGCGGAAGCGTCAGGATCAGTGCCGTTTTCCAGCTGATCGGCGCTTTGGGACTGTCATAGCTCAGTGGAAGCACCAGGATCAGCGCCAGGCTCCAGCTGGAGCTCAGCACTGATCCTGGTGCTTCTGCTGAGCACTGAAGAAGCACCAATCAGCTGGAATGTTGCAGCATCTCCAGGGCCTTGTGATTTACATTCAGATGCTTGGCAACTGATTCATATTTATGATGGTCACAGTGTCCCAGGGTCGTGTGAAGCGACCAAAACCTACTGCAACCACCCAGCAGACGGGGGGAATAAAAACCAAACACCCCCCCCCCCGCGCGCCAATCCTCAACAGAAATGCTCACAACAATGAAAACCTCAGACAGGAGGAAGAGTGCAGCCGGGCGGGCAGGCAGGTTTCTTGCTCAGCTGTGACTTGGGGGGCACTTTTTTCAGTGCCATTGTAACTTCGAACAGTCATTAAGCGAACTGTTGTAAGTCGAGGACTATTTATACTTTATCACTTTTTGGGGGGGTCATCAAGTTTTTCACACCTTGCTGGTTGGTACTCGGATGTTGCCATATCCTAAAAGTGGTACAATGGGTGAAAAGGTTGAAAAGCCCTGACTTAAGGAACTGGTCAAAGTGATGCTCAGCACTGGCTCTACTCCAACACTCCAGTACTCTCTCCATAGTTGATAAAAAATAAACTATGAGGAAGAGGAATGATCGAGTATCCACTTCAAACAGCAAACAGGAAGATTCTAATACTGTGCATTAAAGATGATGGAGAACTTGGCCACTGGTGGGAAACCCAATGGAAGTCATTGACAGGAACAGTTTTGAAACAGAAGAACTGTCTGAATAGACCACCTTTGAGCCCGGCGTTAGCCACTCTCCAGCGGTGACAGTTAATAATTCTCAGTTCCTGCCACTCCTCCAGAAATATAGAGACACCCTCCCTGGATAATATCTTCACAAAATCTTCCACCCTTCTCCTCTCTCTCGTGTAATTGTAGCTGGGCCATGCATTTTCGCTGGGGGAGAGATGTCACAATAGATTTGATGTATATGGTACAGATCTTTTAGTCTCCCTATACATTATAGATTTGAAACCTAATATATTCTTGGAAGATCAGGGCAGTGCGAGAAACATGCATATTTATTTGCTTGAAATATACGGCATGCTCGCAGCAACATGGCAGGCTGTTTCTTAAGGTTTGTAAGGGGATTATGAGTTATTTTGTATTTCTTTGCAACCATAAACATCCTGGCAAGATATAAATGTCAGCAGCAACCAGAGAAGCAGATGAAACACTCCAAAGGGTAATAAATACTTGATACTCAAAAGGCTAGGGAGAAGGTTTGTAGTGGGGCTATTATTAGAGATGAGCTATAACTAGTTGCAGTGCCTGTTGTTTTAGAAACATTTTTTGGGGGGGTGTTGATAACTCCTCGTCCTCGGAGTATTTTTTAAAACTGGTTTTAGAAACAAAATGTGTGCTTAGATGTTTACATCCATCTTGTTCTTGCTTGGTTTTTTGGTTTTTTTTTTAAATCCCATAACCCGGAGATTCTGCTAATCTGAGTATCATGAAAGCAGAGAAGACAGCTAAAGAGATTTGCAGTTGGGGAAAGCAGAAGAATTTATAAAAAGTTTTCTTTTTTTGGGGGGGGGGGAATGATGCCGCCAGCATTGCTAGGTTTTTCAGTCAGAATATGAAATGAAGAAACATTCAGGACAGTTTGAGAAAGAAGATCTAAATATAGTTATTATTATTATTATTATTTAAGCTGTATGTTAATTCTAAGTATCGGACGTTGGATATGATTTACGGATTTCTTGCCCTGCTTCTTTTGGATCCTGGTTTTCTGGACTCTTGGTCTAATTAGCTAATTTCAAAATAGACCTTCTGTCTCTTACAAGAGATATGGAGCATGAGCAATTGTACCTTTCTGGAAATTCAGTGAAGAATGTGTGAACTGTATTTAGTATCACATAAGATGTTAGCAATAGCAACAGCACATAGACTTGCATATCAGCCCATAGTGCTTTACAGCATGCTCTGGGAGGTTTATAATGTCAGCGCCTTGCCTCCAACAATCTGGGTCCTCATTTTACCAAGTTCAGAAGGATGGATGGCCAAATCAACCTTCAACCAGTCAGAATCACTCCAGGCTGTGGGCAAGGTTTACCTGCAATACTGCATTCTAGCTAATGGAAGTGTCTGCTCTTGAAGTGTTTCCTACTAACTAAAGCTATGTTGACTATCATCTCTCCATAGTCACAATGGATCATCTGCTATAGCTCCATAACTCCATAACTGTACTGGACTTTCCAAATTACTGATGGATCATCATATCCTATCCTATCAATATATTCCTGTTTTCTCTGGGTGTTAATAGAAGTACTGTTAATTTCATTGCTTCTCTGGTCTGAGTCTCTGGAGTAGCCGTCCAATTGGGATAGGGGCAGGGAAGGAGGGAGGGAGGGAAGAGAAAGAAGGAAGAGAGGTAGAGAGAGAGAAGGAAGAAGCAGAAGGAAAGGAAGGAAGGAAGGAAGGAAGGAAGGGAAAGACAGGAAGGGAGGGAAGGAGGAAGGAAGGAAGGAAGAAAAGAAAGAAGGAAGGAAGGAAGGAAGGAAGGAAGGAAGGAAGGAAGGAAGGAAGGAAGGAAGGAAGGAAGGAAGGAAGGAAGGAAGGAAGGAAGCATTGTAACTATACATTTAGTGCAAACAACATCCTTTGTGAGACATTCTCATGATTCTCACTGGGTTTTTTTTTTATTATTATTATTATTTTCCTAAATTCTTCTCCAATGTATCAGGATGCTTGACTTGAGTAATTATTTCCTATTTATCCTTAATTCAAACTGTTGTAGGGACAAGGAGATGTGTATAATGCTTTTTGTTCAGTTTTGTTTTTACTGTGGAGGAAGAGTAGGATTTTGTTCATGTTGTAAAATTGTGTATATAAAATGAATAATCCACACTCATTAATAAGCACATAGTAATGTCTTTGGGCAGATACATTTGGTTATAAGCCAAAAGTTACACTCTTTGGCAGTTATCTGAAACTAAAAGTGATTCTTTTCCAAGCACAAATTTGTTTAGAAAGATTTATTGATAAAAAAGGCATAAGGTTACAAGAATTCCAAGAAATGGGTTATTTCTCATTCTCAAATGTATGTATTTCCAAATACTTTAGGGTGAAAACTTTCTGATTTTCTTTCTAACAGACTTCCTATGTTCCAGTACCATCTACACAAGACCCTATGATCCTATAGGCAGAGGTCCCAAACCTTTTGGGCACCAGGGACTGGTTACGTGGAGAGAGGTTTTTCTGTGGACCGGAGAGGGTGTGGTGTTGTGTGCTGCCTGCATCCTGTGGATGGGTTTTCCTTATTTGTGCGGACTGGTTGCTGGCATGCCACAGCCCAGTACTGGTCCACAGACTAGGGTGGAGGACCCCTGCTATAGGGCATTTGGGAGGGAGGGCGGGAAGTGAAGGATTGTAGGGTCCTTGATGCTCACTGAATTTGGTAGTTTTTTTGCAGATGTTTCATTACCAAGCTAGGTTGCATCATCAGCACACTGATCATGTTATCTAGTTTGGTAATGAAACATCTTCAAGAAAGCCACCAAGCTCAGAGAGTGCCAAGGTTCACCCAGTTTAACCTTGGGCTATAAATATTCTCTTCTGAAAGAAGGATTGTACGCGTGTATGGGTAGTTTTTAATTCCATTTTTCTTTCATGATGGAAGTCAAATCACAAGATATGCTTGCTTGGAATTTCCTAATTGTTTGTTTACAAAGTGCTATCTTTCCTGGTCTCGGAAACAATTGGTCAACCGTATTTGGCTTGCCAGTTACCAGGATTTTCCCTTGTTTGTACTTGGATGTCAAAACTTCCAGGAAAGGTCGGGGAAATTTAAAGGACAAAAATTGAAAGCAGGCAAACTGCTTTCATAAATTCCTAGGAAAGCTGTGTGGACCTATCCTTGAAGCCACCAGACCTTGAGTTCAAGATGAAGGAGATGCAACTTTTACTGTTTGGGGGAGCCAAATTAGACTGGATGGAGAATGAGTTTGTTCGTTTGTTTTTTTGTTTTCCTCTTCAAGGAAAGAAAAAGGAAGAAAGTCCATATAAATGTAAATATCTCCAAATAACCATAAGGGTTGAAGCCCAGCATTTGAGCCTGGGAATGACATACAGCCAAGGGCTTTGTGTGTTGCAAGATACAGCACCTTGTCACATGAAAAACGTTCTAATTCCATCCAGTAAACACCTCTCTAGCCTCCTTCAATCTCCTTGTGACTGCAAAGCTAAGAAGTTGAATTTTCCAGCCTTGCATGGAATGCAGCCTTGATAATACCAAGCAGCCATTCCTATCTCGTACCTATTACAGCAGGTTGTGCTTAGTTGTTTATTACCTCCCCTGATAGGTTGATCTCCTTTCTGCTTCATTTTGACAAGCCTGTGTGGTGCTAAACCCTGTTAAGACAGTGCAAAGACCCAATTATAGGAACTAGCAAGACATGCAAGACTAAGCAAAGAAGGGAGGAGGGAGAAGAACTCACATGAAAGGATTAGGGATCAAAAATAGCGTCATTTAACTGGGCTGGATAGGAGAAAAGAAAAGAAAAAAAACAAAAACCCAGAGAATCTCAATAAGGAAGGTTGTTAATGATTCTTTAAATGAAAGATGGGCATGCTTATGTGTGTATGTGTGTGCGTGTACAAAGTCACAAACAGAAACAAAGCTGATCTGCCACTCTTTTTCTCTTGGATAATTGTTTCCTAGGACCATAGAAGGTAAGATTTGGAAGGGAGCTGTCCGGTCCTGTAAGTTTCATTGTCTGTCAGTTATTGGAGTATTCTTTTAAGGCAGTGGCTCTCAACCTGTGGGTCGGGACCCCATTTGGGGTTGAACGACCATTTCACGGGGGTCGCCAAACAATGCAGTCCGCCATTTTTCCCCCCTTTCCCTTAGCTGTGCTACTCCCTTTTATTCTATTGGCTTTTGAAAGCCAAAAGAATAGACTCTCTTGAATAGAGTCTAATTCTATTGGCTTTCAAAAGCCAATAGGAATTGTCCAGGCTGTCTCTACCCTGCTGAGCCCGCCAAAAGTCCCATTCTGCAAACGGTGCTGCACCAGTGGAGTAGTCCTCGACTTACGACCGGTTGAGTAGTCCTCGACTTATGACTGGTTGGGGGTCGTGGCATTAAAAAGGTTGAGAACCACTGTTTTAAGGGGTTGGCCGCCCCAAGAGGTACACAGATAGTCCTCGACACTTGGGACCAGAACTTTCATTGCAAAGCAATGCAGTCATTAAATGAGTCATGCTGAATTTTGCAACCCTTTTTGTTGGGGTTTGTCAAGCAAATCAGACTTCCTCCATTGCATCTCAGAAGCCCTGCAGGAAGGTGGTAAATCGTGATCCTGCCATCCTCGGATACCGCAACAATGGTAAACACATGCAGGTTGCCAAGCGCCCCAAATTTTGATCACATGACCGTGGGGAAATGCTGTGATGGTCATAAGTGTGAGGACCGGTCATAACGTTGCTTCTTTCCGTGCCATAGTAACTGGCCATAGTCATTGACCAATGGCCCGCTAGTGGGGGATGACCTGTCCTGATGAGTAAATGCACAATCTGAAACCGTGCAAGAGCACGTCTGATTTTTATTTAATTATTTATTTAATTTTTATACCCCCCGGCTCCCAGCAATTTGACAAATGAGCAGGACCCTAAGGTAGCCTTCATTTCTACATCCCTGTGTGTGGGGGAAAACGTTCCAGTATCCATGTCCTAAAATGATCCAATCCTCATTTTTTTTTGCTTTGGGACTGGTTTTGTTCTTCCTAGTCATAAATCTCAGCCAGTTTTTTAAAACTGCGTGGGAGTTACTGGTTTTTATAGCTTTTAGTTGACTGTCCCTTGCTAATTTCACCTCTCCTCGTCCTGGTTCTGCCTTGTGGTTTAATCTGGACCTCTGCCTTCATCAGAGGCCACCAGGTCACCCAGACAGATTTCAATAGCAAATTGAATTTACACAAGACAGAACAATAGATTTGGAAGGGGACCTCAGAGATCTTCTAGTCCCACCTTCTGAAGCAGGAGACCCTCTACCATTCCAGACATGTGGCTGTCCCGTCTCTTCTTAAAAGCCTGCAGTGATGGAGCCCCTGCAACTTCTGAACTCAAGCCGTTCCACTGGTTATTTGTTCATTTCCCTTTGATTTCTTTTTCAGCCTTACAAGATGATGGCGAACTTAGGAATTCCCAGATGAAATCATGCCTTTAACACTTAGATATGACCCCGTTTTCATTTGCTTGTTTGTTTGTTTTCCCATATGTTCAATTGAAGAAGAGGTGTGTGGTTGCACATGTAAACACTTTTGGCACCCAAATCCATTTCAGCCATTAATTTAGCTTTTTTTCTGATCTGCCGGAATCAAAAGTTGCATTTTGGCACAGCTGGTCGTCATCGTTTCTGGTATAAGTTGTTTCTTCTTCTTCTTCTTCTTCTTCTTCTTCTTCTTCTTCTTCTTCTTCTTCTTCTTCTTCTTCTTCTTCTTCTTCTTCTTCTTCTTCTTCTTCTTCTTCTTCTTCTTCTTCTTCTTCTTCTTCTTCTTCTTCTTCTTCTTCTTTCTCTCTATGTAACCACCACAATTTTCTTTAAAGCCTTGAAGGGATACAAAGCAAGACAGATGGTTTCCCACAGACTCCCCCCCCTCCAGTTCTTTTATCTTTCATCTAACTATTAATTCATCTGTTTGGATGGGTACATTCATGCATGGAAGCAAGATGAATAATAATTAGATTTTTAATAACTCCCTGCATTTGCATTCCGAGTAACTCTTTACATGGTTCTAGCTGATTAAAATGAATCATTTACATAATTAACATATGGTTATAGTGTTGGCTTTAATATGCTGATTATCTCACTTCTGTTGTCTGGAGTCAATTGGATTCAAACTGTAACAATTGTTTGAAGTGAGAATAGTTTATTCCTGCGAGGATTGCCGGATATCGCCAAGGGCCTGATTAGTGCTAACACAACTGTCCAAGAACTTTGTCAAGTGTGACAAGGGAAAGGGACATGTGTGTCTTGGTGCAAATCTGATTTCCTTAGGCTAGACTTTCAAAATAGCTTTGTAAACTCGATGCAGCATAAACCATTTTTTAATCACCATGGTGGTTACATGTATTTCCTCCCCTCTCGCCTATACAGGTAAATCCTTGATTTACATTGTTTGGCGACCGTTCAAAGTTACAACGGCACTAAAAAAAAAAAGATTGACTTATCAGCATTTCTCACACTTTAAAACCGTGGTCACGTGATCAAAATTCAGCTGCTTGGCAACTGACTCGTATTTATGACGGTTGCAAAATCCCAGGGTCATGTGATCCCCTTTCGAGGCCTGCTGACAAGTCAATGGGGAAGCCAGATTCACTGGACAAGTGTGTTACAGGAAGTCCTCAATGTACAACAGTTTGTTTAGTGATCCTTCAAAGTTACAACGGCACTAAAAAAAGTGACTTATGACCATTTTTCACACTTTAACGACCGTTGCAGCATCCCCCGGGTCATGTGATTAAAAGTCAGCTGATTGGCAACTGACTCATATTTCTGATGCTTGCGTGCCCTGAGATCACGTGATCACCTTTTGGCATCTTCTGACAGGCAAAGCCAAGATTCACTTAACAACGGTGTTCACTTAACAACCGTGGCAACAAAGTTCGTAAATGGAGCAAAACTCACTTAACAAATGTCTTAGTAAGAGAAATTTGGAGCTCAATTGTCCCCTGGGTAACCCGTTGTTGTTGGTCCACATAAACATTCAATTCTACCTATTTCTGACACTTAGACACGAAATATCTTTGACCCTTATAAAGTTTTGATTTGGTTTGAAAATATTGTCATTCATGCACAATAGTCTGGTTTTACATGATACATTAATCTGCAATGTGATTGGCTGGTTTTTGGATCATTGAGCTAAAGCCAACCTGTGATATTATTTTTAAGGTTCAATATATTCTGTGTGAACCCAGAGAATTGAATTAATTTAGTAAATCACAGTAATGCAAACAAGAGGTTAAATGTAGTGTAAATACTGATAGAGACTGAAGGAAGCAATGGATATATATGTGTATGTGTATGTGTAGGTATATGTCTATGTCTATGTGTATATGTATATGTATATGTCCTTAATAACTGTAAAAATCTGAACCCCGGGCATATCTATTCAGTACTACACAATCTTCGAACTCTGGGACAAATATAAATCAGCTGTTTATAGTTAAAAAAATTAAAACAATAAAAACAACTATTTACAATGTTAAAATAAACTTAGCTTTCACTGGTCCACTGCAAGCGTCTTCAGAGTAAAGCATTGGGGTGGAGAAAGATCTCTTATAAGCCTTGCTAACCCAGTTTTTTACACATTTAAGGCAATTATGGTGGGACATTTAAGGCAATTACGGTCAGTTAGGACGAATGGCCCTATCACACGGTCAATGTGTAAAAAACTAGGTTAGCAAGGCTTATAAGAGATCTTTCTCCACCCCAATGCTTTACTCTGAAGATGCTGGCAATGGACCAACAAAAGCTAAGTTTGTTTTAACATTGTAAATAGTTGTTATTGTTTTAAATTTTTTAACAATAAACAACTGATTTATATTCATCCCGGAGTTCGAAGATTGTGTAGTATTGAATATGTATATGTGTATGTATATGTATATGTATGTATAAATACACGAAGAAATAGGGGTGTTTCCATGTTGTTATAACTCTTACTAGGCGCATGCTACTCAATTGCAGTCCAGTTTAACTTGCAAACTGAATTCTGTTCTCGCACTTCATTCTGTACAGAAAAAACTTGGTTTAATGCTTAAAGCAAGCTTTTCTGCTTTAAAGAGTCTGATTCAGAGACCCAATATAATTCAGAAATTTAGCTGAGTCACCTTTGACTCTGAACTGAAACTTAGGATAGCTTTGGTCTTTTCCATATCTCACCTAAAATGAAATTAGAAGTATTTCTCATAAAGGGTTTCCCCTCCTCCTTGGATAACTGATTGTCTTGTAAATCATTGGTTGAAAAGTTTTGTTCCTGAGATATTACAATTCTAATATTTCTCCTCCTCCTCCTCCCTTTCACTACTCTACGTTCTCATTATACTACTTACAGTTTGTGATAATTCAGTCAACTAAAAGTGTAACTGAGTATTTTGGGTTCTCTTTTTGATTGTCTTCCTAATTATATGTGAGGTATAATTGACAGCTGATCTCTGAACATAAAGTTTATACATAACCCATGCAATGTCAAGAAAAGGCCAACTAATTTTGCACGATTCTTATATTAAACCTTTATAAAATATATTTTCAAAATTAGCTTAGAAGAAGCTTGTGCAGAATGTCAGAAGATACATGGCAGTGTGTGTGTAAATATAGGTCTCTTTTTAAAACATTTTTATAAATAAAACACTACCATTTTGAGATTTAAAGGGGGTGACTAAAATAAGCTGGCATGCTAAAGCATTGTTTGGTATTAATATTTACTGAAAAAAATCCATTAATTTCTATAGAGATCAAACAGAAGTTAACAGTGGGAAGTGATTTTAATGGTGAAATAAGTGATAATGGGTCTGGTTGTTTTTAGTATCTTCTTAGATAATGAGCATTCACTTAAGAAATCTTGGGGGAAAACATGATAGAATTGTGTTCTTTTATATATCCTGTTAGAACTAAGTTCCTTTTATCTTATCACGTCACTTTAATTTATTTTGCTTACTTATTAGTCTTTTTATTATTAGTCTTTTTCTGCACTTTGCATAATTTTGCTCACTCCCCAGAAGGAAAAAAAAAACATGATGGGTAGGTAGGCATGCATGTTGTAGACCCAATGAAATATAAACATGCTGCTAGAATCATTTTGATCCACTCACTCTTTTTCAGCTATATCTCCATCCTGAGTCCCGCTTCCTTGAATATACCCTTAATATTATTGTAGGTTGTACAGTCAACCAGATGTTTAATGTGGAGATGGCATTTTTATCCACTTTTTGAGGATTTGGAATAGGCAGATATTCTTGTTTAATAACATTAACGGCATTGTTGCAGGATGTGATGTGAACTGTTCCAAGTAAAGTAAATCCTTTTACAATTGACTGATGGTGATTTTTTTCAATGTCAAGTGATGCTACAGATGTTTTGGGTTCCACCCAAGACACCTATCACAAATGATACTATCTTTGCTTTCTTTTGCCACAGTCGTTCTACTTCTATTTGCAGGTCCTTATATTCTCCTCTCCTCTCCTTCTTTCCTCCTCTGCCCTTCTTTCTTCTCCTCTCCCCTCCCCTCCCCTCTGTCCTGTCCTATCCTGTCCTGTTCTGTTCTTCTGTCTCCAGGTTTATTATTGTTATGGTTAGTTGCACATTCCACTAGGTGTTTAGATTTGACATTTTTATCCACCTGTCTAGTCCTTGCCAAGGACATGGGATTGGCAGATGTTGTTTGATGGTGTTGAAGGTATCAGCACAAGATGTAATCTGTTCCAAGTAAAGTTGCCTTTTGCAACTGACTGATGGTGATTTTTGTCACTGTCAATGATATTATCATTGTATACCCACTAACATGGTATCATAGCTGCCAGTTTTTTAGTTGGTGTTGGCCTTACATGCAATGAGTTCTTCCTGAGAATCTAGGATGTCTTCAGCATAGTATAGATGTTGAGTCAAGTGGCCTTTTGGGATTAACAGATAGATATTTCAGTCTATGTGCAGCTTTTCTAACTATCGTCCAAGATTTTTTGGGTATGGCACTCAGTATGCCAATAATCACGGAGACCACCACGGCCAGTTTATAATCTTTCAACTTCAATTTTCAGATCTTGATACTTTATGATCTTCTCCAATTCTTTATCTTTTATTTTATTGTCCCTTGTTATTGCCATATAATTATCCACACTTTCTTCTTTTCAATCACAGTCACATCTCATTTGTTGTGAGACAAGACTTTATCAATTTCATTACTGGCATTGTTATTGTTGTTGTTGTTATTTTACTTCTGTATCTTTTGAAAATTGCTTTTGTAGGTACCTGGGAAGTTGGATCTGAATGTTGGTTAGACCTGGATATTTATTATTTATGCATGGTCACAATATTGTTATTGTTAGCTTCTCATAATTTTATTATTAAGATTTATTTCATATTGTCTCCTTAAAAGTGGGGACAAAGTACAACAGTAAAAACACTACAAAACAATATAATAAAGAAGAAAATGATGTATGGACAGAATAATGCAACCTAACATACCTATTCTTATAAGAAGTCTGTTATCCCAACTATTCTAATGGCAGAAAGTGGGACCCACTTGATGTCGATGAACGAGGAGAGTATAAAAGTTGGCTTGAAACTCAACAGTAAACAAACTAAGATCATGGCATTTGGTCCTATTCCTTCCTGGCAAATAGAAGGGAAAGAAATGGAATCAGTAGCAGGTTATATTTTCTTGGGTTCCAAGATCATTGCAGATGGTTATTCATCATCATCATCATCATTCTAGCCATGGTCTATCCACTGTAGGATGAAGGCCTCTTCCGTATGTTTCCAACAAACACAGTCCTGAGCTTTCTTTTGCCAGTTGGGCCCGCCATACTTGCTGATGTCGTCAATCCATCTTGTTTTAGGTCTCTTTCATGGATGCTTTTTATCACGTGGGAACCATTCTATGGCTGCATTCTTGTTCCACCTGCCCTCGGTTCTTCTTGCTATGTGACCAGTCCATTTCCATTTCAATTCTTTTACCCTCTTGATGATATTATATACTGTCATTGAGAGGAAAGCTATGGAAAAGCTAGACAAGCAGAGACATCATCTTGTCAACAAAGGTCCATCTAGCCAAAGTTATTGTTTTCCTAATAATGTATGCCTATGAGAGCTTTCTCTGTGCTATGCCCCAGTCTAAAAAACCAACTGAAAAGGACCTAGATAATCTCTTTCTGACAGGTCCTTCTGAAGCTACAGCTTAGCCATTTTGCAGAATGGACAATTGTCCAAGTCCATTGGCTCCAAACTCTTAAGAAGACACATCACCATGTCCTTCAAGGTTGGTAGTATCTCTCCCTCCTTAAAGAAGGCAGATGCTATTGCATGAATCCAACCCCAGTTCATTTCTGGACACCAAGTAGGAGGGACATACAATTGATCTAATAAACAGGTGGTTGGGTTTACAATCCACAATCTTTAGGAGGTATATATTCAACCTTATAGCAACTACCCATGCAAGATACCTTCAGTCAGCTCAATAGACTTGCCTGGGTGGAATGTGACTCCAAGGAAATTTGAGAACTTTATATTAAAGATGTTTAGAATATCATTCACTGAAGATACATCTAAGATATGAAGAACTAATTCATTGCAGTTTCTACTCTATGACAAATCTCATCCAATGACATTGGTGAATTTGCAGTTCAAAGCGCCTAGTTTCATCTCCCTCTTTCGCTATAATTGGATTCACATAAAATGGTTAATCAGGCTAATGAATTAAACAGAATTCTGGGTCTGCACACCGCATTGAGCTCTCCAAATGACTAGTGTTCCCACAACATCATAAACCATAAAAAGCTAATCTTGGATAAAAATCAATAGCGTAGCATGTTGCACATACGCAGCTGATAAGTTTCTCATTGATCTAGTTTACTGGACAAAATCTTTGTGTCTGACTCAAAGGGCTGCTTAATGCTGGCTCCATGCAACATGAAATCAAAGTGAATAAAATCCATCACCTCTCATGCTACATGAAGGAAATGATTTTTGGAGAGACAGAAGTGGAGAACTATGCAAACTGAGTCTGTTTCAGAGGCAGGGGAATATCCCATTCAGCCTAAAAGGCAATGATGCTATCAGCCCCAAGAGAATAATTTCAAATTGATGGGAAGTAAAATTGAAAGCTACTTCCTGTGATCACTGAGACCAGTAACAATTACCTCATCTCATTTCTCAGAGTCAACATAAATGTTTTATTCGTTTAAAGAACAAGGAAGATAAAGGATGCAGCAGAAGGATGGGAATGTTTATTTTTTTCTAGCTTTTTTGGAGAAATGTACAATATGTTTCCAGGAAGCATGGGGATTTTCCAGGAAAAAAAATCACTTGATGATGAACGGAGAGAAATTCATTTATTACTACCACTGAATTATCTTTTGAGATAATTTATAAATGAAAATTAGTTTTATACTCCTCAGGTTGATACCTGTATCTCTCTCTCTCTCTTAAGTTTCATCTGCAAGCATGCAGTGATAATAGCAACAGCCTAAATATAAACACATTCCTTTGGCAATTATTTGCAAAGCATGATTTTTATGATTATTGCATTGTTGCAGAGCTTCAAATAAGACTAGAAATGAAGGAATTGATCTAATCCAGCCATTGTCAATACAGTGGATGTATCTAAATCTATTTCCATATGATTTGGTGAGAGTTTTTAAAAAACTGGTAAGAAAATTAAGGATTGTCCTCATCCAGAATATTTGTCATGCCCCTCATACTTACCCTATTAGACTGAGGAATACAGAATGTTGAAATGGTGTAAGAAGCAGCAGGTCAATGATATTAAAAATATATGAGGAAAGAAAGAAAGAAAGAAAGAAAGAAAGAAAGAAAGAAAGAAAGAAATGTATGTCCTTTTCCATAGCTTTTTATATTGTCCTTTGTTCTTTAAACATTTCAATTTCTTTTATTTCTTTTCTTAGAATATTCTCACTTCCACCCAACCACAACTTTCATGTTTTTTCCAGTCTTCCTTGCCCTTTTTTTAATTTTTGTTTTAAAGTCCACTCCTATTTGATTCCTTCTGTATAACCAAACCACCTCAATGTGTGCCTCATTCATGCTGGTCACTGACTTTTGTGTTCGGTTCACATTTACTCGTTCTCAGCATCCATTCTTTCATGTCTTCTTCTTCTTCTTCTTCTTCTTCTTCTTCTTCTTCTTCTTCTTCTTCTTCTTCTTCTTCTTCTTCTTCTTCTTCTTCTTCTTCTTCTTCCTCCTCCTCCTCCTCCTCCTCCTCCTCCTCCTCCTCCTCCTCCTCCTTCTCCTTTTTCTCCCTCCCTCCCCCCCTCTCTCTCCTCCATATGTATATTTCTTAATAATCTCATTCCCACGGCATTCAACTTCCTTTCTTGATTCTCCAATCCCATCCAGCTTTCACTTCCTTATTACAAAGTAGGTAGAAGTTTTCATACAGAGATACTTTTGACAAATATTCAGCTTTTACAACACACAACATATATTACCCTTGATCCTTCTTTCATTATTTGCACACTTAAAATTTCTCCAGCCCTTTTCTCATTTTTACTAACTATTCTATCAACATGCACAAATCTATCCATTTGCCTTCATTTGACCTTTTATTATTTTATTTTATTATTTGCTGTTCAGGCATAATAACTTTCAAGTGTTCACTCAGTTTCCCTGTCAACTATCAGCTATTTGATTTTCAGGATATTACTTTTTCTGATCTACATTCCCAAGTGCATTTTATAATCTGACATTTGCTGCAAATATTATGCCATTGGCATAATATTATCTGCATACAGTTGTAAAAATGCATGCATTCATGGCACAAACCAGCACACCTCTGATACAGAACAATAATGAGCCAATAGATTCTCTTCTACACACCCATAGGAACCTGGATAGGCTCAATTCATATTTTTTGGCATCAGTTTTAGACCTGTGCACTTTCGTGAATTCAGCTGCACTTCACAACATCAGATCATTGGTCATTATTGCATCTATCCTCTTTATATTTAATATATGTATGTGTATGGGTGTCTGTCTGTCTGTCTATATCTATTATCTCTCTCACACTCTCTTATCTATCATCTCTCTTATATCTATCTATCTATCTATCTATCTATCTATCTATCTATCTATCTATCTATCTATCTATCTATCTATCCATCCAGTTGGTGGGATTCAAATATGTGAACAACCGGTTCTCTGTGTGGATGCCGCTTCTGGAGGTCCATTCTGGGCCTAGACAACAAAAAAATTAGCTACCAGTTCTGCTGAAGTGGTGCGAACTAGCTGAATCCCACCACTCTATCTATCTATCTATCTATCTATCTATCTATCTATCTATCTATCTATCTATCTATCTATCTATCTATCTATTATTTCATTCATCAGTCCTCTTCATTTATTCTTTCAGTCATTCTTAACCTTTTACTCCTTTACATTCCAAATAATAATGTTTCCAGTAGCAACTTTTGCAAAAATAACACTTTGTTCAGATCTTCTGCTAAGAGTCATGTGTCCATGCAGCTTTCAGAAATATTCCTTATTTATTGCACAGTTTTCCCAATATCTCCTTGCATGCATTTGTACATGTGCAGTTAAAAATTGAAAAAGAGAGAGGGGGATATATATATATATATATACGTGGGAGAAAACCCGAACAACCAAAGACCTACATATATATATATATATATATATATATATATATATATATATATATATATATATATATATATATATATATATATATATATATATTTGTGTATCTATCTGTAGCCTGCACTGGGAAGTTAAACCAATTTCCTTAACTATCTGTGCAAAGCAGATTAACCAACAACTCATAATCAGCATTTCAGCAGTAGGAATGTGTGTGAAAAACACTGTCATCTTGACCATGAATGAAAACTTGAATAGAATTTCTTTTAATAACCTTCTTGCTGTCCACAATTAGTTTGTTGTAGACATGATTAATTGTAGCAGGTCTTGAGTTATATCCATAAAAGCCTCGAGGTCATAAAGAGATGGAGAAAAGGAACTGATGTATATAATTCTGTATGGAATACTAAGGTTTTTTGAGTTTTTTTTTACCCCGAATGAGAATAATGATGTTTCTGCCTCAGTGACAGATCATTGATTTTGCACAATAAAGCTTGCTTCTTCTCTGTGGGCTGTGGCAAGTAGCCCTCCTCTCCAATTTTCATTTATTGCTCAGGCTGTTCTGGAAACTGAAACACCTTTCATTTTAGGGGAGGAGCAAACATGAGAATGCCAATAAAACAAAACACAGAATAATAGAGTTGGAAGAGACCCTGAGGTCTTCTAGTCCAACCCCCTGCCTGTGTTGTTTTCATTGAGGTTGAAAAAAAATGTCACAATTGGTGAGTCATTCTCATCATAACATTACACCTTACATCTTACATTACATAAGCTGGTTAGCTGTTAAATCAATACCAGTAAGTTTTGCCTCATTTTGCAACCTTTCTTGCCACACTGGTTAATGAATCGCTGCAGTTGTTAAGTGAATCGTTGGTCATTAAGCAAACCTGGCTTCTGCCATTGCCTTAGCTTGTCAGAAGCCAGCTAGGAAGGTTACAAATGGTGATCACATGACCCTGAGACAGCGCAACTGTCATAAGTACATGCCAGTTGCAAAGCACCCAATTTTTTTATCATGTGACCACGAGGAGCAACCACAACCTGGAAGACAGAAACTCTCCACAGACATTGACGGTGAGGATGCTGCAATGGTTGTCAGTGTGAGAACTTGTCATTAGTCACTTTTTTCACTGCTGTCATAACATTGAATAGTGACTAAACCTGTGGTTGTTAGTCGAGAAGTATCTGTAGTGACCGTCATATTTATTTACTCTTTTTAATTGATTGTTGCACACCAGCCAGAGTCATTTTCCATAGGATGGGCAGCCATATAAATTTGATTACTAAACAATTAAAGGATTTACCAAAATAGGCATTTGCAGGTGTGTCCAGGGAAGGAACTTGGGAAAGAGCAATCTTATTTGCTAAAAGTTAAAAGGGGAAGCAAGAAGTTTGTACCTTCACACCCACAAAATTATGTTAATAATAGGAACCAGTTTTGGCAAAAAGCACCCTTTGTGGACAATGGGCTCAATTAATAACTGCAGCATTCACTTAACAACCATTGTGATTCACGTAGCGGCCACTGCACAAAAAATGTAAAATCAGATTTTTGTCCTGCCTTCAGGCACGTTGGAGGATAGCTTGACTCCCTCTTCTTTGGGGCAGCCCCTGAGATATTGGAACATGGCTAGCATGTCCCCCCTCGTCCTTCTCTTCATTAAACTAGACATACCCAATTCCAGTATACTTTAGCAAAACCTAAAAGCCATACAGATTTTGTACCAAAGGTAAAACCAGCGTTAAATATGGAAAAGGATGGAATTAACTTTGAGATCAGTAGATATTCATAGAGGGGGTGGAGTGTCAATTGCCTACAATTGGGAGATTCAGGCAGTTCCAATGAGTATAAAGTATAAGATTTATTGCAAGCTTAAGCTCTCTACAAGAATCTGACCAACTAACAGTCAAGGGAAATGAGCGGGAGATAAGAAAGGCATTCAAGGTGGGCTGGACTCAGATCTCTTGCAGGCGCACTCAGGAACTCACAACTTATGACCGGTTTGACTCCTTCCTCCGGTTCAGCCTAGTCATCTCCTACATTGGGAGGTGTTTTTTAGCCTGATACATCTCCTACACAAAAGTCATGCCAAAATGAAACTTACACAGTAAAGAGAAATCCAGCAAAAATAGAACGGATAAAAACCAACCAAACTTTCTGCCTGATATTAAAGCAAACAGCAATGCCCCCAAAATTACATATTTGGCAGTCAAATATCATCAATTATATTTTAGGACGGTTATGCATAAAAATGCCCAATCTCACTCTCAATAACAAGCAGTCTTCAGTATACTGGAGGGTCTGCATTGTCTATAAGGCTGTAAATCTGAACTATTTTTCCCCCAGCCCTATATATAGACGTGAACAAATGAGGTTATAATTCACCAGCTTTTTCCTCCCGCTTCAACCAATAACAAGCCTGCGCTATTACTCAAACTCTTTTTTTTTTTTAGGAAAACAAAAGGATTTTTAAAAGAAGAGGAAGGAAAAAAAATAGGAATTAAGCACTTTGCTTACTTAAAAAATAATAATAATTTTGTATTTGAAAGACTTCCTGCTTCTGAAATCTGGTGCCTGGTGATACCGTTGTAATAGTAGTTATGTTTGTGTTTCAGCAGCTTATTTGAAAGGGGGGAGGGGGGATGCACTGTAGGTATCTGTCTTTGTCAAATGCCTTTCAGAATTTTTGACCAAGTAGGCTTCAGCTTGGAATAGAGGCAGAACATGGATGCTTAAGGAAATGTATTTATCACTGTATTTTTTTTTTCTTCTTCTGTCCTTGCAGTCTTTATGTTTCTTTGTTAACCAGTAAAGAGCATTGGTATCAGCTTAAACAGATTTTCCTATCTGTCTCAACAAAGTGCTCAGGAAAAAAAAAAAAGCAAAAAGCAGAAGAAATAAATAGAAGAAACCCCACCCATTGGCGAACACGGAACTGCTGATGGTCGTTTGATTATGTTGATGTAATCATTGTCAAAAAACTGCTCTCCAAACCAAAAGATGTTATTAATCTCTGAATTTCTGGCAATAAATGCTGGATGGTGGGCAAGGAGATAGATGGCTGAAGGAGAGAGACTGAGCAAACCTTAATCTTTAATAAGCCGTGGAGCAAGTCTATAACTGTCAGGCAGTGACATAAGAGCTATGCCTTTTGTTTGCTGCGTGGAATAGAAAATGGGTTTCGTTGGCTATTTTACTTTTTTGCTGGCTGGAGCTGGGAGGGGAAAAAAAAAACCACTGTGATTTTATTGAAATGAGCCCTGAGATGGCCAACACCAGGCCTGATTTGATTGTCAACGAGCAATAGTGTTGGGTAGCAAAGGTTCACGTACCAAAGAGTCAAGACAGATAGTCCTTAGCTTACGACTACAATTGATCCCAAAATTTCTATTGCTAAGTGAGATGGATATTAAGTGAGTTTTGCCCCTATTTACAACCTTCTTACCATAGTGGCTGAGTAAATCATTGCAGTTATGTAGTAGCAATAGCACTTAGCAATAGCACTTAAACTTATATACCCCTTCACAGTGCTTTACAGCCCTCTCTAAGCAGTTTACACAGTCAGCCTATTTGCCCTCAATGATCGGGGTCCTCATTTTACCCACCTCGGAAGGGTGGAAGGTTGAGTCAACCTTGAGCCCAGTGAGAATCGAACTGCTGAACTGCAGGCGGCTGGCAGTCAGCAGAAGTAGCCTGCAATACTATATTCTAACCACTGCACCACCATGCCTCAGATTAGACTTATATACCACCCCATAGTGCTTTTCAGCACTCTCTGGGTCATTTACAATGTCAAAGCATTATTTTCATATTGCCCCCAAAAATCTGAGTCCTCATTTTACTGACCTGGCAAGGATGGAAAGCTGAGTCAACCTTGAGATTCGAACTGCCAGCAGGTGGCAGTCCACAGAAGTAGCCTGCAGTACTGCATTCTAACCACTGCGCCACCAGGGCTCGGTTGTTAAGTGAATCTGGATACCCCCATTGACTTTGCTTGCCAGAAAGTTGCAAAAGGGGATCCCATGACTCGGGGACACTGCAACCGTCATAAATATGAGTCAGTTGCCAAGGGTCTGAATTTTGATCACATAACCAGAGGGATGTTGCAACAGACGTAAGTGTGAAAAAGGGTCACAAGTCACTTTTTTTTTCAGTGCCATTGCAACTTTGAATGGTCACTAAATGAAATGTTGTAAGTCAAGGACTACTTGTAGTTAGGTGATCAAGGAGATGCTGAAAAATCTGTGCTGGTCAGGATTTTTCAAGATTATGGCTTGGATTAAGCAGAGAGATGTGGGGCAGACTAATAAGGAGTTATATTAAGTGGCCTCTCCAAGGTGTAAAATTCTAGCCCAAATTTATCACGACTGATTCGCATCGGAGACAAACTGAACCATATCCGTTTCCCAGAAGTATATATTCTGTCTGTTTTCTTAGGACAGAAATACAGCATCACCACTGGAGGCTGTCAGTACAATCTTTGGAACTTGTAAAACAGTTAGAATTCACACACAATCCCCATGGCCATCATTTCTTTCCTTAGCTTTACAATTTTCAACAAATCTTGGGGTTTTTTCGAAGTCAGGAACTCTTTGGAGATTTCTGAAGGGGTTCTCTCCATTTTATGACAGGCATTAAAGATGTCAGCTTGGAAAAAGAATATATATATATATATATTATTATTAAGAATATTAAAAACTAATATTATTGAAAATCTTGGATATGTTTGGTCCAGGTACCATTTGAATTTGTCGGGATTGCTCTGTTCATTTCAGCCAGTGTATTGTGGCTCTAATTTAGCAAGGACCCCGATTATTTTCATATTGGTAGAATTTAAAAGGAAAAAATAGGAGCAGATATCAGAACAGCAAGAAAATCTTTAAAGTTGTTCATCAAAGGTTTAACTGGGTGAGGGAGAGAGAAGACGTAAGATTGACATTTCTCTATGTCTTCTATATTATACATATTCCAATACTGGGAATAATTTGGATTTTTACATAGTAGTTATAATTTTTGGGTGTTGAAATTCTGTTGATGTTCCTGGAATTGGTTGATCTATTATAAAGAAATAATGTAGAAGATGCTTATAAGTGACAAAAGTGACAGGTGCATAAAGAGTTTAAAATAGCTCTCTGTCATTAAAAACAATTGTGGCTTTCTTTCCAGGGTGGGTGTTTTAACTTGTCAGCTTGGGGAGCCTACATTTATACAATGCATGTGTACTTGGAAGTGCGAAGTGGGCACAGATAAGCTTAATATAACAATGACCATAATTTCTGCTAAAATTCCCTTTAGAATTGGACCCTATAATTCTGCTCAGGTTAAAATGTTGGCATCCCTGTATATAAAAATAAAGGTGTCCCAAAGAAAGAGTTCCACTCTTTTGCACAGAATTCCACCATCAGGTTTAGAAATTCTTCTAGCTCTGAAAGTCAGTCTTTCCTAACTTACAGATAGGATAGCAATGTTCCAATATCTAAGGGGCTGCCATAAAGAAGAGGAGGTCAATCTATTTTCCAAAGCACCAGAAGGCAAGACAAGAAAGGATGGATGGAAACTCAACAAGAAGAGAAGCAACCTAAAATAAGGAGAAATTTCCTAACAGTGAGAACAATTAACCAGTGGAAGGGCTTGCCTTCAGAAGTTGTGGGTGCTCCTTCACTGGAGGCTTTTAAGAAGAGACTGGACAGCCATTTGTCTGAAATAGTATAGAGCAGGGGTCTTCAAACCTGGCCCTTTTATGACTTGTGGACTTCAAGTTCCAGAATTCCTTAGCCAAGCCCGCTGGCTGAGGAATTCTGGGAGTTGAAGTCCACAAATCATAAAAGGGCCAAGTTTGAAGACCCCTGGTATTGGGTCTCATGCAGGGGGTTGGAGTAGAAGACCTCCAAGTTTCCTTCCAACTCTGTTATTCTAATTTCTATGTTCTTTTGTCTTACTGGCACTCTTCTTCACCACATGGATCTAAAAGAGGATGCAGAAAATTCCGTGATAGGTTTGTTCAGTTGAGCTTATCAAGCCATTATATTTATGGGAATAGATTTTCTTAAAAACAAAATTGGGGACTACTGTTAGTAATATTTTCCTTTTATGACACACAGAAGCACACAGACAGTTAAAAGTTTGGTTGGATTGATAATTGTAAATAAACATTTGTCTGCTCAACCGTGCAATGCTCCTTTTTCCTTCTCTTCTCCTCTTGGAAACAATTAGTGATAGAAGGTATCAAATCAGATGAGAAAAGAACGGAGACATTTCTCCTCCTGTAAAACAGCTCATTGGTTGGTAACAGATTAGCTAAGAGAAATCCAGCCAGATTAGAGTTGTATATTTATCAGGCTGTTGTAATTGATCCCAAGAGACTGATACAACTTTGTTCATCTCGCTGTAGGAATGAATGCAATTACTTCTTAGTTGTTTTGATCTTTTGAGGGTCAGCTCCAAGTCTCTCCCCTCCCCCCCCTTAAATGTAAAGAATGAATAACCTGTAACCAATGATGTGAAATTTAGAGAAGATGTACAAAATCAGCTAGGTGTCACTCAGATACCCCCAAGCAAGCTACAGTTGGAGAAAGTTAATTAATGTTGACTGAACCTTGTATGTTGTTTTTATTTTTTAACATAATTGCTTTCATGTTCCTAGAGTTGTTTTTGTTCTGGAGAGAAATGATACTATTTATTTGTTTGTTTGTTCTCCATCCTTTCTTAGGTTCAAACATGGTGGTGCTATCTTTATTCTGCTGTGATAAAAGATGCTATTTAGTGATAAGGCTCAAAGAATCTGCTTTGAATGATGGTGTTGTGCTATAGAGAAAGTTGTAAACAATTGTAAGAAGATGATGCTCTAAGCCTTTTTCTGCCTTTCCAAGTTTTTCATTGTTACAACATGGAAAGGATGTTTCTACATATAGGCCAAAAATGGAGAATTACTTTTTTATTTTTTATTTTAATTTTATTGTAAGATAAAATAGAAATGCAACAGGAAAGAAGGAAGGAAGGAAGGAAGGAAGGAAGGAAGGAAGGAAGGAAGGAAGGAAGGAAGGAAGGAAGGAAGGAAGGTTTAGTAGTTAGCACAAGGCTAGAAAGCAAGAGACCATGAGTTCAAATCCCATTTTAGCCATAAAAGCTGGCTGCATGACTTTGGGCCTCACTCATTCTCAGCCCAACCCACCTCACAGGGTATGGTTGTGGAGAAAATAGGAAGAAGATGTGCTGGATATGTTACCCCACCTTGTGTGGGGTAAAAAAAAAACATTCAATCAATTAGTCAATTTGAACTACTCCCGGGAAAAAAAAAAGATCTCGCAAAGTTGGAATTGATTGATTGAACTTTTTAGTCCCACCCAGTCTGCCGTTACCACCACAGCCATGCCCACCCAATGGGCCACACCCACCCAATGGGCCACGCCCACCCAGCACCCGATGATGCATCAGTGGGTTTTGGGTTGCAGTTTGGGCACTCGGTCTCTAAAAGGTTCGCCATCACTGGCCTATGTCCTAAATATTAGCTTTTGGGAGTGATAGAAGTAGACTGTAGTGTTAAGAGTGATCAAATGAGTGGAGCAGGCTAAAACTTCCTGTGAATTATTGTCTTTATTGGTAACATTAGTTTCCTTTTCAGACATGCAACATTACACACATTGTCTAAAAGCATACAAACCAACCCACTACTTCCTGTTTCCGATTGTAGAAGAGAGTTGAGTGTGACATACTGATTTATGATTTATTTGTTGTACTGTTTGGAGATTAACTCTCTCTCTCTGCCTGCAATAATAATATACTTCTACTCAGTGCTTTTTTGTAAAAAAAAAAAAAAAAGGTGCCAGAAGTCACACATATCTTACAACCCACCTTGCCTACCCTACAAGGTTCCATCCAAAAAAGGTGCCGGAACTCCGTTCTGGGCGTTCTATGACAAATAAAAGCCCTGCTTCTACTACCATGTTAGTATTCCTTGGCTAAGCTCCTGATAAGTGTGTTCTTATTATGAAATTCCCTATAGAGATAATCAAGGGCTTTAATTAAAACTTAGCTGGCATTCTCTCATGGCTAGCAATCCTTGAATTTTCAGAGCATGTATTCTCTTTCTGGAACTCTGATCTCATGCCTTAATTGTCTTCTTCCTTCCATGCTGATCTGTCTTCCATGATCTTGAATCACCCAAGTCTGGGACTCACTTCAGCAGTTGGAAACAGTCTGCTTGCTAGCTATTTGCTTCTCTGTCTCTGGGTTCAACAGTTACTCTTTTCATGCAAGCTCCTTTCCCATTTCACCGCTGCCTCTGTAGGTTTTGACCGTGAAGAATGCAATATCTAGTTCATTTGCCAAATGTGTAGACTTTTAGCCACTCTGTTAGAACATAGAGTTGCCCGGGGTACACCATCATGGAGGTAGTCTACACTTCCTACCCACTTCCTACCCACACCTACACTTTTACCGTGGTTTTATCTTAATTTAATATTTCATCTTACACATTGTATTGTATTTATAAATATCTATATCTATATATCTGTGTGTATGTTTATATATCTCTATCTCTATCTATCTATCTATCTATCTATCTATCATTTAAATTTATATTTTTGCTTGTATGTATAATGTGTTTTATTAATGTTGTATATCGGTGATTGCATGATCTCTGGAGATGCCATACGCTAAAAAAAATTAAATAAATCCCTTTTCTTCTTTTTTTTTTCTCTGTTATAAGAGAAACTCTCTCTGTGTGTGCATGTTTGTGTGTGTGTGTGTGTGTGTGTACCCATAAAAACCTACCTGTTTTCTCCCAGCTCTTTCCCATTGTCCAGTTGTAAATACAACTGTATGTCCCAGAGACTGCATGATAACATGGCAGATTCTTCTCTGCATAATTTCACACACAAACAAACAGGCACACACAGAGAGATTACCCTCATTGTATCTTATTCATGAACTTCTTGGGTGCAGCTATATTAGCCTGTTGACAAAGTGGAAGTGTTCTACGGGGGAAACAAGGCGCGCCCATAACTACCCCCAACCCTGCATTCTGGACTCATTGTGCTTTCCATGTGGTCTTCAAGGGCAGGTTCATGTAGGACACATTGCAGTAATCCAAACAGGAGGTGACCAAAGCACAAATAGAATACAGAATAACAGAGTTCTAGTCCAACATTCATTTGAGAAGGGCACCTCATATGATTCTGGACAAATGCCTGTCCAATCTCTTTCCAAACGTCTCCAGCGACGGAGCACCTACAACATCTGGAGACAAATCATTCCATAGATTATTTTTTTTTCACTGTCAATTCCTCCTTAATTCTAGATTGAATCTCTCTTCGATAAGTTTCCATCCATTATTTTTGGTCAGTAGATCCTCCTGTTCTAGAAACAGATACCACTAGTGAACAAGAGGGATTTGTTCAAACCTTAGAAGGGTAAACTCTAAAACAGCACAGCCTGAAACTGTATTTGTTCAGATAAATACACCTACGCATAAATACACAAGGGATGATCAACTTCATCCTTTACTTGGTTAGAACCTCAACAAAAGTCACTTAAAATCTAGTGGGAGGTGTACATCTTTCCCAGCACTTCCCTTTAGGTTGACAAGGAGACAATGTCATAATTTGGGCATCTTGACTAAAAGTATTGTTCTAAGATTCATTCCTGGTCTTCTCTCTCCTCAATTGTATCTTATCAGATGCTTGTCGCAAGAAGTTGACACTTAGATAATTAGTGCCAGGAGAACTTGCTATGACATTTTGTTTGCACTGATTATTTGATTAGTTAACACAATAGCGTGCATACTCGCACACAGGCTGGTACACAGGGACGAGAGCGGAAGAATGAAAAGTGGTGGTTATCTACAGCAGCCAATTGGGCTTAAATTAATTTTGCTACAAATGCTTCTGTCGTAATTCATTTTCATGACATAAAGTCCTGTCTCAGGGCAAGGATGTTGGATAGAAACCTCATTGTCTTTTGAATTAGTTGGGTGATGAGTGTTTTATCATGTGACACTCTGAATTAGTGGTTAAGATGATAGACCTGTGATTATTGTTTTATCTGGGTGAACCAGTACCTGTGAATCTAGTGATTTTATGCTCCCAATGGTAATTCCTCCAGGGCAGAGGTCCCCAACCTTTGGGCACCAGGGACTGGTTCCATGGAAAGAGTTTTTTCTGCAGACCGGAAGGTGCATGGTTTTGTGTGCTGCCTGCATCCTGTGGATGGGGCTTTGCTTGTTTGTGCGGACCAGTTGCTGACATGCTATGGTCCGGTACTGATCCACGGACTGGGGATTGGGGACCTCTGCTCTAGGCTACTTAACATACCAATATATCTAGTTGTGATCTTATGCAAATGTGTGACACTGAAAAAGGGATTTTTTTTTGTTTTTGTTTCTTGTTGTTATTACTAGACATTGCCAAGCAGTACCTCCAACAGTGGTTGTTATAGTGCCTGACTGAGAAAATGTATGTTTGCAAGATCCAATCTGGGTTGGTCATCGAGACCAGAGGCTTAGTCTTCCAAGCTTTTAGATTCATGCTGGAGTCCATCCTCAGGGAACTTCTCTCAACCAGAATGTGTGCTTCAGGCTATTCTATGCTTCGTATTTATGTGGTGCCTTCCTGTTGGTTGATTGGAGTGTTTATGGTCGGCTATTGGCTGCTGTTTCCTTGTGTTGCCAAGTAGTTGATAAGATGGTGGTAAATCAGCACTCCTGTTGACTGACAAGGGGCCCATTTCCCACACTTAAATCATTTCCCTGGCTATCTTTGTACCGGCTCTGCCAACAATCTTAATAGCTGTGAAATTGAATGTGTGTCCTTGTTCATTGCAATATGAGGTGACCATTGAGTTTGGGTCTTCTCGTCTGACCGCTCTCTTAAAATTTTTCAGAGGTAGTTTGCCATTGCCTCCTTCCAAGGGCTGAAAGTGAGTGGCTGGTCCAAGACCATCCAGATGGCTTTGTGTGCCTAAAGCAGGACTAGACCTGACATCTCCAATTTCCTAGTCCAGCATCTTCACCGCTAAACCAAAATGGCTCATGTATATGTAGATGTAATTTCCAAAACTGCTTCTCCACCATTCAGCCTGGTATGTTCACACGCCGAGGGTGATGGATGGATACACACATACACACACGAATACAGAGACAAATATTCTATGTAGGTTGGGATAACAGAAAGTACCCTGGAGATTTAAAAAGGGTTGCAGGGAGCAACCGATTTGTCTTCTGGTTAAATGGATTTTCTATGATTGATCATACGTTCCCTGGCAGCCAGCTTGTGAACAGGCAAAGCCTGTTCCCCAGCCCAAGGCAACCATTTCATGAGAATGCCACAGCCTGTTTTCCAAAGTCCTAGTAATATGTTTTCACACCCTCCAAGGTTTTCTCTCTCTCTTCTCTAAGGAAAGCCTCTACCTGAACATAAGCTAATCCCCGAGGTTAATTCACTTAATGGTGGTCATGGGAAGGTCATTTGAACCCCTCTGTATTAATAACCACCAGTCTTTAAAGCTACTTATAGTCTCTGGTTTCCTCCTGACCCGGTTAGAATGGATAGTCTTTGAGAAAGCAGGCAGAGAATTTGTTGCAGAGAAGATTTTAGGCGTGGCGAAAAGATTGACAAGTGAGCACGTCAAGAGGCAAGATAAAAATGCAAAGCAAGCTGGAGAACCTTATGCGTTGATTTGAGTGGATTTATGCCTGCCACTGTATTCTGTACTCTCAGTGGCCAGGTGAGCAATACCATAAAAACACACCAAAATGTCCATAATCCAACATTAAGAATTGCAAAATGAAATCAAGTGGACTAATCAAAACAACGTTTGGAAAACCACAGTATTCTTCCAACCTCCATGCTCTTTCTGAAACAATTCAGTTTTGAAAGCTTATGGAAAAGATACAGAAAAAACAGTCTAAAATCAACTGGTCTTAGCTCTGGACAGTTCTGGGATTTGGGGGAGTTAAAATAGCTCCCCCCTTCAGTTATGGTATTTGAATTGGAAACACCACAGCTGGTATAGAGATGAATTTTTGCAGAGTCTCTGTGAAAAGCAAACTTTATTAGGAGTTGCACATCTGTGTTCATTTTACATCCATCCGCCAAGGCCATCTTACTAGAGGGGGGTGAAAAAATGGAGTGAGAGAGGTAAGCTTTCCCACCAATTTATTTAGGGCACTGTTCCTGATTGCATCACCTCATTTTTCCTAACTTGGCCCTTTCATTCAAATAAAATGTAGACAATCTCCCTTCCTTCCTTCCTTCCTTCCTTCCTTCCTTCCTTCCTTCCTTCCTTCCTTCCTTCCTTCCTTCCTTCCTTCCCTCCCTCCTTTCCTTCTCCTCCTCTCAGTCCCTTTCCCCTTCCCCTCCCCTCTCCCTCACCTTCTTCTCCCCCTCCTCCTCTTCCTCTCCCTTCTGTAAGTTTGGAAGGAAAAAATGACAGAATTGTGATCTTGTTAAACCTAAACAGACAAATAACTGGAAGGAAGTCAGCCTTTGGAGTGGAGACATTCCCTCACCATGAAATGAAGTGCAGCAGATGAATCGGAGAGTGCTGCCAGAACAGGCATGGGTAAAAAGGGAAAAGAAAAAAAAAAAAAGAAACAAAACAAAATATGACTTTTGACATACGTCAAAAAGGGAAGGGTGAACGTTACCTTCCCAATGAGCTGGGTGCAGATAAAAAAAACAACACCATAAATTTCTGACCCCAAGAAATGGTCATTGACTCTCTATTCTCATTGCTCAGGACTTTAAAAAACGCATCTTGAATTTTGCTGGCAGCCAACATGTGCGAGCTTTGGAGGTTTTTTTTATTCGTTTGTTTGTTTGTTTCTTAAAATTCCCTTGTTCTGTATTTCATTCCTTGAGAATTCTGATTTTGCTAGTGAAGTTATAATGAATCCCAGACCTGAACAAAACATTTTGTTTCAACTTTGTGGCTATTTAAACTGTGTGCCCTTCTCCCCTTGTACATGACTGTAGCAATAACATATTGCAAGAAAGTCCATTGATATTATTGTGCATACTTTGGCAACAGAAGACTCAAGCCATTCTCTACTGTGTGCTCCCCTTGCTGCTGATAAAACAGCACACAAAAGAGAGTGTGTATGTACACAGATACACATGCCCACTATTAAAGCATGATAGAAAAGAGAACTGTGGTGCCACTTGGCATGTCGCTGATAACACAGTTGCTTTTTTTCCCTCCATTTTGCAAAAAAGTGAGGCTTGCGTGGTATAATTGCTAAAAGAGAGGGAAGCCCAGTGCAGTTTGACTGCTGTGCTTTGCTCTCAGTCAGAATCATTAACAGGTTTTAATCCAAGCCAAATTAAAATTATTTTTGCTCTTGATTTGCCACAGTTACCAACTGTTTAGGGAAAACTGCTTTCATATTAAATAGATCAGAGTAATTGGGTTACATGTTGGTGCCTCCGATCGAATTACTAGACAGTCCAATCTCTCTGAGCATACGTGTAATTTGCTGTTGTTACAGCTAGACATTTAAAAAGTGGTTCCAATATATATGTGACAATTGGAACCACTTTTTAAAAAATAAGTCATTTGGAAAGAAAATAGAACAAAAAATATGTCCATACTTCCTCTAATTAAGACCTTACACACAGACAGCATTTATTCTACTGTGGTCAACATGCAATCTAGTTAGGGGTTTGCAAAGTCACCCCAATCCAATTTGAGTTTCTGACTTTGGGGAGAAAAGGTATGTTTTCGTACGGGTATAGAAAATACATCTTCCAATCAAGTAACACAATAGTTCCAATTGTTCCAACCTTTTGACTTGAAGAATCGATTCTGCTTGGCTGGGGAGGGGGGGGTTTCTAACTGAATTTTCTAAAGTTCATCCCTTTCAAAAGGTTGACTTCTAGGGCTGCAGGCCCAATGCTCAACCATGTTTGGTTCTTCCTTGCTCAGTCCAAAACATTCTCAATTACATCCAATCGGGTTAGGGACGAAAACCAGTAAGTCTGGTAGAGTGATCGACAGTTCCCTACAGCAACTCGGAAACTTCATGTAGCAGATGGCAGGGTGCTAATCTGATCACCATCCATGATGGATGATCTTGTCACAAATTGGGCACCAAAGGAAATATGGGGAGAAGGTAGGTGACACGGGACTGGTGCTTCCTGATCAGTGCTGAGTTTATGTTCAGCTGCCTTCTGCCTGCTTCATGAAAACACTTCCTTTTTTTTGTGCTTCTGTTTCTGCTTCTGTTTTTTATTCGTTCTGCATTCAGCAGCATCCTTATAAAACCTTGGCAAGCTAGGGGCTGATCTGCTCTTTTATTTGACTCTGAATGGATACTTCTCTAGTCTGCCTATGTACCTTCTGTATCCCATCTACAATAAGCTTCTTTAAAAAAAAACAATTTACAGCAATAACACTTTGGTTCTTTGATTTTTAGAACATCCGGTAATGAAACTTAGTATTTGCTTTGTTCGCAGCATGCAAAGATATAGAAAGCAGAAAGCAAAACGATCCTGTAGGATCGTTTATACATTTAAAAAAAAAAAAAAATAGTGCTTTAGCATAGACCGGGGTCTCCAAACTTGGCAACACTAAGACTTGCAAATTTCAACTCCCAGAATTCCCCAGCCAGCATGACTTGCTGGGGAATTCTGGGAGCTGAAGTCCTCAAGTCTTAATGTTGCCAAGGTTGGAGACCCCTGGCATACCCATTGAGAGAAAAAGTCCCCAGCTGTCAAAGGGCTCTCTGTGTGTTTGTGTATGTGTGTGAGAGAGAGAATGAGCGAGATGATGTGATATGACAAGCATTGTGGGGAAGAGCTTTGAAGGATCTAGCACATAATGTCAGAATGCTTCCAGATAAATCAGTTCTGCACCAGTGAACTTTATGGATTGTAAATTTAACACGTTGTGTAAGACACGGCAACATAAGTCAAGGAAGGGCAAAGTAGAGAAAGAGGATGTGGGAAAATTTAAAATGGGGGAGGGGGGAGAACACATCCCCTCCATTCAATTTAAAAACTAAGCAAAAAATAAAATACAATAAATGTGGTAATTTGAATGAATGAAATTTGATCCTTCTTACTTTTTTAAAAAAAAATGGTTTTGCATAACAGAGATAGATAGATAGATAGAGAGAGAGAGAGAGAGAGAGAGAGAGAGAAAGAAAGAGAGAGAGAGAGAGATAGATAGATAGATAGAGATAGATAGATAGATAGATAGATAGATAGATAGATAGATAGATAGATAGAGATAGAGATATATATAATTTAATTTCTCATGGACAACATATTTGGGGGCTAAGCAAACAGATTTTCACATGGTGTTTGCAGGAATTGGGTAAGTCTAGTCTAATATTTGAGAGGCTGCCACAAAGAAGAGGGGTAAGCCTATTCTCCAAAGCATCAGAAGGCAGGACAAGAAGCAACGGATGGAAACTAATCAAAGAGAGAAGCTAAAACTAAGGAGAAATTTCCTGACAGTGAGAACAATTAACAATTTGATCCCAGCTCATCTTGTTTTTTTTAAGACACTTTAAGACCCGTGGACTTCAACTCCCAGAATTCCTCAGCCAGCCATGACCCCAGCCAAAGTGGGCCAAAGTTGGAAACACCCCCCCCCCCGATTTAGTGTATTTTTACTATATCATACAAACTCTCCTCATCGCTTGAAGATAATTTTGGTTCCTTTGTTAAATCTTGATGATTAAACAACCCAAACACTATCGAGGTCTTTGGGGTAAATGTAATGTTTTCACACTCTACCCAGAAGGAATTTCTGATATAGAGACATATTCCATCATGTTTTTCCATAATCTACCATCTGAATGTTTGTTCGCAATCATGTTTGATACCGAACATGCAAAGCAATTTACCCATGTCAGTTCAGAAAGATTTGCTCCTGGCTTCCTTGGGATTGCAGTTTAACGTAAAGAGGTACTTCAAGAATTCTATGCTGGTCTATAAGATTTGATTGGATTTGAGCTTATGAATTTGATTATTTTCTTTACAAATTCTAATGCAAACTATATGTATATATATTTTGTGTAATAATAATAATGATAAAATTGGAAGGGACCTTGGACGTCATCTAGTCCAACCCCCTGCTCAGGCAGGAAACCCTACACCATTTCGGACAAATGGCTGTCCAGTTTCTTCTTAAAAACTTCCAGTGTTGGAGCATTCACCGCTTCCGGAGGCAGGTTGTTCCATTGGTTATTTGTTCTAACTGTCAGGAAGTTTCTCCTTAATTCTAGGTTGCTTCTCTCTTTGGTTAGTTTCAATCTGTTGCTTCTTGTCCTGCCTTCAGGTGCTCTGGAGAACAGTTTGGCTCCCTCTTCTTTGTGGAAGTCCCTGAGATATTGGAATACTGCTATCATGTCCCCCCTCGTCCTTCTCTTCCTTAAACTAGACATACCCAATTCCAGCAACCGTTCCTTATATGTTTTAGCCTCCAGTCCTCTAATCCTCTTTGTTGCTCTTCTCTGTACTCTTTCTAGAGTCTCAACATCTTTTTTACTTCGTGGTGACCAAAACTGGATGTAGTATTCCAAGTGTGGCCTTACCAAGGCATTGTAAAGTGGTATTAATACTTCATGTGATCTTGATTCTATGTGTATTCATATACACATAGATCTTAAGTATATTTTAAAATATATACAATAAAATGTGCTTTGAAGTCAACATACTAAATTTCTGGTAGGTTCTTTTCCCCCCTCCCCACTGAATGCAATTCATAGAATAATAAAGCAATCAAACAAAATGGAATTATGAAAGGAACACCAAGTGAACTGATCCATTAATGCAAAAAATATTAATGCATTAATATTTTTTTTGCATTTTTTTAAATGCCAAGGTGCACTTGAGTACATATTTCAAAGTATCTTGATCATTAAGGAAGGGATTAATATGTGGCGATTCACAGCTATAATAATAATAGCAATAATCTACACATATATGAATAGACATATGGCAAATATTAGTAGAATGTCTCACCATCCTTAGAGGGAAAACTGTATATCGAAGAAGGAAAGTACCCAGTTGGTCCACCTCCCAAATGCTTAGTAAATCCCAGACTGACAGACTAAATCCTGCCATTTTTTCCTGCCTCTTAGCTGCAATATTAAGCAGGGAAGGATTTCACACTTCTTAAAAACTGATAACAAGTGGTATTTTTAAAGCAACAACGCACACCTGAGGCTTAGTGCTGTCCATCAAATAGTAATACAAGCTGGATTCCACAGGATGTTGTTTGTCCTAGCAAACCTGGAAACTCACAGGGTTTCTCGCTTTTTAAGTCCTTGACCGACGGGCCGTCATCATCAAAAAAGATTTCATAAATAAATAAATAAATAAATAAATAAATAAATAAGGATGCTCTGTTTGTTTTTGGCCATGAAATTCAGAATTCCACAGAGAATTTCCCCCTCTTATTTGGTATCATTATTATGATTATTACTCTGCTGCTCTGTAATCACACTTGACCAAATAAAGCTATTCTAATTGTTCTGTTCCGTTCCGCTCCATTCCATTCTCTATTCTGTTCCATTCCATTCCATTCCATTCCATATTCTATTCTGTCCATTCCATTCTTTCTATTCTGTTCCTGTTTCGATTCTGTTGTCTTCTGTCCTGTCCTGTGTTCTCCTACCCCAGTCATGGCGAACCTTTTAGAGACCGAGTGCCCAAACTGCAACCCAAAACCCACTTATGCATCGTCGGGTGCCGGGTGGGCATGGCCTATTGGGTGGATGTGGCCCATTGGGTGGGCATGGCTGCAGTGGTAACAGCAGACGGGGTGGGACTAAAAAGTTCAATCAATCAATTCCAACTTTGCAAAATCTTATTTTTCCTGCGAGAAGTTGAAATTGACTGACTGATTGAACCTTTTTTTTTCTTTTTTGCACACGGCGGCGGAGGCCTAAAGTGAAAAGGTTTTATGAAACCCAGCTGAAGGCCTAGGACTGGGGCAATGGCGCACGTGCCCACAGAGAAGTCTCTGAGTGCCGCCTCTGGCACCCGTGCCATAGGTTCGCCACCACTGTCCTACCTTATCCTATTCTAGGGTTCATCTCCAATTAACATATTTTGAGATGAAACATTTCCTAAATTATGGCAAAGATGTTCTTCTCAGATAGACAATCCTTTTTTTTTTCCCTTTCAATCAACTGATATTCTACTCCTCTTGAGATTAGAGTCAGTGAAACCACTGAGTTTGAGAGACTGCACAGTGAATTGCCCAGAAATTCATCCTGGATATGTCTCTTAAATGACTGAGAATGCCTCCTGCTATCTCTAGATGTTGTGCTGAAACTGCTTTACATTATGTTTTAACTCCTCTGAGAAAGATGAGGCTTTTACCAGAGGCATAAAATAATCCCATTTTTCTGTTTTATGGTGAGTGCCTTTCTAATGTATTTATTGCGTTTCATGTCATGCTGCCATAAGATTCAAGGAATCAAAACAGTCTGACAGGAACAGAATGCTTAGGCCTCCGTGTGGGTGGAGAAGGTAGAGCCACTCACATTTAAATAACTGCTTGTTCCATCCATTAATTTTCACCTGAAAAATGAATATCCAATAAGGAGAGGACTGCTTTGCTTTATAAAAATGGCTCTTTTGCTTGTTTGCTCAGTCAACAAATATCCCTGCCTTAGTGCTCATGATTTGATCCACAAAGTGAACTCTCAAAATAATATGCAGATCACATCTAACTATTCTCTAGAGTGGGTTTCCCACAGGGTGGTTTTTTTTTTTGTAATAATAAAATTAGATACACACACACACACACACACACACACAGTCCTCTACTCAGAACCATTCATTTAGTGACCATTTAGTGATCAAAAATTCAGACACCTGGCTCCTATTTATGACGGTCGCCATAACCTGGGGTCATGTGATCACCTTTTGCTAGCTCGAACCCTTGTGACAAGCAAAGTCAAAAGCTAGTTGGATCCACTTCACCACCATGTTACTAATTTAACAACTGCAATGATTCACTTAACAACTGTGACAAGAAAGGTCATAAAATGAGGCAACTGAACAATTGTCTTGCTTGGCATGAAAATGTTGGGCTCATAAGTATGTATGTGCTGAGGACAATATTATGTATATATGTACAATATACAGAGAGAGAGGGAAACAAATCTTCAAATGCATCATAAATAGAGAGAAATATCAGATTAATGAAGGAAATATCAGAGAAAAGAATTATGGGAAGAGTTTTGAAGATTGTGTTAGGAAATTGGGAGGAACTTTAGCTTGTCTTCAATTGTTCTAGTGCAGATATGTCAAACACAAGGCCCGGGGGCCGGATGTGGCCCACGAAGTGGTTTCATGTGGCCCGCGAAGCCATCCTGGAAACAGTGAGGGAACGGCCCCCGCTGCCTTGGCCCTGGCCCAGGCTGGCCAGCCAGGAGCCAATGTACAATTTTGTGGTGGTCATCTTGGCACTTGCCCTGGTGGGCCATGCCTTGGCACTTGCCCCGGTCCCACCCCCTTCTGCCAGAGACCCTCAGACCTGTCCCACTCATGCCCAGGCCCCCATAGGTACCTTTGGCGTGAATGATGTAGAACTGGCCACGCCCACCCAGTAGGCCACACCCACTCCATCCATGCCCACCCAGCAAGCTGCATTCACTCTGGCCACACCATTCGCTGCCCCAGGGCAACCGCAATGCTGATGCAGCCCTCAATGAAATTGAGTTTGACACCCCTGTTCTAGTGCAATTGGCGAGGTTCATTCCCAGAATTAGTAATAGTAATAGTAGTAAAGTTGGAAGGGACCTTGGAGGTCATCTAGTCCAACCCCCTACTCAAGCAGGAAACCCTACACCATTTCGGACAAATGGCTGTCCAGTCTCTTCTTAAAAACTTCCAGTGTTGGAGCATTTACTGCTTCTGGAGGCAGGTTGTTCCACTGATTAATTGTTCTCACTGTCAGGAAGTTTCTCTGTAGTTCTAGGTTGCTTCTCTCCTTGATTAGTTTCCACCCGTTGTTTCTTGTCCTGCCTTCAAGCGCTTTGGAGAATAGCTTGACTCCCTCTTCTTTGGGGCAGCCCCTGAGATATTGGAATACTGCTATCATGTTCCCCCTTGTGCCATGCTAATAAATATCACTAAGATCATTTTTCATGAGCTCTGCCTAAGGCCTTATTAGGCCATTTTCCTGGCCTAAAAAATATTGAGTCACACCGAGTAACTGGAATTGCGTGAAACTCTCAAATTTTCACCCAATACGCTGACAGAAATGCACTGTGTGATACCCATTTTTGAACATGCCAAGCTTTTGTGCAAATGATGGAATGGGTTAGCATAGTAATTGAGAATAAAATATTACATTTCACTTGTTTCAAGGAAAACAATATATTTGAGTGAGGACTAATTAGGTTTTTTTTTTTATTCCAGGTGACAAAAGCCAATATATCACACTTAACCACCAAAAGAACTCCATTTCAGTAAACTAATTAAACTAAACCTATCTGCACTCATTATTCTAAGTTGTACTAAATATTTTAACAGAGTAGATTTATTTTGTTATATAAATTACATCATACTTAAGGAGCACAGTTTGTGTTTCAAACGCGTTCTTTTGAGGCTTTTTTTTTTTAAATCTTCCTTGAAAAATGTGAGAGAAAATAATTTTAATACTGCCAAATAAACAACAAAAATTAAAGTAAGTAGACTTTAATTAAGTGCTCAGGTTTTCTTCTCAATTGAGCTGATAATGTTCAAGTCAGTAGGCTTTGTTCATTTGTTTGTTTTGCATTTGACCTTGTGGGCCATGCAATCATTTTAAAATAGTCAAATAATCAAACCAAATAATCCAATCTTTACTAAAAGGCTACAGATGATAACTAGGTCTGGATATGTAGAGCTGTGGTGGTGCCGTGGTTAGAATGCAGTATTGCAGGCTAATTCTGCTGACTGCCAGGAGTTTGATTCCGACTGGGTCAAGATTGACTTGGTGTTTCATCCTTCTGAGGTCAGTAAAATGAGAACCCAGATTGTTGGGGGCAACAGGCTGACTCTGTAAACTGCTTAGAGAGGGTGATAAAGCACTGTGAAGCAGTATAGGGGACTGGAGGTTCAGGGGACTGGAGACTAAAATATATAAGGAACGGTTGCTGGAATTGGGTATGTCTAGTTTAACAAAGAGAAGGACGAGGGGGGACATGATAGCAGTGTTCCAATATCTCAGGGGTTGCCCCAAAGAAGAGGGAGTCAAGCTATTCTCCAAAGCGCCTGAAGGCAGGACAAGAAGCAACGGATGGAAACTAACCAAGGAGAGAAGCAACCTAGAACTAAGGAGAAACTTCCTGACAGTTAGAACAATTAACCAGTGGAACTACCTGCCTCCAGAAGTGGTGAATGCTCCAAAACTGGAAGTTTTTAAGAAGAGACTGGACAGCCATTTGTCTGAAATGGTATAGGGTTTCCTGCCTGGTCAGGGGGTTGGACTAGATGACCTCCAAGGTCTCTGTTATATTTTTGTTCTGGATAGGGACTGGAGTCAGGAGATTTTGTTCTATTTATAGTGCAAGAAATATTTTCCCCTCTCAGTGCCACAGTGTTTCACCAGCAAAATTCATTGCAAAATGTTCGTTTATCAGAGTTACTTCCCAACCTCATAATTCCCAACCTCATAATCCCAGAAATTGCCCTTAGCTTAGCTTCAGCCATTGTATCTTGCTCCACATCAAAACTTCAGTTTCAAGGCCGTGATGTCCGGTGTTCCACTGAAGCATTTCCAAGAGCCTCAGAAGGAATAAGTGCCACTTCAGGCTAAATTGCTGCCTACTTCTAAACACGCAATGCAATTAAATCAAGAAGCTGTTGGCCTCTTAAGTAGGGTGCTTTTAACAATGGTGTTTGCACTTAAGAAATTGGCCTCACCCTCTCCCAATAGTGATAATATAAAGGAAGTGCAAGTCATCACGAATTTATTTGGGGGGAATTTAAGACATCTCTTGATTTCTGTATGAAACCAGAAATACAGGGTGGGGGAAAGGGATAAAACTGACATGATACCACTGCTAAATTGCAGCCAAGAAATAACGGGATCTAATTCGGAGGTTTGCTTTCCCTGTGATTTAGTTTAGCATCTGTAGGGAGATTGTCGCGACATGTCAGAGAGCACTGAGCTATGCAGACGTTGGGCCTGCAATTTTCAAAATATGTACAGACCGAAACTGGAATTAATTGCCCTTCTGATGGATAGATCCTTTGGAAATCTAAAATGAAGGGAAAAGACGACTTGACAGCTGATTTGTATGTTATTACAGCCTAAGTGCTTTAGGTCATAGTTCCTTTACACAACAACTCCTCTGCTGAGTTATTTCCATAACCTGCTCTCTGCCAGCTTCAATTAATCGCGCAGTAATTCATCTTCTGAGCATCAAGCGAGCATCAATAAATTTTATTTATTTATGTACCGTTTGCTGACAGGGTTACCTTGCATCGCACATCAACTCTTTCCGGGTATTGGGATGCAATGGCAAAGTGTCTCATGCAGCTCAGCACTGTAGTTAGGCTGATCTTTGCTGAGACGCCAAGCGAATGGAAAGTTTTCCAGGTAATACTTTAGACCAGCGAGACATGCAATCAATACTGGTCAGGCGTAACTGTCTGAAGTGTCATGCTGTAGATGCTGTACAAATCACAAGATTGTGTTTCCTTGGGTTGTAGCATGGCAACATTGCCATTGCCATCCACACTGGCTGAAAGAGAGAGAGAATGACACCGAATCCTGAATCAACCAGGATTTCTTCTTTTTGCAAGCAAGATATCTGAAGTCTTTGGAGGAAAACTTTAAAGAATATTCTTGCCAGATTTTATTTTAGAATTAGAATAGAATAGAGCTGGAAGATACCTAGTTCAGCACCCATTCAAGCAGGAGAATCTGTATATTTCAGACAAGTGACTGTTCTGTCTCTTCTTTAAAACCTCCAGTAATGGAGTGCCTAGGATTTCTGGTGCCAAGCTGTTCCACTGGTTAATTGTCCTCACTGTCAGGAAGTTTCTCCTTAATTCCAGGTTGCTTCTCTCTTTGGTCAGTTTCCAACCATTGTTTCTTGTCCTGCCCTCTGGTGCTTTGCTGAATAACGTGACCCCCTCTTCTTTGTGGCAGCCCCTCAAATACTGGAATACTGCTAACATGTCATCCCTATTTCTTCTTTTTTTTTAGACTAGCCAAACCCAAGTCCTGCAGCCGTTCTTCATATGTTTTAATCTCCATACTTAGAGGGAAGCCATGCAAAATTTGGACTTGCCATCTCAGAGAAGACATTCCAGGAACAGGAGACCTGAATAAATTTCCATAGAACCTAGTAAAGGAATTTTGCACATCCCATGAAAAATTGGCTCGAGGTTCAGCATCATGAAATTTCTTAGGAGATAGAAGGATATCTCCATATATCAGATGGGGGCAGCCCCCCACTTGACCCTTAGTGGACTTCTGTGCATATGCCTCAGAAGGTGGTGGATGCCAGATTAGAACCTGCTATTTCTGATGCTTGAATAGAAGGATCAAGACAGACTATACCAAATTTGATCTAGCATTATCCCATTAATATGGAGATGGTGCTAGTGGACCACCACTTAGGTTTGAGCCAGCTTTGTGCTGCAGCTGCCTAAAATGTCAATGAAGTCCTAGGCTGCATCAACAGAGAGATAACATCAAGACCATGGAAAGTGAAAATACCACTGTGTACTGCACTGGTGAGGTGGCCTTTGGAATATTGCATCCAGTTCTGGTCCTTACGATACAGAAAAGATGTTGAGATCCTAGAAAGACTGCGAAGAAGAGCAACAAAAATGATCAGGGATCTGGAGGCTAAACCATATGAGAAATAGTTAAGGGAACTAAGTATGTCTAATCTAACAAAGACAAAGACCGGGGGTGACATGACATGGTGTGGGAAGAATCCAGAGAAAGAAATATTTTGGGAACTATTAAAAAGGCAGAATCTATTTCCCCAAAGGCAGAATATATTTTCCCAAAGGATTTTAAAGGCAGAAACCAACACACACACACCAAGTCTCTCTGCCACAAAGAGAAATTACGTCTGCAGAAATGCAGATATGATAACCTTGTCAGAAAGACTGGAGTCAGGAAGCTGGGATTAGAAAGAAAAATCCCAAGAATCAACAATCCCTCACACCCCCAAAAATCCAACAGTTATCAGCCCCAGCCTCAGGGAAGAAGGATATGATTTTTTGGATATAATAGGATTAACCCACCATCATCAGAATACCAGAAAGGCACACTCACTCAGGTCAAAGTTCATGCCACAGGAACAACTCCAAACAAAAACCCAAGAAGGTATAAAAACCCACTCCCTACTACATGTGGTCGGTTTTTTTTTCCAGAGCCATCTTTCTGGATGGCAGCCCTCTTTCTGGATGGCAGCCCTCTTTCTGGGTGGCTCTCCTCTTCAATAAACTACAACGTTCTTTCTAAAGCAGTCACCATGTTTTTTATTCCCGGCTTGGACTGGACCCTGATGAAGATTTTTCCTTCAACATTGGGACTAGAATTTACCATCTCTTGGTGATTAGGCCAAAGTCACCCAACCAGCTTTCATGCCTAAAGTGGGACTAGAATTCACCATCTCCTGGTGATTGGTCCACAGTCACCCAATCAGCTTTCATGCCTAAGGCAGGACTAGAATTCACTGTCTTCTGGTTTCTAGGCCAACACTTTAACCACTAGACCAAACTGGCTCTTATCATAAGCCTCTGGTTTTCAGAAGTATCCACCCTTGATAACTGAGTTTCCATTTGACTATCATGGTTAAGCATTTGGCAATTCTTTTCTTTTTAAAGCTGTTCCAACTAGAAATCAGCACTACTTTTTGCAGTTCTGTTTAATACCTATTATACCTTCAAGTTCTTTCTTAACTCCGCTGCCGGTTTCAAGCAAAAAAAAAAAAAAAAATTAAAAAAATTAAATGAGATTATAAAAGATATTTTGCCTCCACCGACTATTCTGTCTCTCAACAGTAGTTTAAACAGCAGCATTCCATCAAAAATCTGGTAATTCTGTTATTATCATTAGTGGAAACAAGACTTTGAGATGTCCAGGAATATTACATCTGCTCCATTTTCATAACAGAGCCTGCTTGAGCGGGCTGAGAAATAATTTTGTACATCAGGCAAATTTATTTTTAGGGAGAAGATTAGATGGAAGAATTGCAAGCAGGAAAACTACTTCGGGAGTAACAGTGCGGGGGAGAAAGGCAGCCTCATTATGTAATTTGATTATTCATTCATTTGTTTCGCTGGCTTAATTATGTTGTTTATTGGTTTCCAAGATTATTTTTTTCAGTCTCTCCTGATCTTATTTCTGTACTTTCTTTTTTTCTTTTTTTTAAATACATGTTCTGGAGTTTTGGTTTCTTCATTGGCAGCTTTAGCTGAAAATTCTTATGGGATGTGATCCAGATTTCTAAGACAGGAAAAGGAAATTTCTGTTAAGGGAAATGGTGTCACCACAGGGAATTGTGGGGAAGCTGATTTTCTCAGATCCCTTTGAACAATTTTATTGTTTTATTTACAAATATACATCTGGATTTTTTTTGTGTGTATGTGTCAGAGTGAGAGGGGGGGAGAGAGAATGTGCATATATGTGTATATGTTCATATTCTATATTATTCTATATACCATCCTACAGTATGCTATTCTATAGTAGCATTTTTATTTTATACTGCTATTTCAAGTTTATATTATCCACAAATATTACTGATTTTGATTTCTTATTTCTTTCTTATATGTGTAGTCTAAGCAAACCTTTCAATATACTTTGATCTACATTATCTTTTAGCTGAATGTTTTTGTCGGTTTAAGTTAGCTTAACTATCATGACATTGTTAATTTAGTTTTGATATTTGGAATGCTTGCATATCAATTCTCTTGGGCTGGTTAATGACCGTAATAAAGTAAAGAAAGATTTTTTTTTCTCAGACCTTGGAGTAAAAGCAGGCACTATGAACTTATTGGTCTTTTTACAATAGATTTGATCATTAGATAAAATCATCTGACTGGTACAGTTTAGAAATTATCATGATGTCGTGACTCATGACACAAGACCAATGTATGGATCTTGAGTGAATTAAAAGACTAGAAGGTTCTCTTCATCTCAAAATACTTTCTCTCCCCCTCTCTCTCTGTGCTACATTTCTAAGGAAAAAAAAGAATCTTAGCCACTTGTAAAGGATGTTGTTGTTGTTGTTAATTGCGAAGTCGTGTCCGACCCATCGCGACCCCATGGACAATGTTCCTCCAGATCTTCCTGTTCTCTACCATCTTCTGGAGTCCATTTAAGTTCACACCTACTGCTTCAGTGACTCCATCCAGCCATCTCATTCTTTGTCGTCCCCTTCTTCTATTGCCCTCAATCTTTCCCAGCATTAGGCCCTTCTCCAGTGAGTCCTTCCTTCTCATTAGGTGGCCAAAGTATTTGAGTTTCAACTTCAGGATCTGGCCTTCTAAAGAGCAGGATAAAAAGGATAATATAGTTTAAACATCCGCTGTACAGTCTAAAATCAGAACAGTCATAACTACAAGCAATAACAATGAATAGTGCAATAATGAAAAAAAAACACAATAATTGTCAGGCATGAACAACCAGACAAGTGTAGAATTCAAACTAGCAACTTCATTGTTCTATGCTTATACTACAGGATTCTCCAGCACTGGAGATGGAGAATCCACCAATGGGTTTATTCCTGCCCAATCAGATCAAGTCAGCCAAAGTTGCCACGCCCATCCTGGACCATGGAGATCCCAGTCTTGACTTGATCTTGCTCAGGACAGACGTGCAAGTTTGGCTCTTAGGCAGGTATAGTCTTCATTGGTGGATTTTCCTTTCCCCAGTAGCTGTATAGTGCTGTATTCAGCACAGAATTTGGCCTACCATTACCAAAAATTTTCCATTCCTCTCACATTCAGGAACTTGGAATCGTTCCCAATTTCCTGTATTGGGGGGGGGTAATACAACTAGCTTGTTTTAAGGAAGGGGCTCCTTCCTCTTCCCCCCCCCTCTACCCAACATCTCCCATTTATCTTTAACACCTTGATTTAGGCAGGGGACTAACGGCTGTTAGCCCCCAACCAAACGTTGAGGAGATTTAAGGATTTCCATCGAACTAGCAACTTCATTGTTCTACGCTTATACTACAGGAATCTCCCCAGACTGATAGCCTTTACCTGGGAAAAAATCAGATAAGGCAGAGTGGGGGGGGGAATGGGGTCAGATCCTGCCTCTTGTGTTTACCTACTACATCCAGGCTAATTCCCGTCTTGAGCCCTTTCTGGGACAGCTGCTCTTCACCAGTAATGCTACAAACATAGAAAATAAAAGTGGCCACACCAAGTGGAAAGTGGCCTTCCTGGTCTGATTGGAGCAATCAGGGGTGACTTTATCAGAAGGATTATTGCCATTTGATAGTTAGAGCTTTTGCTCACTAAATCCAATATTATCTCTCCTCACTCTGTTCTTCACATATGGTCGTGCATCTCACAGATTCTGTGGGTGTTTTCTGGGTTGTCTTATTTGTCCATTGCATTGTTGTTTTAAGTTTTAAAGTTTTAAGAGCTGGGCTGGAGCTTTGTTGAGGAACAACCCTAAGGTGACCAACTTTTTTACAATGAAAAGGAGGACACAAATAAATGGAAGAAAAAAAAATATTGTAAATAAAATAAATATTTTATTCATTGCAACAATAATACAGACAACTTGCATGTGCAAAGTTTGCCGGCCGGGTGTTTTGGCACACTCAGCAGCAATTCCTACTGGCTTTCGAAAGCCAATAGGGGGAGTAGCACAGCTCATGCAAAAGTTGAAAAAGAAAAACATCAAAAAAAGGTGCCGGAATGCCATTCTGAGCATTCTATAAGGGGAAAAAAAAAGCCCTGCAGATTAGTCCTCAAATATTGAAAAGGAGGACATGAAGGAGGACACTTTTTGAGGGAGGACAGAACTTACAAAAGGAGGACTGTCCTCCCTAAAGGAGGATGGTTGGTCACCTTAATATGATATACATATACATATACAGTATATGTATATATGTGTGTGTGTAGAGATAGACAGACAGACAGATATGTAGATACATAGACATACATAGATATACATAGTTACATAGATATACTTATAGATATACTTATATTTCATTCTTGGTACCATCACCTGAGCAATAGAAAAAAGTATTTAAATATGCAAGTGAATCCCACAAATTCTGATGGGAAATAATCCCTTTATCTTTGAAGACATGCTGCTGTTTTTTTTTTTTTTTTTTTTTTTCTGGTATACTCATCAGTGACACTGTAATTTGCTGGCTTCTTAAAGACTTTGGCTTAAAAATAAGAAAACAAGTAATATGGTGATGGCGTTTTATGTATTCTGCACAGCTAAATTTGCAATTAATGAATCCCTTGCTTTTCTCAAAAGATGTCTCTTCCCCATTTCTGCCCAACATATGCACCGTTCATATAATGTCACTCAATCACTGGTGTCGTTAAAATGATTTAATATCTAGAGCATGCCTCAAATTTAATATAATAATGCAGGCTTCTTCTTGTTTGATTGCCAGGCATCATGTACCAGAAAGAACAGAAATATCTCCGCATGGTTTTGTTGAATCTGAATGCTGGGTTTCAAAGAAAGCAATTCCGCATGGATTTCTGATACAGTCCAAATCTCAATATTACTGAATCTCATTCAGATGGGGCGGGGGGGGGAATCTGATTTCAGACTTCTTTCCCATGTGATGCATTTGGTTATTCTTTGGAGAATCAGTTTGGGTTATTGTATGTAAATTATGTAAAATTACCTAAATTGGATACTCATTATGTAAATTCAGCTTCTTCACAATTGTTCTATAATGTTGAGGTTCTACTGCATCTCTTCAACATGAAGCTAATCTCTCTGCCCCCCCCCACATTTCTATCTATCTCTCCCTCTTTCTGTATATCATCTATCTATCTATCTATCTATCTATCTATCTATCTATCTATCTATCCATCCATCTATCTGTTTATCTATCTATCTATTCTCTCTACCTACCTACCATCCATCATCAGTCTGTCTGCCCTTTTGTCTGTCTATCATGAACAATTATCTGTCTGTCTGTCTGTCTGTCTGCCTGCCTGCCTGCCTGCCTGCCTGCCTGCCTGCCTGCCTATCTATCTATCTATCTATCTATCTATCTATCTATCTATCTATCTATCTATCTATCTATCTCTATTCTCTCTACCTACCCATCCACCATTATCTCTCTCTCTCTCTCTCTCTCTCTCTCTCTCAATCTATTATTTATCTATCATCTAAAATATCTATTTCTCTATCTGTCATCTATCCATCCATCCATCTATCCATCCATGACCATTAGGGAGAAATGTATTAACAGATATATGCATGTAAATGGATCAATAATTTTCCTGCCTTTTTGTAATCAAAACCTGATATGGAAGTGCTCCTCACCAGTTGGCCAAAGGGAGAACTAAGCTGTGCAGAAATGGAAAGCTTAGCCATTCCTACTGGAGCCGTGCTGCAATTAAACCGCTTGTATTCAAGCAGTGCCAGTAAGGCGAAAGAGAGCTGTTTTGATAGAACTGTAGTTTCTGGGTTATTTGCCATCTTTAATCCCTTCTGCTGCTAATATTAGCTGCTGTGATGTATACCTGCCAGGCACTGTTTGTTTGTTGTTTGTAATTACTAAACATATTCTTCCCTTCCCATGATAATGTTAAGCTAGCTTAGCTTTTCAGTTTCACTGCACACCTAATGAAACCAGTTTCTGGCAATGGAGAAATAAGCTGACCTTTACTCAGATAAAGTTGTCAAGCCCTTGGAATTACAGTGATGTACAAAGCTGTTAAAGCTGTCTAAAGGTTTTAGAGGAGTGTCAGGTGCCTTTCTTTTGTCACAGATAGAAACAATTCCTGCAATTCAGAAACTGTGGTCAATGAGGGTTAGGATCTCTCTCTCTCCCCCCCCTACCCTGTCCCTCTCCCTCCCTCCCTCCCTCCCTCCCTCCCTCTCTCTCTCTCTCTCTCTCTCAATATCTTTAAATCTGTCTATCATCTATCTATCAGTCAATCATGCCAGGAGTAGCCAAGAGAGAAGCAGCTATAATATGATTCAATAAAGCACTTCACCCTACTAGAATCAACACTGTTTACTTTGACAATGTGTATCGTTGATCGGACTGACCTTGTTGTTACAGGCCTTTGTGTTACTTCAGTGGCATGCTTCAACTCTGCCAGTAGCCAAAAATTCTTCTGGGCTTAACAGCTCACTGAAAATGCTGGGAAAGGCTTCTGCACACCTGTATAGAAACCTGTTCCTGCTAGCCTAAGTGCTGAAGAACGCCACTGGCATAGCTCAAAGCAACGTGGAAGCTTGGCGTCATTGCTCAAATAGTCAGAGGAAGAAGAGGCAAGGAAAAGATATATTGATGTGTTTTTGAAGTGAAGTTCCTCTTTTAGGTTTGCATAGGTCTGTGTGTGTGTGTGTGTGTGTGTGTGAGAGAGAGAGAGAGAGACAGAGAGAGAGAGAGAACATGTGGATGTTGGGAGGAGAGAGGGAAAAAGTTGCTTACAAATGGAATGGGCAATGGGTAATAGAAGAATAGAATAGAATAGAATAGAATAGAATAGAATAGAATAGAATAGAATAGAATAGAATAGAATAGAATAGAATAGAAATGGAATGGAATGGAATGGAATGGAATGGAATAGAATAGATTTTATTGACCAAGTGTGATTGAACACACAAGGAATTTGTCTTCAGTGCAGAAGCTCTCAGCGTACATACCAGCAACAAAATGTTATAAATCACATATTATCAATCATAAGATCATAAGATCATAAGATACAAGCTGCAACCAACAAAGCGATAGTCATAAGATACCAATAGGAGTTTTAAAAACTCCTATTTTCAAAAAAAAAAATCGTGTCAAATCAAGACAAATTAATAGTTCAATATGTAAATCAATGTGGATTGCAAATAGGTTTGAACAGCTTCAACAAACCCCAATTATCCTTTCCAGCAACCAGGAAATCACCTTCTACAAAAGCAAGCAGTGCCTCGTGGTTCCTGTATTTCACGAACACCATTGTGAAGGGATGGTGGAAAACAGGCAGCGTTCCATCTTATCTTGGCTTATGGTGTAGAAGTCCTATTAAAAAAAATCTGCTGCAGCTACAAAACCAATGATTTCTATTGATCATGCTTTGCTTTTCACCTTCTCCCTTCAAAGCAGCTCCAAACTTGGAAATGGCTACACACCGTTGATGGTTCTTTCTTTCTGCCTGTCTCTCTCTCTCTCTCTCTCTCTCTCTCTCTCTCTTTCTCCTTCTCAAAATAGCAGTGACCTCACTCACCCCTCATCTATGTACTTGCATTAGACCAATTTGCAAAATTTATCTGTCAGAAATGTTCAGCGTTCCAAGGTGGGCAGCTTCCCAAAGCCTCTTTTGGCCAGCATAAAACTTTGCGAGTAGAACAGATGGGATCTGTTTGGAATTGGCTTTTTTTTTTATTGTTGTTGTTGTTGTTGCTGCCTTTTTGAAAGGATAAGCAGCTGCTTTCTGGACTTAAAAGTGTGTACAGTATTATTTTCCCTTTTGTCTTCTTGTTTTCATTTTTAAAAGGTAAACACAACTGGCGTTTCAAAAAATCCCTAACCAAAGCTGAATTATTATTATTATTATTATTATTTATCATTACTTTTTAAGGGGAAGGAGAACTTCTCTAAAATTCTTAGTTGAAGGGTATGGTCCTCCTTAGTGCTGGGACAGTAATCTGAATGTAACAACTCCACAGGGAAGTTTTCTCCTATGGCAGACATGTCAAACACAAGGCCTGTGGTCCGGAGGCGGCCCGCGAAGTGGTTTCATGTGGCCCGCGAAGCCATCCTGGAAACAGTGAGGGAACGGCCCCCTCTGCCTTGGCCCTGGCCCAGGCCAGCCGGGAGCCAATGTACAATTTTGTGGTGGCCATCTATGTTGAAATGCATTCAGTCTTAGCTCCATAAGCCCCCCCCCCTGCATGGGCTGAGAGGAACAGTGAGGCTCCTCCAGTGGACCATGCCTTGGCACTTGCCCCGGTCCCACCCCCTCCTCAGATCTGTCCCACTCCTGCCCAGGCCCCCACAGGCACCCTTGACACGAACAATGTAGAGTTGGCCATGCCCACCCAGTAGGCCACACCCACTCCATCCATGCCCACCCAGTAGGCCACACCCATCCTGGCCACACCCACCCACCCCCCTGAGGGCAACCACAATGCTGATGCGGCCCTCAATGAAATTGAGTTTGACACCCCTGCCCTAAGGATTCCTTTAATAGAAAAATTGCAAATGACTGATTAAGAGTCCTAAAGGTGCTTTTTCACAAGGCAACTGGACTGTCTTGTTTTTCTTTGAAGGCATTTAGCTTCTCATCCAAGAAGCTTCTTCAGCTCTGAGAAGCAAAATGTCTTCCAAACACACACACACAAACACACACACAAAAGTCCAGTTGCCTTGTGAAAAAGCATCTTTGGGACAACTGTGACCTGGATGACTGAGAATCTACATAGACAGATTGATTAACAGGATCTTGCAATGAAAAAATGGGACATTGACATACAGCCCTTGACCACCTCATCACTCAGGCGTGTGAGAATATCACTCACCACTCCTGAGAATTTCTCTGAAATGTTTCTCCTTTGAAAGAAGTCTGAAGATTTTTTTTTTCTTCCTCATACTGATTGAGTACTAGTTGGAAAAAAAATATGTTTTATCTTATAACGTATGTCTGATACGTTGGATAATGGATTGCTGAGACGTGAAGGATGCTTCCTTGTTAACTATGCTTCAGGAAAGAATTTGAAACCTTCCATAGATTACTAGTTTTACTCCAACATTTATTTCCTCTGCTTTCAATGTTGGCATTCATTTCCATTTCCCTTTGATTCCATTGGCATCGACGGTTTTCAGATTCTTCTATTTTTTACATTTCCAGTACACTTAGCCTGAGGGTTCCTTTTTTGCCTTTGCAAGCTTGGTTTTGTTGAGTCTGGGAAGATGTGGTTTGTCGTAATCAAAGTCTACTCTCCTCTGGCTACACAAGAGGACAATAGACTGGAATAGGGCACTAGAATGCCAATATCTCCTGTGGATTCCTGGGGGGGGGGGACGGTGCTCTGTGGTATGTTGAAAGGTCCAAAGATGGAAGCCAAGGGTCCCGTTTTAAATTCTATCTTCTCTCCTACCATTGGGATTTAATTGTGTGTCCTCTTTCAGATGTTGGTTATACTGATAGATGAGAATATTTGTAGCCCAGGGGTTGAACTGTGGGATCCTTGGTGGTCTCTGAGCTTGATTGTTTTCCTGCAGACATTTGATGACCCAACTAGGTAACATCATCAATGCTAGAAAGGAGTGGGTCTTGCTCTCTGTTTATATACTGATGGCTTATACACTATATACTAACCAAGAAGACAAGCAACTTAGAACTAAGGAGAAATTTCCTGACAATGAGAACAATTAATCAATGGAACAGCTTGCCTCCAGAAGTTGTGAGTGCTCCATCACTGGATGCTTTTAAGGAGAGAAAGGACAGCCACTTGTCTGAAATGGCATAGGGTCTCCTGCTTGAGCAGGGAGTTGGACTAGAAGACCTCCAAGGTCCCTTCCAACTCTGATGATGTTCTATTTTCTATGTTTGCCCTGTATGTATTGATGGGAATGTTCTTGATTGTTCCTTTGATTAGCTTGTTTACTGTTAGCTTGGTCTGAGTTGGTAGCTTCTTGATTGGGGTGTTTTTGATGCCTTGGTGTTTATCAAACAATACCCCAATCAAGGAACTACCAACTCAGACAAAAAAAACAAAAAACAACAGCCTAATCAAGGAACTACCAAGGAGAAAACAACACTCCCACCAATATTGACAGGGCCAGCTACTTGCATATAAATCAAGAACAAAGCCTTCTCTCTTCTAGCACTGATGATGTTACCTACTTGGGTAATGAAATGTCTGCAAGAAAACTACCAATTTCAGAGACCACACAATGTTGGTAACGAGTTAAGGAAAAAGCTTGAGTGCTACGGAAGCAGAAATTTCTGGAGCTTTTCCTACAAGAGAAAAATACGGTGGATGGAGACTATTCTATAAGCATCGTCAGGAAGGTGAAAAATGATAAGGAAATAAACCGCCAGGGTGAGGCATGAGAAACATGCCTAGCTGATGAGCGGGAGAGGAGAGCAAAACACATTTCATCATCGTGTGACTTTTTAAAAGAGCAGGTTGTCAGTTTAACATATTACAGTTTGTCTTGAGCATCAGATGAGCAATAGTTAACATAACAGGCTCTACCTCTCTCTATCCAAGATCATCCGTCTATGTACCAAGGATGTGCGTCCAAAGAACCACTGAGAGGAAGAAAAATAACTATCGGAATGTCACTATTCTGCAACAGCAGAAACAGCAGCCCAGGAAGAAACTTGAGAAATATATTTATGGGTATATTATGTAATAATTCTTAGGTTGCCATCTGTGCAATGTTGCAATACAGGGGTCTCCAAACCTGGCAACTTTAAGACTTGTGGACTTCAATTCCCATGATGGCTGGGGAATTCTGGGAGTTGAAGTCCACAAGTCTTAAAGGTGCTATGTTTGGAGATCCCTGTTGCAATAGACTTTCCTGGTGCCAACATCCCCAACGCATTATCTTTAATTTTTCTGCCATGGATGATGTTTGCAAATTTAGAAAGGGGGTGGGATCTTTAAAATGTCACTATTCTCTCCCGAAATATTCACACACGGCAGAATTCCTCTCAAACTAGAGTTTGCCTTTCATGAAATCTCAGTTCAGGAAACAGAATAGAGATATAAAAAGGGCAACATCCAAATTGTAGTATGTTGTTGTTAGTTGTGAAGTTGTGTCTGACCCATCGTGACCCCATGGACAACATTCCTCCAGGCCTTCCTGTCCTCTACCATCTTCTGGAGTCCATTTAAGCTCATGCCTCCCTCTTCAGTGACTCCATCCAGCCACCTCATTCTCTGTCGTCCCATTCTTCTCTTGCCCTCCATCTTTCCCAGCATTAGGCTCTTCTCCAGTGAGTCCTTCCTTCTCATTAGATGGCCAAAGTACCTGAGTTTCAACTTCAGGATCTGGCCTTCTAAAGTCGGGGTTGATATCCTCTAAGACTGACCGGTTTGAACGCCTTGCAGTCCAAGGGACTCGCAGGAGTCTTCTCCAGCACCAGAGTTCAAAGGCCTCCATTCTTTGGCGCTCAGCCTTTCTTATGGTCCAACTTTCACAGCCATACATTGCAACTGGGAAAACCATAGCCTTGACTATTGTAGTATATTTAACTTAAATTAGGTAAACCCTCCTATTTCTAAAAAAAAAAAAAAAGTTTGAGTGTAACAAGGCTAGGAAATGAGATCAAATGCTCAGCGATTTGATCAATGTTTCCGCCTAGGTAGGATATGACAGCTTCAATCATTTATAACAGGGGTCCCCAACTCCCAGTCTGTGGACCGGCACCAGGCCACGGCATGCCAGCAACCGGTCCACGAAAATAAGCAAAGCCGCATCTGTGAGATGTAGGCAGCACATAAAACCACATCCCCTCCAGTCCATTGAAAATCCTCTCTCCACAGAAGTGGTCCCTGGTGCCCAAAAGGTTGGGGACCTCTGAGTTATAATCTAGGGGTTCTGCATGTGCGTTTCTGTTTCCTTAATTTTGTAATTTAGATTATTCAGTAGGAAATCCATTGAAGCTCTTGAATAAGAGCTAAAACATAGGATGAACTGGATATGTCTAGTCCAGGGGTAGGCAACCTTGGCTCTTTTATGTCTCATGGACTTCAACTACCAGAATTCCTGAGCCAGCATGGGTGGTTCAGGAATTCTGGGAGTTGAAGTCCATGAGTCATAAAAGAGCCAAGGTTGTCTACCCCTGGTCTAGTCTAATGAAGAGAAGGACTGACATGATAGTAGTCTTCCGGTACTTGAGAGACTCTCACAAAGAAGAGGGAGATGACTTATTCTCCAAAACACCTGAATGCACGACAAAAAGCAACAAGTGGAAGATCATTAAAGAGAGGTCCAATCTAGAACTAAGGAGAAATTTCCCAACGGTGAGAACAATTAATCATACTTGCCTCCAGAAGTTGTGAGTGCTCCAACATGGGAGGTTTTTAAGAAGAGACTGGACATCTGTTTGTCCAGAATGGTCCAGGGTCCCCTGCTCAAGCAGGGGGTTGGACTAGAAGATCTCCAAGGCCCCTCCCAAATCTATTGTTCTATATTCTATTCCAACTCCTGAATGTGGCTGAACTTGGAGGATACCAATTGTTACTTTCTGAGACTTCAAGGACCCTCATTAAATCTATCAACTCTTCGCTATGGATAAGCCACATTCCTCAAATAATCCAATCAATTAAAAATTGATTTTTTGTTTTGTTTTGTTTCGTTCTCAGGCCTCTGCTGGTAATGCAGTGGCAAGTCAGCGAATGCCTTATCAACCAAGTCCCCATCAGTTAAGTGATACTTAGATGATCTTCTGTCATGGGAACAAGCAGCGCTGTGCATGATCGCTCCTGCCGAAGAAGTTAAATTGAAGTGTCAGATACTAGAATTGCATTTTATTTCTAATACGTTGGGCTGCCAGCTTGGGAGAAGCAATGGGAAGAGAGTGTGTGATCGAAAGGAACAGAACTGCTAAATCGAGCCAAGCTTAGCTAAGCTTGTTGGGGGAGACCTTAAACAGGACCCCCCAAGCACTTGAATCCTTGGGGGTGCATACATTCAACTTAGTCTTCTACTGACATTTTTGTTGAAAAAAGGGTAGAATCAAATATCTGGATTTTTCAATCAAACCAGACCAACCAGGCAGCTAACATGTTCCAGAACTGAATTCCATAGGCAGGACAAGAAGCAACAGATGGAAACTGATCAAGGAGAGAAGCAACTTAGAACTAAGGAGAAACTTCCTGACAGTGAGAACAATTAACCAGTGGAACAACCTGCCTCCAGAAGTTGTGAATGCTCCAACACTGGAAGTTTTTAAGAAAAGACTGGACAGCCATTTGTCCGAAATGGTATAGGGTTTCCTGCCTGAGCAGGGGGTTGGACTAGATGACCTCCAAGTTCCCTTCCAACTTTACTATTGTTGTTGTTGTTGTTGTTGTTGTTGTTATTATTATTATTATTATTATTATTATGTTCTATATGCCTTCAGTAAGATGTGGCTGTTAAAATGGCTGATGTTCTTTTTAAGCTGGGTCTGTAGAAGTTTAACTTCCAAATTACAAGAAATAAAAGTTCTGCTTTCTTTAAGTGTTTACCTCATTTGGCTTTCTGCAACTAGCTATATCTTATCAAAGTTTAGAGCAAAGGGTTTTATGTTTTTTCCCCCTTTCTTTCAGGCAGTGTATCTGAGAATCCTTGTCAGAAGATGCTAAGGCAATTCTGTGTGAGATCAAATAGGGATCAGTACTAATTGTTGACTCTGTTTTGTAGTAATAATTTACAGTTCACTTTTTTCATCAAAGGCATGGAGAGAACATAAAAAGTTCTTCAGGGGTTTTACAGTGGCTTTGCAAGCAGGAAAGGTATGGGTTTTCTCCAGGCTAATATATCTGATGTAATAATTTTATTAGTTAACATATCTGACGTAATAATTTGATGTAGTGGAGAGTTGATTCTCAGCACCAGCTTACCAAAATTTTCAGATTTCTGTATAGACAGGATGGAAAGACCTTGAGATCTTCTTCGGTAGAATGGAATGTGGGTGACAGCAAATATTTATCAATCAATTAATATTCTCTGGTGGAAATTGGGCAAACTACATCTAAGGCCACATTTTTCCCATTGTTTATTGATCTAAATCTCAATGTGGCTAAGTAGGAAGGAACAAGGTTGATGACTAATGGATTGAGTTGCATTTTGTACAAAACTATTGCTCATGGTGCAGACATACTTCAAATAATTATAATATTTTTCTTCTAAACTCAGGGAAGTTTTTAATGAACTGCCACCTCCATCCTTCAGTGTATATTAATAATCTGGGATTATTATGCTAACTATAAGGGATTCAGATTTAATACTGTGTAATGCTTAATGCTAGATTGCCTTTTAAGTCCTGCCTCTTTAAGCCATTAGCCCCTTTTTTTTTTTTCCTTTTCATTCACAGAAGTTCAGATTGGGTGATGCACAATTTCTGACAATTTTATTCCCCCATATTTTTGTCCTAGAGGTTGGTAAACTATTTGAGCCACACTGGTGACTGCAAGTACTGTGGACAATTTTGGGAGATTATTTAGGCTCAGCTCTAATTTTTTTCTTGTTTGTTTGTTTGTTTTTAATTGTCAAAGTGGTTCTTAGAGCAACTTGTATAACACCCAACCTGTACAAGCTTTTCCATGATCTACAATTAACAACAAAATTTACCGAGAAGCAGAATAGGAAGAGACCTTGGGGGTCATCTAGTCCAACCCCCTGCTTAGGCAGGAAATCCTATACCATTTCAGACAAGTGGCTGTCCAGTCTCTTCTTGAAAACCTCCAATGATGGAGCACCCACAACTTCTGAAGGCAAAGCCGTTCCACTGGTTAATTGTCCTCACTGTTGGGAAGTTTCTCTTTAGTTCTAGGTTGCTTCTCTCCTTGATTAGCTTTGATCCATTGCTTCTTGTCCTGCCTTCTGGTGCTTTGGTAGATTAGTTGACTCCCTCTTCTTTATGGCAGCCCTTCAAATATTGGAGCACTTTTATCATGTCTCTCCAGTCCTTCTTTTCAGTAGATTAGACATAGAGTAGTCTTTCTACAGAACTGGTGAGTCCAATCTCTCTACTTCAACTGTGGTATAACAGTTATAGCATCTATTTTGTTGCTGAAATGCAAGAAGACATTTTTTTCTCATCTGCCAAGTAATAGTGATTGAAACACTATTGCTATAGCTGTAATTATATTTTGCATCCACCAGGTGTTGCCAAAGAATATCCAACCTAAGCTGCACCTACACCTACACAATCTTGTGTTGAAAGGGCATCTATTCACACTCTAGTCTAGCAAAACTGAAATGATCAATATTAAGAATATAATGAATAATCATTTCTCCAGATGTACCTTGTTTCTGGAGTCTCTAATTTTAGAATATAGCCACATATATAGTCCGTGACTTACTGCCATTCATCTAGTGACGGTTGGAAGTCACCGTGGCCCTGAGAAAAGTGATTTGTGACACTTTTTCACACGATTGTTGCAGCATTCCCATATTTACGGGATCAAAATTTGGATGCTTGGCAACTGGCATGTACTTATGACTGTTGCACTGTCCTAGAGTCATGTGATCACCTTTGGCAACCCTTCCCCGCTGCCTTCCAACAAGCAAAGTCAAAGGGGAAAGCCAGATTTGCTGAATGACCATATGATTCACTTAACAACTGCTGTGATTCACGTCACAACTGTGGCAAGAAAGGCTGTAAGCATGGGGCAAAACTCACTTAACAAATGTCTCCCTTAACAACCTAAATTTTGGGCTCAATTGGTGCCATAAGATGAGATTAACTTGTGTTATGTTGTGTCCTTCGACCACTCTGTCTTAAATAAGTGTGAACACATTACATTTGAGCTAGAAGATTTTTCCTGAGTCCATATTCCTGTCTGAATGAAATCCTGATAGATTTCAAGAGGAATTTAAAAAGGGTAGGGAAAAAAAAAGTATGGGAGATATAGAGATACATACCAGATTTCATTGGCCAATCAAAATATGTTTTACTACCTTTTTCAAAGAAAATAATACTGTATTTAGGAACATTCAAAACTCACATGTCGAACAAGTAAGTGTTTAGAAAGTTGTTTCTTATAGTTTCTTCTGCAGTCATGACATAAGCCTAAGACTGAAAATCAGTCTTGTCAGATGTTTTATTTTTTCTATCCTGCTCTATGGAGCATAGAGTTGGTCTCGGACAGAAGGCCACCTGAAAGACTAGAAGCATTTGAAATGTGGAGTGACAGGCGTCTGTTACGTATAAGCTGGGTTGACAAGATCAGAAATGAGGAGGTGATCAGCCGCCTGGGAAAGCCAAGGGAAATCATCAAAACAATTAAAAAACGAAAATTAGAATATTTCAGACATGTGATGCGACACCCAGAAAAATATGGCATACTCCATTTAATCCTCCAGGGAAAGATTGAAGGCAAACGAGGTCCAGGCAGAAGAAGAACATCGTGGCTTCAAAATCTAAGGGACTGGTTTGGAGAAAACTCAGCAGCACTTTTTTGTGCGGCTGCTGATAAAAACAGGATCGCCAACATGATCGCCAACGTCCGATAACAGATATGGCACAAGAAAAAGAAGAAGAATAGTGTGGTTCTAGAACCTTTGGGAGCCTTTAAGAGTCTTCTTAGGGGAACATAAAATCAAAATTTTCCAGCCTCTGTTGAAAAATAATCCAACATTAAAACCCCATCAAATAATTCTGAGAAGTGGGAGCAGCAGCAAATGCCTCCATTTTAATTTTTAACACGGTAAATACCGATGAACATAACCCATTCCTATCAAGGCTCTTTTGGGGTTCTCCATCATTTTTAAAAGTGGGAAGAGTTTGTGTGAGAGAGAGAGAGGAAAAAAAAGTTTAAGAAACTCCTGATTTAAGGAGAAAAAGGCCAACCATTTGAACACTTAATGTCATTTTGTCTGTGGGGCTTCTGGCTCACCCCATTCTATTCTCAACAGAACTAAAATCCACTTTCTCTTTTCGAAAGAGCGCTGCCTGGTCCAGACAAGGAGCAAAATCGTTCAGATTGGAGCATTTGGCGATATTAGGAAGTGAAGTCTAGCATAATATGAGCAGAGGATCTGTTTTTCAATTTCCAAGCTTGCCAGCGAAAATTCCTCTACGGGTATATTGCAAGTTTAATTATCTATTGCTGCCGGGCACAGTTGTCAGAATACACTAGAGGAAGCTGAACGGGAAAGACGGCAGTGTCTGAAGTGCGGCCTCTAAACAATTCCATTCTTGGAGAATATAGCGGCGTGGTTTAAAAAAGCTTGATAAGGATAATGGGGATGGTGTGATCAAGTCCCTCGCAGTCACAGCGCTGCACTAATCACAGATTAGAGTGGTTTTCCTTGATGTAGTTGATCAGTCGAGTTCCATGTAAATCTCCCTCCCTCGGCTTTGTCCAATCTGCCAGTAAGCTTTGCTCTGAACGTTCGTTGAAAGAGAAGCAGTTCTGGCTTTCATAAACCTGCCCATGCTGCTGCTGCTTTTGCTATTGGTTGTTGAAGAGATGGAATGCAACAGGAATTATTTATTCATTCACATATTTAGGAAATTGTAGGAAAGCAATTCTCTCCCACTCTACACCTCTTCCTTAAGATTCCCGTGACTGTTGGAATCTGACTTATTTCTTCAAAGAGAGAGAGAACGAGGGAATAGAATAGAATAGAATAGAATAGAATAGAATAGAATAGAATAGAATAGAATAGAATAGAATACAGGATATAGAATAGAATACAGGATATAGAATAGAATACAGGATATAGAATGGAATGGATAATAGAATAGAATAGAATAGAGGAATAGAAGAATAGAAATAAATAGAATAGAATAGAATAGAATAGAATAGAATAGAATAGAATAGAATAGAATAGAATAGAATAGAATAGAATAGAATAGAATAGAATAGAATAGAATAGAATAGAATAGAATATAGAATAGAATACAGGATATAGAATAGAATACAGGATATAGAATAGAATAGAATAGAATAGAATAGAATAGGAATAGGAATAGGAATAGAATAGAATAGAATAGAATAGAATAGAATAGAATAGAATAGAATAGAATAGAATAGAATAGAATAGAATAGAATAGAATAGAATAGAATAGAATAGAATAGAATAGAAGACAGGATATAGAATAGAATAGAATAGAATAGAATAGAATAGAATAGAATAGAATAGAATAGAATAGAATAGAATAGAATAGAATAGAATAGAATAGAATACAGGATATAGAATAGAATACAGAATAGAATATAGAATAGAATAGAATAGAATAGAATAGAATAGAATAGAATAGAATAGAATAGAATAAAGTTGGAAGGGACCTTGGAGGTCTTCTAGTCCAGCCCCCCACTCAAGCAGGAGAACCTATACCATCTCAGACAAGTGACTGTCTATCCTCTTCTTTAAAATCTCCAGTGATGGAGTGCCCACGATTTTTGGAGGCAAGCTGCTCCACTGGTTAATTGTCCTCACTGTCAGGAAGTTTCTCTTTAATTCCAGGTTGCTTCTCTCCTTGACCAATTTCCAGCCATTGTTTCTCGTCCTTCCCTCTGGTGCTCTGGTGAACAACCTGGCCCCTTATGCCTTGTGGCAGCCCCTCAGATACTGGAGCACTGCTATCATGTCTCCCCTATTTCTTCTTTTCTTTAGACTAGCCAAACCCAAGTGCCACAGCTGTTCTTTATATGTTTTAGTCTCCAGGCCTTTGATCATCTTGGTTGCTCTTCTCTGGATTTTTTCCAAACTCTCAACATCTTTTTTGTGATATGGTGACCAAAATTGGCTGCAGTATTCCAGGGGTGGTCTTACTAGGGTTTTATAAAGTGGTACTAATACTATGCGTCCCTCTGTTTATACAACTCAGGATTGTATTAGCTTTTTTTGGTTGCTGCTATACACTGCTGGCTCATAGTCAAGTGATCGTACAAGGTTGCTGTCACGGTTACTGTTTTTGAGCCAGGTCTCACCCAATCTGTACAAGAAAGAAGAAGAGAACAGAAAAGAACAGGAAAGAAAGAAAGAAAGAAAGAAAGAAAGAAAGAAAGAAAGAAAGAAAGAAAGAAAGAAAGAGGGAGGGAGGGAGGGAGGGAGGGAGGGAGGAAGGAAGGAAGGAAGGAAGGAAGGAAGGAAGGAAGGAAGGAAGGAAGGAAGGAAGGAAGGAAGGAAGGAAGGAAGGATAAAAAGAAAACTCCAAAAGATCACCTCTGCATTATTCTTTGGTCCTATTACCATGAAAACAGACATTATTGTTCTTTACAAATTATTTATGCAAGATTTGGGAAACCTATTTCCCAAAGTGCCTGTTTCCTACTGAATCAAAAATACTTATATTAATAATTCTTAGCCTACTTGCAGGCATGTTCACACAGATTATATTTAAGACACTTATTCCCCTTGGTTAATCGTTTCGGCTTCTCTCAGCTGCTTTCTCAGCCAACTATCTGAGGCTTAACTCCAAGATATGCAAACCGTGGTCCTGTATCCTGACCCCAGGGTACAAAAAGAAGAAGCTCCTCCATCCTATCAGCTCTTTTCCTTTTCCGCCTCCCACCTTCTCCTCCTCCTTTGATAATCCTCCCCTTTCATGAGCTTGTTTTATTTTCTTTAAAAAGGTCCCCGTGGGCACCAGAGCCCAAAACATACGAAGAACGGGTCTATGAGAAATAGCCACGGACAACTCTCCATGGGACAAGAGTTACACTAATATCAAAGAAATGGTGAAGTAGAATAATTAAAGAAGGGATGCAAAAAGAGGAGCAAAATGAAATGTGAATGGAAAAAAAATTAAAAAAAATATTTAAAAATACATAATCTGGTATGAGGCCTAGATATAGCAGTCTCTAGTGAATATGTTAAGGAACTTAGTGATAGTTTTTGATGGCATTTTTCTCGATGATTTTGCATGATTGAGGGTGTAGTTTGTCATTAGTCCAAACCATTTCATTCTCTCCTTTCCTTCAAAGCTTTAACGCCCAATTAGTCCCCTATTTAAATCAGAGACATCAGCAGAGAAAGCTGGAGATGGGTGATTTAAGGACTTCTCCTCTTCTTCAGTCATAAACAAATAATCACAACTTGTTCTCTCAGTTTTTTTGGCACCTAGGAATGGGTTTAATACAGTTGCTACATCCCTATGAAGTATGGTCAAGTATTTGCAGAGGCTCCAAAATATGCAAGATCTTGCTAGATATGGGTAAAATAAAACATGTACTTTTGCATAACCATGACCTATTATACAACTGAGTATCTGACGGCGGTTTGTTTGTTTGTTTGTTTTTTGTAAAAAAAAATCAGGGCCAAGAGGCACATTTAGTAGAAGGAAAAATCTTTCCATTATTTTCTTCTAATTCAGCATACTTCTGTCTTCTCTACCAAAAATAACAGTACTTCTGTTTTCACTTCTTTACCATATTCTTGTTGTTACTTGGTCCACAAACACTCTTAGAAATAAATGTGATGCCTAGGGCTGGCATGTTGGTGTCCTTCAGTCTAACTTTTTCTGGGTAAGTTTGTGTGTGTGTGAGTGTAATTAAAAAACCCTCAAACAGGAAACCATAATCATCTACGATGGCAGTTATCAAAGAGATATACCATATAGGTGCCATGGAAATTATTTAAACCCTGATATCTGTCTTGAGCTGGGCAATTTTGTGATCCAAGACATTTGAAAGAAAGTTCTCAATTCTACCCATGAATTTTGCCATTCAATTTCTCTTTATCTCTTCCCAAGGAGTTGCTCAAAAGAAATAGAAGAGAATTGCTCCCATATCATTAAAATGTTTTCTTTCGGGGTTCCATTTTTCATTAGCCAACGTTATATTTTCCTTCTGGGCCTTTGTTTGCAAACAAAGCTTGCTCTGTTTTGCGTGGTGTCAATCCCTATTTGCCTGACAATAAGAATTGTATTCCACAGTCTGGAATAGACACCTAGAATGAAGGAGAAATGTTCTGACAGTGAGAACAAGCAATCAATGGAATGGCTTATCTCCAGAAGCTGTGGATGTTCCAACAATGGAAGTTTTTAAGAAAAGATTGGGCAACCATTTGTCCAAAATGGTTTAGGGTCTTCTACCACGGGCAAGGAGTTATCCTTGCCCATAGTAGAAGACCCTAAACCATGGTAGAAGACCTCCAAGGTCCTTTTCAACCCTCTCATCTTTTCATCTAATCTTTTCATCTTTCCTACTACCTTCTCCTATTCATACTTATGATTTATGATCTATGACATATCACTTTGTTGTTTGTATGTACACTGAGAGCTTATGTACATATGTATGTACACTGGAGACAAATTCACACTTGGCCAATAAAGATTCTATTCTGTTCTGTTCTGTTCTGTTCCATTCCGTTCCATTCCATTCCATTCTTCTATGTTCTAAGACATGTTGTCATTAAAGGAAAACTCTGTATTCCTACACATAGCGTTTATGCCTTTTTATCTCTTTTATAGTTTTAAGAGGTTTTTAATGTTAATAATATTAATTTGCATATTAATATTAATTTGTATATATTGTTTTAACTTTCCTGTATGCCACCCAGAGTCACATGATTATGGGATGGGCAGCTATATAATTTACAATGACTAAATAAAGAAATCAATCCACTGATGTCATGTGACACAGAACTATGGCTGTCTGCTCAGAAACACTCCTATTTTTGTTGTTGTTGTTGAGCCTTGTCAAGATAATTTGACTAGAAAGGAGATGTTTAATCTACTGGGTTACTTGAGAACTCAATAAAGTTGGTCAAGCTTGGGAACCCTTTTCTTTCGTTGGAAGAAGACCAAATTCAAAACTCTTATTGTATTTGTTTGGCAAAATGTTCATACATTTTCAGTCTGACTGCTTCTAAATGATGCATCTTATTAGTGATATCCATACCTACTCCTGCTTTAGTGTTTCCAATGCTAAATGTCAGCGTATTTCCCACTGAGGATTCAGTTTCAGACTGGGAAATTAGTTGTGCAGTCCCAGGAATGAACATTCACCTCAAATCTAACATTATGTGGCCTTCCAGGGGAACACTGTTTTATAGCAGGTGTACTTGTTAAATACAAATTACAATAAAAAGACCAAAATTGCACTAATAATTAGCATAGAAGTCTGTTAATAGTTTGAATAGGATTGCAGAATCTTATTAGTAAAGGTGTGAGCGTTAATCAGATTAGCCAACCAAGCTTTAGTTGATAATTGAATAAAGCTAATCAATTTTGTTTAGTTGATTGATTAAGAAAGTTAAAATGAGAAGGAATATCTGATTATTTTTTTTTAGTTTATTCTGGCTCTCCTGTCTTTGACAATAAAAGGGAAATGCAAACACTCGTCTTTGTTTCAATCAGTGTGCATCATCTTTCTCTCTTTTGCTGAGTCCCATTGGCATCTCAGCTAGACAGTTAATATCCTGTGGTTTTAGCAACATCAACATTTAAATGAAATTGATCAATCAATTAAAGGTGAATGAGCAATCAATCAAAAAAAATTAATAGGCTGTTCCCAGTTATTAGTATCCCTTTGACTAGCAGTTATTAGCTGGGAGATTTTTTTTTTTTCTCCCTCTTTTCTATGGTGGCACGTTTTTAGTGAAACAATTTTGCTCCATTTCTTTGCCTTATGTTCACTGAGGAATGGACCTTTTTATCACAAATTGCCCTGCTGCGGATGCATGTATTGTATATAAACGCTTGTACATTTGGGCCATGGAATTGCTCACTTCACATAGCATCTTGCTTTGCTTTTTCCAGATCAAGGCAGCTAAATTAAGCATCCAGTTCTGTTTATGTAAATGTTAATCTGTAAGGTCCTCCAACTCATTTCTCTGCCCTCAGTGAATTTGGCATCCTTTATGTAGGCAGATCATAGATTCTTCCTTGTGGGCTGATGTGGCTTTTGTTTAATCTCGTCGTCTTTGAATAATACATTTGATTGCTACCATGAATGTTGTGTGTTTGCACCCACCTCAGAGAAGTGCCTAATTAACAGGGAGGGTAACAAGGCCCTTTCTCTCTTCTTAAACAATCCTATACATGGCAGTTTCCTTTATCCTCCCCCCCCAAAAAAAAATTTGGTTTGTTCCCCTGACCCCCTTTGCCGCTCTTGTGTTATATGTTTACCCATGTGATGGCTTAGCAAAGCTGCTAATTTTCTGTCGCACTTCCTTTTTGCTTGTAATTAATGCATCCAGCCCTGAACCAATTCTTTAGTTCTCAGAAGCTGAATGGAGAATTTGTCCTCCCAGTAATTATCTGGCTTGGCTTCCCTTTTCGGATATTTGCACTGACCTGCAAGGATTACAAGCTTGTGTTGGCTTTTTTTCTTATTGTACAGTAACAGCATGCTGTTAAGCATATAGAAATAAGACAGTGCAGTACTGGATTGGAGTGGGATGTGTAATCCTGACATAATGTAAAATGTATTTATTATTTTGTGGAGAAGAGGCTCTTATTAACGTTTGGGAAAAGAGGTACATCCTGTTCTATTGCCATCAGGAATTAAATGGGTAGCAACAAAACATCTGAATATCAGCTCCCAAAATTATTCAATATAATGATCTCTTTAGCCTCCCTTCAAAGATTCTTTGTATCAGTGAGAAACTAGGGTTTCCAAAATTAAAAATCTAGTTCTGATCATTCACAAAAGATAGTGATTGAATTTGACAATCTCTTCTCTGAATATAGAAGAAGGGATGGAATAAACATAATTCCTACGAAAGAACAATTTGCTTTCTGATCTTGTAACCCAGGTCCCAACAAGGGCAGTAACATTTTTGGGGGCACACTATCCATTTAATGTGCCAGAATCAATCAATCAATCTGCCATATTTTATTTAGAAATTTTACTTTTCTAGTAATGCATGACCCCTCCCCAACCCAAAATGGTAACTATACTGCATTTCTGATACATCTTTGCTGAAAAAGTAGCACAGACTTTCCTTGAAGAACATCTGAATGAGTTTGGAATGTCATTTTAGATATGATAAATTGTCACATGTTTGCAGTGCAGACAATTCTGAGACGTTTTGACAGATTTATTGAACTGTTTATGTTCCTTGGGATTTTTGTCAGACTTTTTGCTTTAAGGAAGTATTTCCAAACATGTTTTTTGGGGGGGAATTTCACTTACAGTTTGCACAGAATTATGCCTGAAATCCCACAGTTAAGATTTCCTTGGCAGTTCTCTCCATTTCTGGGATGACGCACTAAAAGAGGAACCTATGTTTACTAAAACTGCTCATTTGGAACAATATTTCGATGATAATTGAGCAGTCTTTTAATGATACAAAATACCAAACCCTCTGCAGTACGAAAGAAAGAATAATAGCAAACTATTTGGTAACCAACGACTAATTCCTAAACACTGAATGGCTTTCGTAACACAAGTCTAGGAATTCACTAGAGACGAACTGGCAAGAATTTGGTGAAATTCTAAAACAAAGTTTAAAACGTTGTGGCATTGGTCTTGCGTATTCGTTTAAAACATCAGACCCAAGATTTAAGCCATAATGAGTAAGCTGATCAGTAGTTACAGTGATCAATACTGCCCCCCCCCCAAAAAAAAGAATAGTTTTTTTTTTCCCCTTCTAGGTTTGGTCTGGAATAGTAATGCTACAATTGCCTAAATCAATATCTCTCTTGTCGGCTGTCTGATGTTTGAAACCAGGCAGCTCTTTCCTAGTGGAGCTTTCCTGAGGAATAGTGAATTATTTATTATTTGTATCCTTTTTTTCCCCCACCCTTAGCTTTCTGATGAGTTCTCCCCTTATTTCCCCACCGTAATAAAACGTCTCTGTGTGTTTCTGCATGCCCGTTTTATGTTGCCCGATCAGAGTGGCTTCTGCTTTAATAAATACCAGTAATTGGGTGCCTTGCAGGAGTCACAAGAAAGGATGAATTCAGTTACATCTGGAACCTTCCCTTCGTTCCCCCTCCCCTTATATTGATCTCTTTCCTTTCATATGGGGAGTCTTTCTTCCTTGTCTGCAATGCTGAGAGTCCTCTCTAACAACCACACCAACAACCGCACAAGGCATGGGCTCCCTGTTGGCGTAGGAGTGTGGACTTTGACAACAGGGCATCTTTATACTGAAGAAAAAAGAGAGAGAGAGAGAGGTTGACTGCTTCAGATCAGATCAGCCTCAAAAAGAAGTTTGACAAATCAAGGCGTTGTGGGGTGAAACTGAGAGAGAGAAAATATTGCTGTTGTATTCCAGACCAGGTCCTTGAACTTAAAAAAAAAAAATGAAAACAAAAAACACAAACCCATTGTCTGTCGGTCAGTCGGTTTCTTCCAAGCAGGGTAATGAAATGGAAAGAGACTGGCCAATTAAGCCTTTCCTCCCACCCCCATTAATTGTTTTAAATATGAGATTTGGGTGAGGTCGAATTTGTCTCCCTGGTCTTTTTTCTTGATGGGAGATAAGCTTTCCATGCTGGTTTCACCTCCAGGTAAGAGAGGCGTCCATGTTGGGCAGGTTTTGATGGCAGAGGAAAAATAAAAACCCAGTTTCCCTTTTTAGCGTGATTTTTGCTGAAGTCTGTAGATTAGTAGACAGAGGGGTTCAACTCTGTTTCCAATCAGATGCAATTTCCTGTGTAGGTGAATAAATACTTCTATCTAGCACAGGGGTAGGCAACCTCGGCTCTTTTATGACCCATGGACTTCAACTCCCAGAATTCCTGAGACTCAGGAAAACAAGCAAGCTCAGAGAGCACCAAGGACCCTTCATTTCAACCCTCAACTGCAAATATTCTCCTTCATTGTACCAAAGGTCCTAAGGATGGCCTCCAGAATGAGTCGAAAAGCTTGGAAGGCAAGATCACGTCAGGATTCAAGTTTTCATCCAATACCCTTGTCGCCTGGGATGTCTGCTTTATAGTGCCTAAGGCAGGCAGCTTTCCTGAGGAATTGCTTTTCCAATGATGGCTATAGGTCCATCATTCTGAGCAGGTTCTGAAGAACATCTTTTGAGGTGACTGTAGTATCTGCTTGAGCAAGCAAACCCAACAACCAGCTTTGAAAACACTGCCAGTAGGAAATGCATCTGTGTCCAGCTAGTTGGTAGGAGGTACTTTTGAGCACTCTGAGAAGGGGGACAGACAGACTGTGGTGGGTCCTCTTCTTTGCCTCAGATAATAAGTCTGCTCTTGATCAAACAACTACATTTTCCATGGCTCTCAAGTTCTCTGTATGCTATTATATCATACCTAGTCATGCAGCAAGCCAGTGACCCTAAAGTATCCCTTGATATGCTAATGCTTACTACAGTGAGAGTTTTACTTTAGTGCCTCCCATCAAAAGCCTTCTCTCTTAGTCTAATTTTATTCTCCAAGGGAGAAAGTAGGAGGACTCCTACTGGGGATCCACATGTCTTTCTACATAGTGCAGCTCTTTAGAGACAATTCCAAAAAAGTATTAGATTATAACATCTGTCTGAAACCCTTTTGAAATGGATGTCTTTTTCCCCAGACTCTGATGACAGCTAGAGAGAAAGATGTGGCTGCTTTAAAAAGTTGCAAGTGATATGCTACATTTATGTTCATGAGCTGCATGAAGAACTTTATCAGAATCATTTCTCAAATATTGCACATGTTAATAATTTCTCTATACTACCCTAGAAAGTGTTCCTTCTAAGCATTGGGAGGTTGCAAGATCGTGGACATTCACATCTAAAGCAGGAGATCCCAAAGATGTGAAGACCATGAGTTTGGAGATATAGGCTATAGCAAAATAACAGAGGTGGAAGGGGCCTTGCAGGTCTTCTAATCCAACTCTCTGCTCAAGCAGGAGACCCTATACTGTTTCAGACAAGTTGCTGTCCAGTTTCTTCTTAAAAGTGTCCAGTGATGGAGCATCCCCAACTTCTGAAGGCAAGCCACTCCACTGGTTAATTGTCCTCACTGTTAGGAAGTTAGTTCTAGATTGCTTCTCTTTCCATCCCTTGCTTCTTGTCCTGCCTTCAGGTGCTTTGGAGAATAGCTTGACTCCCTCTTCTTTGTGGCAGCCCCTGAGATACTGGAACACTGCTATCATGTCCCCCCTCGTCCTTCTCTTCATTAAACTAGACATACCCAATTCCAGCAACCGTTCCTTTGTATGTTTTAGCCTCCAGTCCCCTAATCATCTTTGTTGCTCTTCTCTGTACTCTTTCTAAGTTTCAACATCTTTTTTACATTGTGGTGACCAAAACTGGATGCAGTATTCTAAGTGTGGCCTTACCAAGGCATTGTAAAGTGGTACTAACACTTCATGCGATCTTGATTCTATCCCTCTGTTAATGCAGCCCAGCATTGTGTTGGCCTTTTTGGCAGCTGCATTATTTTGATATAGGAATTTCACAGGAACTCCATCTTCCTTCATTCGGCTTCCTATCAAATCAGATTTGCACTTACCGTTGTGCACTTGTTTTCTTTTATTTTCAAGAGCTAAATGGATCTAGATAATCTAGACGGAAAACACACACACACATACACACACACACACAAAAAAAAAACCACTATAGAAGAAGCAACCTAAGTAGCGTAGAAGGTAAATTCCCAACAACATTCTTAGTCATGTTATACTGTTGTTGCATATTTGAGTCCTTGACCAGGCAGTAGTATCTATCAATCTCTGAATAGCTTCTCATTTCAGTAACCCTCAGTTAATCAAAGGCTGGAGATTATTAATGGTAATTTATGATCTTATTTAAGCCTGCGCACATAATAATTGGCATTGGTTTGGGGCGATCTCTTTAATTAAAATGTTCGTCTGTTGTTCAGCCACTTGGTGTTTGGGAGAGGATCATGCCCAGCTCACGTGACATCAGCTGGACTGTTTTTCCCTGATTAAGGAATTTAGGATTTGGTCCAAGAATCTGTAATTGGGAAGTTCACTGCATGAGCAAATGAGTTTTGTATTTCTAACGGAGCTGTCAGCCTGCTTTCCAATCTGTCGGTTGGCATATTTTGAGGCTATCGGTACATTAGTAACACTCACCCTTTCTTCATTAGGACCTTGAATTCAGCTTTTCCGTGTGCCAAATTTCTGCAGCAAGGACATAAACGGAACCCTTATTGTCTATTCCACATATTTCCCATGGATTCAAGAAACTTATTTGGGGAGCAAGTCATAAAGATCCGTGGTTAGAACATACAAGAATGGAGTTGGAAGGGACCTTGGAGGTCTTCTAGTCCAACCTCCTGCCCATGGCTGTTGAGCCAGCCAGGTTGAAGCCCATTTGCCCGACCTCTTTTGGGATCAAAGGGTGGAAAATTTTGTTCTAGCAAAGCTTTGTTTTTTGTTTGCAATGCTTGAAATAACTCAAGACATTTTTACCAAGTTGGAAGAGACATGACTTCTTGAAACCAGTTCTCCTGTCCTACGTCTGGTTAGGTGTTGTGGGAACAGAATCTTAGACTAAACAATAGGCTTTTGGTCTGATCAATTCATGTTAGGATCGTATGTTGTCCATTTTTATCACTTTCACCCATTATAGTTATTGAACTTTTTTCCTCCATTGGGGTGACATCCAGATGCAATTGGGATAAGCAACCTAAGTAGCGTACAATTACACATAGAGAATGGAACTTGACAAAAGAGAATATTTGAACTCAGGGTTAAACTATGGGGTCCTTGGTGTTCTCTGAGCTTGCTGGTTTTCTTGCAGACATTTCATTACCAAACTAGGTAACATCATCAGCGCTAGAAGGGAGAGAGATTTATATGCTGCCTGTCAGAACAAGCCACTTATAATTAAAAAGAGAGCAAACCCCTTCTAGCACTGTTGACCTTACCTAGTTAGGTAATGAAACGTCTGCAAGAAAACCACCAGCCTCAGAGAGTACCATGGACTTTACAGAGTAGAACTCCTTCGAATTTCAACTAATTTTATCCACCTCTTTTATATTTCTCTGAGTTGTTTTGTAATATCATCCAAATATTCCCAAGGTAGCAGAAATTCAGTCCACTTTCACCCAACCCATCCAAATGGATTTTGTCCGAGGGACACTTTTCTGTTGCTGTATCTTATTCCTCTCTAACAGTAGCCGAGGGTTCCCCCCCCCTCATTTTTGGTGAATGACATGCAAAGTAATGTACATCAGCTACATTTTAACCTCTCTACTGCTACTAAAAAATTTGGCAAGTCCAGAAGGATTTGATGTGATGTTACTTATAAGCCATGGTCTAATTCTTCTTGTAACAGCAAGTGGTTTAAATGTTGAACTAGCACCAGGAGTTTCCAAGCCAGTCCCTCCTTCAGCCATGGAAGCTCACCAAGTGGCTTGGGTCTGTTCCTGTCCCTCAGCCCAGTCTACCTCCCAGGATTGTTGTTGACCTGGGGATAAATGGAGAGCTCTTCTTAGCTTAGCCACTTGGAGCTCTTAAGAAGATACAGATGTGGGATCAGTTAAACCAGAAGTATTCCCCATCCCTTGCAGTTATCTTCAGAACTCAGCAAAAAATGCAGCCAGAAGGAAATGACCTACCTAGCGAATGCAGATAGTAAGACAACAATTTAGCATCCTGGTTTACTGAAAGCTGAGCCTTTCAGCGTGGCTTTAAATCCCATGATTTCCATTCGCAGATTTGTTAAATTGTGCACAGCTCAAGAAAACGACGACCTTTTAATAAACTCAGTCGGGAAAGACACACACACACACACACACACACACACACACCAGGTTGGTCTGGTTGTCTTTTGCTTCCCTAGACCAACCCACGGATCTGAAAACGTGGATAAGTCCCAAGCTGGCATTCCACCGGTAAAGCTTGGGACCCCCCCACCCCCGTTTAAAAAGTTGTGCCTGGGCTCCATTCCCTCGCTTGCAGGCTGATGGGTGACTGAGCAGCGAATTTGTGACTCTCTTATCAATTAATCCATCAATCCGAATTTAACGTAAGGCTGAGTCCTCCCCCACCCCCCCTGAGAATCCGGAGCTCTGCGTTTGGAGCCCACATACATACACACACACACACACCAGCCCCCCGCCCCCCCCAACTCCCATTGTCTCAGATTGTCTTGCCTACCGTGTAGGTGTCTCTGCCAAGCACCCACACAGGGAAAGCCAGCAAGTGAGGTGTGAAATATATTCATTGTTGAGTTCCGGGAGATGGAGGCGAGCAATTGGCAGTAATAATGTAAGGCAGCCGAACTGGAGGGGAAGCCAAACGCGGGTGGCGGTTATTTGGGTCACCCCCTTCCCCCCCCCCCCATTACAGGCTGCGGAAATAGGCAACGATTTGATTAGGGTTTGTTGGGGGGGCAGGGGTTGGGGGCGGCTGGAATTGCTTTGCCGTGCGCTGACCCTTCCACGGGGGGGGGGGAGGAAATCAAATGGCGAGTCGGCTCGAATAAAGTTTGGAACGGATTAACCGGACGGAGATCTGCCTGCCCCGGGGAAGGCGGTTTGGCTTGCAAAAAAAAAAAAAAAAAAAGATGGGACTGGCGCTGCTCGGATCTATTTGTACCTTCAGGCGAAAGGGGGAAAAAAAAAGTGGGGAGTGGGAGAAGGAATTTTTATTTTATTTATATATATATATATATTGGAAAGGATTGGCTGCGATGTATAGGAATGAGTCACCGCAACCAATGGGGGTTTTTCCCCACCTCTCCCCGTAAGCGCAGCTCGGCTTCTCTCTGGCTCCCGTTAAGAGGGGCGCTGTGATTAATAACACTGGGAAAGCCTGTCTTTTGGATTATTAATTTCCCATCTCGCCCCCCCTCCCTTCCCCCCCTCCCCCGCCACCGCGTTCGCACATCTCCCCGAAGCTTTGCCTTTAAAAAGAGAACCAGAAAAGAGAGAAAGGGGGGAAGAGGAGGGGGGAAGAGAGAGAGAGAGAGAGAGAGAAAAAAAAAAGAGAGAGAGAGAGAGAGAGAGAGAGAAAAGGATCGTGGTGGGGGGGAGTTGGGGTGTGTGAGGGCGACACTCTTTTTTGCCTTTTCCTTTATTTAGAATTTTGGGGTGTGTGTTTTCAAACTGTGACTCGGAGCGCGCTCCTCGCTGCTAAGCCAATTGGGGGGGCTCTCCTGTCCATCCTGGCCAAGGACACAAGGGTGAGTGCGGGGGCTTCCCTTTTTTTTGGGGGGGAAAGACAGAGGGGAGAAAGGACACCCCGAAGGGGGAGTGGGGGGGGGAGCAGAGGAGGGGAAGGCAGAAAGCCAAGCGGACGCCAGGTCGGTCCCTTCCTAGTTAGCCTTTTAACTCTCGCAACTCGGCTTCAGGCAAGGGGGGGGCGGCGGGCGAAGAGGGGGGGTGGTGGGAGGGTGTCGCTCACTGGAAAACGTGCCTGCGCGTGTGCACATGGGTGGGTGGGTGGGTAGGTGGGTGTGCGCCTGGCTGACGCCCAACCATCTCCGGGCTGAGGGAGATGGGTCCCTTGGAAGTCGCCTTTGCCAAGAAGGGGGGGGGGTTAAGGAGAGGCGGAGAAGCAAGGGACCCCCTTTGACGCCCCCCTTCCCTTCCTCTCAGTCTCAGCCGGCGGAGTCCTGGATTGGGTGGGTGGGGGGGTTCTTGGCGAGGACACGCGGCGTGGGTGAGCCGTCCGGACGTTCTACCTACCACCACGGGGGCTGAGTGATGCTAGGGGGCGGGGAGGGGGAAAATTCAGCCCACGCACCTGGAATTTCACGCCCGTCCTGCTCAGCCCACGGGGGCAAATGGGCTGCCTTCCCTCCCTTGATTCGTTGACCGGCTCAGGGGTCCAGTTGGTAGAAGAGAAAGGGGGGGGGGAAGAGGTAGGAGTGGAAGAGGGATTGAGAGCATCTCTGCCCCCCCCCCTTAAAGTATTCCTTAATTCCTAATTTCAGAGCCACTTGGGGCTTTCTTGGAGATTCACGCTCTTCCAAAGAGACCTGAGAAAGCAAAACACCCCGTGGCATCATTGATGTATAAATCGAAAATGTATATAGCTCGGGCGTTCGCGCAGGGCGGCACGTCGTTGTAAACTAAACAGGCGGAGGGGGAAAATAAAATAAAATAAAATGCTCTTGGTAGATTGGGGTTAGGGACGCGCGCTGAGCGGCCGAGAGAGAGAAAGTTAAGGGGAAAGTCAAATGGATGATCTCTTTGCTTTTCCTGCGAGCTTAGGGAAGCCGAGCAAATATTGAGGGCTGTGTCAAAGTCTGGAGGAAGGACAGGAGTAAAAAAAAATGCCTTCGCGCCCCCAGCCCCTCCCCCTTCCAAAGTTTGATGATGATGATGGTGATGTGGTGGTGGTGGTGGTGGTGGTGATAATTTCCTTTGGCGCTTTGTGGCCTGGCAATTTAAAATATGCATTCAGAAAAAAAAATGGACATGTTCCCAGCCTTTGAGCCCTGGTGTATAGGTGAGAGGCATCCCCAGGTAAATTATACCCGGCATCCGTTTGTCTTTTTCTTCTTTTTTTAAAGGAACAACTGTTCTATAGCAAATTTGAGGCTTCCCTCTTTCTTTCTTTCTTTCTTTCTTTCTTTCTTTCTTTCTCTCTCTCTCTCTCTTCTTTCTCTTTCTTCTTCTTTCTCTCTCTTTCTCTCTTTCTTTCTTTCTCTCTTCTCTTTTCTTTCTTTCTTTCTTTCCTTCTTCTTTCTCTCTCTCTCTCTTTCTCTTTCTTTCTTTCTTTCTCTCTCTCTTCTCTCTTTCTTTCTCTCTCTTTCTCTCTTTCTTTCTTTCTTTCTTTCTTTCTTTCTTTGTTTGTTTCTTTCTCTCTCTCTCTCTCTTTCTCTCTCTTTCTCTTTCTCTCTCTCTTTCTCTCTCTCTCTCTCTCTCTCTCTCTCTCTCTCTCTCTCTCTCTCTCTTTCTCTCTAGGGAAAAAGAAACACTATTGACGTTGAATAATATATAATTTTGAAGTCAGGCTCCCTCTGTTTGTTGGGACTGTTCGCTTGTAGACGCGAAGGGCTTTGCGAGGAAGAGAGAGGGGACGTACTTAATTAATTTCAATTAAGCCTTCGTGAGGATTTTTGTCTTGGTCGCGAGGGGTGACAGGAGTTCAAGATCCCCTAAAACTATTCTTATTACTTTCCGGAAAACATTACTTGTAATGCCGTTAGCCAGGCAGTCTTTGCCTGTCCCTGATTTGAAAGAAACAAAACAAACAAACATAGAGATGGTTTGAATATTTCTCCAGTTTTTTTTTTTTTTTTTTTTTTTTTTTTAAGATTCTGGGCGCATCGTTAGAAAAGATTTTGTCATTGATTGATTGCAGAGCTGTGGCGGTGCTTCCTCTACCCTGCTCCTCCCCACCTTTTGAAACCCCAACAGATATTAACGAAATAGCATTGTGATATCTGAGAATAACACCATGCTTTTTTCAGGCAAAATGGAACTATTCGGATGTTCTTACTTGGAGGGGGAAAAGAGAGAGAGAGAGAGAGAGAACAGAGCAATGATTTTGACATGTTTTTACTTAAAAAATTTGCTGTTAAGTATGGAGGGTTTAATTGTGCTGCTACAAATGACAAAATATATTTGTGCAGAAAAAAAGAAAGAAAGCGTCTTTTCTCCCCCCCCCCTTTGGATGGCAGTTTCTGTTCAGCGGGATCTTTTTTTTTTAATCTGTTCTTGTTCCAATAATCAGAGGTGGATGTATAGCAAAACGATACTGTTGTGACAATTAGATGTCATAATTCAGACTGGAAATTTGCTTGCAGCTGAAAGGGCATTCTTTGATTTTAGCAGTTAAAGAGTCGTTTATTCTCCGTTTTCTTTTCTTTTTTTTTTTCTTTTCCTTCTCCCGTAGTAAAATATTCCCACAGAATTGCAGGATCTAATTATTTGCTGCCTTCTCTGTAACCGTTTTTTTTTTTTTTTAACTGCTTAGTTTTTATGACTTCTGGAAGGAGAGATGAAAATGATGCTCTGGTTTCCCAAATTGGATTGTTGCTTGTCTCCCTGCCTCGTGTTGTGTCAGATTTATGAAATAATATGCATAATCTAGATGGAGGCTTCAAAGCTAATGCAGTGAGGGGGGGGGAATTCAATTAGTTGGTCGTCTGAAAAAAAAATAAAAAAATAAAAATGCAACTGAAATGGTTGTAGAAGCAGATCTACTTCTTGACTTTCTTAATGCAGGTTTTCCTTGCTTGGAATTTTCTAGCCAATTACGTGCTTGCTGTTTTATCATTTTCTGTTTCCTGGTCATGTGAATGTCTAACCCACTTTTTAAAAAAATCCAGTAAATAAAAGATTCCATTAAAAAATATAGCCCGTTATATTTGTATGCTACAGCGAGGCATCAAAACACCTGTTTAGGGGTTTGTTTATAGAGTGATTTATATCTGGGTTTTTTAAAAAGATTTATTTAGACATGTTTAATTAATTGAAATGTCACAAGGGGTGAGTCTATGATACATAACACAGCCATTTTTAATTCTTTAGTCTTACGTAATGCTTGCCAGTATGTAGGATGGAAATAATAAGAGCAGATGCATAGAGATAGATCAATAGGTACCTATAGGTAGATAACCATATGCAGAAACACACATGAAAGCTTTTTGCTATTAGATTTACTGCAACATCTGTCAGGATTCCCAAGATGAGTTCTTTTGCTAACTCCAGAATATTGTTTGATCTGCCTGATAGGAAAGCTGAGCTTCAGTGCTTCATTTTTGTCTTTTCCCATCTTTTTTTTTTTTTTTAATGTTAGTGAATACACTTGGGATTTTAAAAGTGTGTTGTGGAAGGGTTCACAAAAATGTTTGTGTGGAAAGCTGGACCATCATTGCAAGGATGCTTTCTAAACCTGTCTCAAATCTCTGGAAACTCCCTATCATGTTGGTGTATTTTACTGGAGATGTGGATGACCTTCATAAGACAAACCTGAGATAAAGGTAGTTCGTTTTTTTCTTTCCAGGTAGGCCTCATAAATGCAAAAGCATTCTTAATGATGCTGAAGCTGGTTGTTTTATTTTATCTTCTCCAATTAAAATCATAAAAATGAAGACGGTTGAGGAAAAAGCATGATGGACATCCCTCTTTGACTACTTTATGTTCATCTTGAAAGACTTGGCTATGATGTTAATAATAATAATAATAATGATGATGATGATGATGATGATGATGTTGGAAGGGACCTTGGAGGTCATCTAGTCCAACCCCCTGCTCAGGCAGGAAACCCTACACCATTTCAGACAAATGGCTGTCCAGTCTCTTCTTAAAAACTTTCAGTGTTGGAGCATTCCCCGCTTCTGGAGGCAGGTTGTTCCACTGGTTAATTGTTCTCACTGTCAGGAAGTTTTTTCTTAGTTCTCGGTTGCTTTTCTCCTTGATCAGTTTCCATCCGTTGCTTCTTGTCCTGCCTTCAGGCGCTTTGGAAAATAGCTTGACTCCCTCTTCTTTGGGGCAGCCCCTGAGATATTGTTGACTACATCTAGTGGTCCATTAATAGGACACTTAGATTGCCCTCTTTTGCACAAATCATATTCTTTCTACAGGCGGTCCTCGACTCACGACCACAATTTGACCCTCAAATTTCTATTAAGTGAGACATCTGTTTAAAATTTTGCCTCATTGTACGATCTTTCTTGCCCCAGGTGTCAAGTGACTCATTGCAGTGGTTAAGTGAGTGACATAGTTGCTAAGTGAATCTGGCTTCCCAGATTCACTGCGTCAGAAGGTCGCAAAAGGGGATCACATGACCTTGGGACAGCCCAACCCGTCGTAAATATGAACCAGTGGCCAAGTATCTGAATTTTGATCACGTGATCGTGGGGATGCTGCAACGGTCGTCAGTGTGAAAAACTGCTCATAAGTCATTCTTTGCAATGTCATTGTAAACAGTTCACTAAACAATTATTGTGAGGTGAGGACAATCCATAGTCTCCAAGTTTCAGATAATGTCCAGGCCAGGGGTCTTCAAACTTGGCCCTTCATAAAAGACTTGTGGACTTCAACTCCCAGAATTCCTCAGCCAGGCCCGCTGGCTGAGGAATTCTGGGAGTTGAAGTCCACAAGTCATGAAAGGGCCAGGTTTAAAGACCCCTGCTCTATGGTAAGAAGAGCAGCCAATAAATAAATACATCTAATCTTCACAGGGATGAGTTCCAAAGGAAGAGAGCCACCATGGAGAGGGTCCTTCTTTGAAGACCCTGCCAGATGTTCCTTCTTAGGAAAAAGGACTCTTGAGATTCCCCTGCATCCCTGCTCTGTGGGTCAGTAGATCTGACTGGGAAGAGATGGTCCTTCAGACAATCTGGTCCCAAGACAACACTAGATATTAAAATATTATTACAGTGCCAGAATCTTGCAAGTCTAAGTATGCCTCTCCCTCCTGGCCTTTATCCTTAAGGCAAGGGTCTTCAAACTTGGCCCTTTTATTACTTGTGGACTTCAACTCCCAGAATTCCTCAGCCAACTCCCAGAATCCTGGGAGTTGAAGTCCACAAGTCATAAAAGGGCCATGTTTGAAGACCCCTGCTCCAGGCCTTCCTGGGCATTTGTATTCCTGTCCTTTCAAATGAGTTCTGAAGTTTTCCAGTAGCTTTTGCTTCTAAATCTTAGGTATCGTATCAATTTTCTTCAGTTTGTGAGTAACCCTCAAAGTAATCAGAAAAAAAAATACCCTACCTGCAAACATTAACAGTTATCCTGCAGGAAAACACTTGAAATCACAAAGCAGAATCCTAGCAACAACAGACTCACTTTGGATGATGGGGCAGTGAAGAAATTGCCAGACCCTAAGACAAGAGCTAGGCTTTTAATTAATGCAGAAAACTAACAAGTTTCTGTAATGGGATCAATGAACTGAGGAGAAGTTTTGTAAATTGGGAGACGTGTGGAAAATGCCCTCTCAGGTCACCTAGTAAGACAATTTCCATACTGTTCAATCAATACAATTTATTATGGTCATTGACCAGTAATGAATGCAATTTCCAGACAGTTTTTCTTTTCCATGAAGCTTGAGTTGGTGCATAGGTGTCTTTATTTTTTTTTTTCTTTGAAAGAAAAAAAAAACACATAGCAATAGGAAGACTCAGCCCAGTAAATACTGAGCAGTTCCAATTGCATTAGAGTACATAGAAATTTATATCGATAGATAGATAGATAGTTGTTTTCTGAGGTTTTTGCGGGTGTTTGTATGTAGGTCTTTGGTTATTCGGGTTTTCTCCCTTGTAAAATTGGAAGTGTCTTGACACTTCCAATTTTACACGGGAGAAAACCCGAATAACCAAAGGCCTACATAGATAGATAGATAGATAGATAGATAGATAGATAGATAGATAGAGAGATAGAGAGATAGAGAGATAGAGAGATAGAGAGATAGAGAGATAGATGTAGATGTAGATAGATATAGATTAGATTAGATTAGATAGATATAGAGATAGAGATAGATGTTTTATTAAAATGTATTATGATATAAAATACAAATGAAAACAAAGATAGCAAGGGAATGGGGAAAGTAGAAGGGGTGCAAGGTAAAGAAGAAAGAAAAAAAGCAGTGACTTCCAACTTTTTTCAGAGCAGTAGAATATAAAATACAGCTGCAAACTCAATGTTTTGCTTTGCATATTGAGTAAGTACTAGCCCTTTCTATAACACCAGAGTTAATTCAACCACTTAACCCTAAACTCAAAGTTTCATTTTCTTTCTATTTTGAGCATAAAGTCCAGAAATGGTTTCCAAGTGGAAAACAAAACTGGATAAGTTCTTTTCTTTAATTAAAACAGTTCATTGGGCCATCTCCTCCAGCCACATCACTTTCTCCATCCATCCTTCCATTGTGGGAATTGACAAAAGAGATCGTATTTCTGATACTGTAACTTTTTAAAGGCAGGTGTAGAAACTTGTGTGGGTGTAGAAAGAGTTGATGCTGATTCAACCAGCACCACTGTGACTTGATTCTAGAAAGGTAGAATCCTAGGGCTGGAAGGGATCTTGGAGGTCTTCTAGTCTAACCCCCTACCCACACACACACACACTTACACAGTAAGACCATAGCATCACCAAGCTAACTTACAGCTAATCCAGGGGTAGACAACCTTGGCTCTTTTATGACTCATGGACTTCAACTCCCAGAATTCCTGAGCCAGCTAAGGCAGGGGTAGGCAACCTTGGCTCAGGAATTCTGGGAATTGAAGTCTACAAAGCCAAGGTTGCCTACCCCTGGTCTAGCCTGTCTTTTGTATTGCTACCAGAGCTGGACACATCATTCCAATATACTAATAAGAATAATTAAAGGACTGCATCTACCATAATGAGTCATACATCATACAAGTCAGACTGAGCAAAGTGTTGGTTGGCTGGAAAGTGAAAATCCAGCCTCTGCTCCCCCACCCAGAGAGTCAGACTTCCCTTCTCTTGCTATAAATCATTCTCAGTTTAAATTTTCCAGTTGCACAAGTTTCAATTCAACTTTGGCACAGGATTCCAAAGAGCTCTTTGCTCTGTTGCAATTCTGGATTCCCCTCCCATGCATTGCAATGTCTAGTTTTCCAGAGTGATGGCTGAGTCAGAAATAAGCCTCTCCATCCAATTTCAACAAACCTTAAAAAAAAGTCTTAATTTTTTTTAAAGAATAAACAGTAGATAAGTTAATAATTAGAGTCACGCCTACAATTTATTAGCAGAATTATCCTCTTTTTTTTTCTCTTTAGTATATGCATGCAGGACACCCGGTTTGCATTTGATGAGAGCTTAACTAATGAAACATCACATGGCCTAAACTCAGTTATTTCTTGAAATGTGCATTTCTTCAGACATCTCAGGACAGTCATCCAATTTCCAGGATCAAATAAAAACTCATCAAACCTATATTTTAAAGGAGATTGTAGGCAACCTTGAGCATACCAGGAAAAGAAAAATAGCAGCACACACTGAGCTGGCAATCAAAATCCCATGCAAATGCATCTATGAGCAGAAAGATACATAGACGTGTATGTCACTGCATACACTCCTTTAAAATATTTCAAAATAATAACTTGGAGAGTTTTAAGACTGAAGAGAAAGCATTAAGGGGAACAGGAAAGAGAAAAAAGACTTATCCCTCATCACTAGAGTGCACATGGCAATTTGAAGAAGAAGTTCAAGAAAGAATTATCTGCTTAGAGAGGCTTAAATTTTCAAATTTGCTTTAGGGAAGAAGGAAGCGTGGAGGGATATGTTTGAGGGATGTGTTCATTTCGTACTTGAGAGCCACCTAACCTGTTGGGATGGAACAAACTTTTGCTTGGGGGGGGGGGGAGAGGAAAAGAAAAAGGAATATTATCAAAAGCAAAACCATCTTGTCTATCTTTGGGCAGAGATTATTGGCAAGGCTGTTTTAAGCTGCCCCAGGATCTCTCCATATTTATGTTGCGTCCGTAGGGCCACACTTTGGAATTTCTGAAGCTTTTAAGGAAGCAATTACAGTCATGATTGCTCACAAATGGAGCCTTTTTTCTGCTTGACACTGATCCTGTGATACTCTCCCCACTTAATCCTCCCTGGCAATTTGCTTATAGTAGCTGCTAACAGGAGGTGATTAGAGGAGAATTTTCTCATTGCCTTTCTTCCCCCCCCTTCCCCCCCTCTGTTGTAACTAGCGTGTTCCAGGCTCCAGAATCAAAGTTGTTTCCCTATTAACTTAACACCTCCTGATGTGCTCGCCCCACTTTGATCTAATAAAAGTGCTCGCTTTTAACATTATTTTAATGTTATCTGTTGGACCATTTGCAATGCCAGTGTGAACATTAACAAAGAGAAAGGAGAGAGAAGAGAGAGAGAGAGAGAAAGAGAAGGAGGGGAGAATAGAAATGAATGCAAGGCAGTAATTTTGCAGCAGTTTGCAGTGTTGTGTGGTTGGGAAAGGGACACAGGGGAAATTGTTTTCATTTGGAAAGGCTCTACCCCACAAACGGAGTCCACCCAATGCCACACAAAACCTATTATCCACTTTCCTCTGCTTAAAGCTGAGAATTTAACCTCAGCTGCCCATAAAAGAGGCTGCAAAGGAGAGGAGAGGCTTCTGAGAACTGTACTAAAGAGCTAAAAGCAAAGAGCTTATAATGGGGAAATTTATGTAACCGAGGTTGAAAGGTGAAGGAAGTTAACTTTTTTTAAAAAATGAGAATGTATAAACAACTTCAGTGTTTTGTTGCCATTAAAAGAAATCACATTCAGTACACAGGTAACGGGCACACAGAAACCCAGGCGTATCCAAGCTGTTGAACATAGCTTTGCAACAGATGCTATTCTTTGCAAAAAAATATGCCTGGGATACACAGTGCTGGTGGTGTTGTGGTTCCGGCTAATGAAACATTCCAAAGAACTTCCAGGCATTTATTTTCCTAAAAGTCTTTTATTGTTACAAAATGTCGGCACAGGCACAACGGAGGGATGCTAGGATCTAAGTTCTTTTCCTCTGAGCAGTTAAATTATCAGTGTGTTCCCTCCCTAAATTAGCCTTCATATCTCACACTATCCCATTAGTGTGAAGGTCAAATGTTTTCTTCCTCTTTCTTTCCCGGCTTTACCCCCAACGCCCCTTCTGCTCTTTATTAACCCCATATTTACCAGACAATTCTGCATATTGTCAAAAGCAAGAATATACAATATTTGCAGCGTTGACAGCTGGTATGATGTGGTTGTGACACTGGACTGGGAAGATCAGATTCAACCTCTTACTGGTCCCATGTCAAGGAAGTACTCTTAGACAACTGTAGCTCAATCTTAGCATCCTAAAGATGTTGGACTTTCTACTCCCAGAATTTCCCACCCAGCCAAGCCATGATGCTAGAGAATTCTGGGAGTTGAAGTCCATGCATCTTCAGGATGCCAAGGTTGAGATACACTGGACCACTTCTCCCAACTTCTTCATCTTGATAAGGAGGCAACGTTTCATGGAGCTTGATTCTTGATGATCTGCTGAACACTTCCAAGTGATTTTCTTGGTAGTAACATTGTAGTGGAATTCTTTGAGCCTGAAAATGCGAAGATAGATGGATAGTCTGACTCTGTAAAATGCTTAGAGTGGGTTGTAAAGCACTATGAGGCAGTATAACTCAAAAACAGTAACTGTGAGAGGGACCTTGGAATCCTAGTGGACGATCACTTGACTATGAGCCAGCAGTGTACAGCAGCAGCCAAAAAAGCTAATGTAATCCTTGGTGGTATAAACAAAGGCATAGAATCAAAATCACATGAAATACTAGTATCGCTTTATAAAACCCTAGTGAGACCACGTCTGGAATACAGCATCCAGTTTTGGTCACCACATTACAAATAAGATGTTAAGACTTTGGAAAAGTGCAAAGAAGAGCAACTAAGCTGCTTAAAGGCCTGGAGACAAAAACATATGAAGAACAATTGCAGGATTTGGGTATTACCAGTCTAGAGAATAGAAGGACTGGGGGGGGGGGACATGATAGCAATCTTTCAGTATTTGAGAGGCTGCCCCAAAGAAGAGGGGGTCAACTTATTTTCCAAAGCACCAGAAGGCAAGACAAGAAACAATGGATGGAAACTAACCAAGGATAAAAGCAACCTGGAACTAAGGAGAAACTTCCTAAAAGTGAAGACAATTAACCAGTGGAACAGCTTGCCTTCACAGGTTGTGGGTGCTCCATCATTGGAGGTTTTTAAGAAAAGACTGGACAGCCACTTGTCTGAAATGGTATAGGGTCTCCTGCTTGAGCAAGGGGCTGGACTAGAAGATCTTCAAGGTCATGGGGTTTGCTTCCATGGAGAGTTAATGCACCCTTAGCAAAAAATATCCAGAAGGAGGAAACCACAGGAATGGTGAGAATGTAAAAAGAAAAAAGAAGTTTGCAAAACCTAGCAAGTAGTTTTGGCTGAGTCTTGCCACTGTATTACAAATACATTCCTTGTTTGCCGAAGGAAAAAAAAAATCCAGCATTTTCTAGTAAGTCATGGGTTGTATTCATGTAGAGAAGTGAAATAGGGCCCTTAGGATAAAACAGACACTTTCTGGCCAGGATGATTGAATGCTAGGTTGAATGCAAAGGTTTGTTTGACAGGGTGGGCCTGTCGCCAAACCTGAAGGAGAATCAGTCAGCCCTCTTGAAAAATGAACCTTCCTGGTGATTTTCTTTTCCTCCTGCTGTTTTGCTTACTTTTTCCTTTATTGCTCCTCTTTCTCCTCCTCCTCTCTGTTTTGTTCAGCAATACAGTTGGAGTAACTTTCTGGCAAAATTTCAGGACTCTGCAGACAAGGAATTCATCAAAATCAAAAACAGGGTTCACAAAATGCATCCAACCTGGTCAGTATAAGTCCTTGTGCTAGACATGATAATCTGGGGTAGTTTTAACCACAATCAGGTGTGTTCCCCCTCCCCCCACACAAACATATTCTATGGCTTAGCATTTATGCAAACCCAATTCATTTGATTAGCTTTCATTTCACCATATTGCCCCCTCCCATGAACAGAGAGGGGGGGGGCAAGTGATGATGGAAACAGCAAACAACTTGAATGCTATTATCTGACCCAACAATCTGCAGTTTTAAAGCATTCGATAAATAGGAGATCTGTGAGTTTCAAATGTATAGATTACAGAGTTTGTTTGAATCTTTGGCTTGGTGATTGGTTTGAAAGCAATCAAATTTAATCTCTGAATGGAATTGACCTTCTGGATAAAACTGACAATTAGAGTCCAATATGAGAGCCAGGTTGGCCTAGTGGTTAAGGCACCAGACCAGAAAGCAGGAAACTGTGAGTTCAAGTCCTGCCTTAACCATGAAAGCGTGCTGGGTGACCTTGGCCAATCACAAGGAGACTGGGAGTTCTAGTTCTGTCTAAGGCATTACAGCTGGCTGGGTAACTTTGGACCAATCACCCAGAGGTGGTGAGTATAAGTCCTGCCTTAACTGTGAAAGCCAGCTGGGTGACCTTGGCCAATCACAAGGAGACTGGGAGTTCTAGTTCTGTCTAAGGCATGAAAATCATCTAGGTGACTTTGAACCGGTCAATCTCTTTCTCAGCCCAACCCACATCACAGGGTTGTAATTGTTGTGGGGGAAAATGGGAGAAGGAAGGTGTGGTACAAACAAATCAATAAATGAGATTCCTTTTTTCCTCCAAATCAAGTAGATTCAGTTTGATGACTCTGAAAGCAAAGTTTGGTGTAGTGGTTGAGTTGCCAGGCTAGAGATCACAAGTTCTACTGGTGGCAGAAAGCCAGCTGGGTGATCTTAGGCCGGCCACATTCTCTTAGCCGTAGGAAAGAGGCAATGGTAAATCGCTTCCAATATCTTGCTGAGGAAACTTCAGGGAATTGTCTAGACCAGCGGTTCTCAACCTGTGGGTGACGACCCCTTTGGGGGTCGAACGACCCTTTCACAGGGGTCGCCTAAGACCATCGGAAAACACATATTTCTGATGGTCTTAGGAACCGAGACACCACTCCTCTATCCATCTCCACACGGCTTCGAGCTGGGCGCCGTTGCAGCACCAGATTCGTTTCCGTCGAGCATCTCCTAAGAGAGGCTGCACTGCTTCGTGGCCCTTTCCATGGAGGAGGCTGAACTAAGCTCTGCCAGTGCTGTCGCCCTCTTGGCTATCTCTCTCTCTCTCTCCCTCTCCCCGCCTGGGTGCTTCTCCAACCAGGCTGGGTGGAGCAGCCTTCCTGCCCCCCCCTCCCCGGCCAGTTGGAGCCAGGCAAGCCGGTGACCCTCAGAAGTGAGGCGAGAACAGGCAAGGTGCGCTGAGCCCCGGGCGCGGCGGGTGAGTGGGCGGCGTCGGTGCGTGCTTGGAGAGCCCTTAGGGCTGGGGGTCACCACAACATGAGGAACTGTATTAAAGGGTCATGGCATTAGGAAGGATGAGAACCACTGGTCTAGACCAGTGGTTCTCAACCTGTGGGTCGGGACCCCATTTGGGGTCGAACAACCATTTCACGGGGGTCGCCAAACAACGCAGTCCGCCATTTTTTTCCCCCTTTTTCCTTAGCTGTGATACTCCCTTTTATTCTATTGGCTTTTGAAAACCAATAGAATAGACTCTCTTGAATAGAGTTTAATTCTATTGGCTTTCAAAAGCCAATAGGAATTGTCCAGGCTGTCTCTGCCCTGCTGAGCCTGCCAAAAGTCCCATTCTGCAAACGGTGCTGCACCAGTTGAGTAGTCCTCGACTTACGACCGGTTGGGGGTCGCAGCATTTAAAAGGTTGAGAACCACTGCTCTAAACAGTCACCAGGAGTAAACCCTGACCTTCTTCCCTTCCCTCAGAACTGATGAATATGTCAAAACTTTTCTATCCATCAAGGCCTGCATATCTCAGTAGACAAATTTACAGGTCACCGGTGCTCAGATTATTTTTATAAGCCGTTTTTCAAAACAAAAACATGGTCTCTGGTCTATAGCAACTGAATGCTTATATCCATGTTAACCAGTTTGGTATGAGGACAGCAGAAACAAACTCTATTTTTATTTCTGTAATTATAGGGATCTTATGAATTCACTGACTGCATAAATTACAAAACTCTGCATGTGATTTCTTTCTTTAACAAAAAGGGACAGTTCCCCCCCCCTCCTAATTGATCAAGAATGGAGAAGCTCTGCACAATATGTAATTCCAGTGTTTAGAGGCGAAAAATATTTAATGCTATCTTAAAGGGAAAGACTGCTCTGTGTGAGATTTAAAGTCTATATTCTAAAATGTCTTCGCTGCAGTACTTTTTTTTTTTTTTGCTATCTTCCTCATTTGCATCTTTGCTTCATTTTTTTTTCTCAGTGAAGGAACCAATTCCTCAGATTTATTTAAAAAGAAAGTAAAGACATAGAGTGGCAACAACCACCTTAGGATGGTAGTAGAGATCATTGGGGGTATTGGGGTATCTCTAGTTGAAAGTATTGGGGTGAATCCCTATCAGAAATCAAGGAGAACTTTTACAGATTACAGTAACTGGCCTAACCCAGGACAAGACTTTTTCTCTTCTTAACACATTCTTTTTTTTCAGATCTGATCCTTAAAGGAGCTAGAGCAGTGGTGGCGAACCTTTTAGAGACCGAGTGCCCAAACTGCAACCCAAAATCCATTTATGCATCACTGGGTGCCGGGTGGGTGTGGCCACTGAGTGGGCATGGCCACTGAGCTGTCAGCTCGTGCTCACTTGCTCACTAGCTCGCTATCCGCTCCGACTCGTGCTTGCTCTCTCGCTGTTTGCAGCAAATGCTGTTTCCACCGAAAGTTGCTCCTCGACTATTTCCAGACTGTGCATGCACAGAGAGTTGCGCATACATGGAGAGGAGGAGGGAACAGCTCAGCCCAGCAATGGCTTACGTGCCACCACGGAGCTAGTCTATTCTGCATGCTTCTTTGGGAAAGGGTTCCTAACATAGTATTTGAGGGATTATTACAGAGAAGAAGGTCAACCTAGCCAACTAACCAAGGAGAGAAGCAATCTTGAACTAAGGAAAAAATTCCTAATGGTATGAGCCATCAACCAGTGGAACCGCTTGTCTCTAGAACAGTGGTTCTCAACCTTTCTAATGCCGCGACCCCATAACACAGTTCCCCATGTTGTGGTGACCTCCAACCACTTATACATCACCGGGTGCCAGGGGCGTGGCCAAAGAAAAGGGGGAAAAATGGCGGACAGCCTTGTTTGGCGACCCCCGTGAAATGGTCGTTCGACCCCAAATGGGGTCCCGACCCACAGGTTGAGAACCACTGCTCTAGAAGTTATGAGAGATCCATCACTGGAGATTGTCAAAAAGAGATTGGACAGCCATTTATCTGAAATGGTATAGGGTCTCCTGCTGAAGCATGGAGTTGGAATAGAAGACTTCCAAAAATAACAGTTATTCTATGTTCTGTGTTCTATATCCTATCTTCTATTCTCCAAAATATCTGAGAGCAGGACAAGAAGTAATGGGTGGAATATCATGAAAGAGAGATCCACCATAGAAATAGGGAGAAATTTCCTGGCAGTGAGAACAATTAATCAATAGAACGGCTTCCCTCCAGAGGTTTTGCGTGCTCCATCACGCAGATTGTCAAGAAGAGACTGGACAGCCATTTGTTGGAATGATATAATCTCCTGCTTCACCAAAGGGTTGGACTAGATAGAAGATCTCCAAGATCCCTTCCAACCCTATTATTCTATGAAAGCCACCAACTCGATCAATTTTTGCTTAATCCTAGCAGGCTGGCACTTCCAAAGTAAAACATTTGAAGAGTGATCAGAAGACTCTTTCCAAAAGACTGGGGGGTTATTAAGAAAAAAAAAATAGCCTCTATTTTGGTTTAGGTATCATCCTAGAACCAAATCTTGCAGACATTGTCATTGAAACATATAAGAGGACAAATTTCCTATTACAGGATTTTGCATGTCAACATGCTTTGTGGATGATAAATATGAAGCTGTGAAGGTTTTCTGAATTGAAGCAAACCAACAATACGTGCATGATGTATCACTGAAAATGTTAACTGCTAATTCTAACCTGGAGCTAAGGGACTCAAAAATATCTCTCTGATTTAAAACCTATGTCAGTGGTGCTGAACCTATGGCATGGGTGCCAGAGGCGGCACTCAGAGCCCTCTGTGTGGGCACGCACGCCGTTGCCCTAGTCCTAGGCCTTCAGTTGGGTTTTATAAAACCTTTTCGCTTTTGGCCTCCGCCGCCATGTACAAAAAAAAAAAAAGGTTCAATCAATCAATTTCAACTTCTCATGGGAAAAAAAAGATTTTGCAAAGTTGGAATTGATTGATTGAACTTTTTAGTCCCACCCAGTCTGCTGTTACCACCAAAGCCACGCCCAGCCAATGGGCCACACCCAGCCAATGGGCCATGCCCAGCCAATGGGACACACCCAACCAATGGGCCACACCCACCCGGCACCCAACGATGCCTAAGTTGGTTTTAGGTTTCAGTTTGGGCACTCGGTCTCTAAAAGGTTCGCCGTCACTGTCCTATGTTATCACCAGTGAGTAGGGACAAAATTCTGTGATTCTTGATGTCTTTTCCTTTGGCCATTATCTGCAAAAAGCAAGAAAATTAAATGTGTCAGGGGGAAAATACATCTGTGGAAAGTAATTAAAAGTCAGAATGTTAGCACGGTGTAGAAATAACTATTTCAGTTAATTTTCCAAAGCTTTGGAAAATGCATGCGGTTGCAGTTTTTTATCCACTCAGGTTATAAAGCTAGACAGATGGTTTCTCAAGGCTCCTGGCTTTACAAGCAAAAGGAAAAAAAAAAAGAGAAAGATAAGAAAAAAGGAAAGGAAAGGAAAGGAAGGAAAGGGAGAGAAGGAAAAAAGAAAAAGAAAAAGAGAATGAAAGAAAAGAAAGAAAAAGAAGGAAAAAAGAGAGAATGAAGGAGAAAAGAAAGAAGAAAGAAAGAAAGAGAATGAAAGAAAAGAAAGTGTGTGAGAGAGGAAAATTATTAATAAATCTTTTGAAATTCACTGTATTAAGCATTTTTCAAATAGTATTTAAAAAGAACCAGAGTGAAGATGGTTGATGGTTTCTATTTTGTTCACTCCTTGAAGGTTAATGCCTCGCCATGCCAAAAGCAAAGATCCCTTGTACCGCAAACTAAAGGTCAACGTAAATTTGTTCAGATAATGGTGTATCTTGCTCAGATTTCAGAATTGCAAGGCATGTAAAGCTGCTTGCCAGAGACAGCTTCATCACTTGATTTTGACACATCTGCTTATCAGACACAAGCAATACGACTGCTGAATGAAGCTATCTGTGACAAGGAGCAGAGATGTTGGGATAATTTGCAGGACATAGAGCCGTGGTGGTGAACCTATGGCACATGTGCCAGAGGTGGCACACAGAGGTGGCACACAATGTGTGTCTGTGGGGGGGAACACACCTGATTGTGGTTAAAACTACCCCAGATTATCATGTCTAGCACAAGGACTTATACGCCGTTGCCCCAGTCCTAGGCCTTCAGCTGGGTTTTATAAAACCTTTTTGCTTTAGGCCTCCATGCCTGTGTGCAAAAAAAAAAAAAAAAAGGTTCAATCAATCAGTCAATTTCAACTTCTCGCGGAAAAAAAAAAAAAGATCTCACAAAGTTGGAATTGATTGATTGAACTTTTTAGTCCCACCCAGTCTGCCATTACCACCAGAGCCATGCCCACCCAATTGGCCACACTTACCCAACCAATGGGCCATGCCCACCCGACACCCGACCATACATAAGTGGGTTTTGGGTTGCAGTTTGAGCATTTGGTCTCTAAAAGGTTCGCCATCACTGACATAGAGCATCACTTAGAGCAGGGGTCTTCAAACTTGGCCCTTTTATGACTTGTGGACTTCAATTCCCAGATTTCCTCAGCCAGGCATGCTGGCTGAGGAATTCTGGGAGTTGAAGTCCAGAAGCCATAAAAGGGCCAAGTTTGAAGACCTCTGACTTAGAGCATCAGCTTTATCAGTGGGGCTAGGGACCATGACTGGAAATGGAGCCTGTCTAGTGGCTAATTTCACTATATTGTTGCTACCATGAGGGATGGGGTGGGATTCTTTATGGTTTTATTACTATATGATGGGTCTTCAATTTTTTTTTTTTTAATGTTGTAAGAGGCCCAAAGCCACATATGTCTTAGTGGACGTATTTCGTTCCCTAGAAATTCTCTCAGTAATTAAGATTTTAAAGCATGATTGGAAAGAGGGAGGGAGGGAGGGAGGGAGGAAGGAAGGAAGGAAGGAAGGAAGGAAGGAAGGAAGGAAGGAAGGAAGGAAGGAAGGAAGGAAGGAAGGAAGGAAGGAAGGAAAACTTTCAGGTAGTGCCTCCATAGAATACCTGAGTGCCATCTGCTCTAAGGAGCCCAGAGAACTTAGTGCTCCATCCAGCTTATCCATTCCCAGCTGTGAGTCTGATTGTAAAAACATTGTGCAAGGGGATGCAAACTCCTCTGACAAAGTGAAGTATCAGCAACACAGAACACCTACTGTTTTAATAAGGGGAGGTACAAGCAGCAGGAGATTGGGTGTTGGGGTCTATCATCTGCATGTGATTAGCCTAGCTTTGGAAAGAGGAAGACAATTGTATAGCTTCAGCTGATTTATTTCTCAACCTGCCACTTTGCAAATGAAAAGCAGAGAGTCCAGTTGTTTGGGAACTTGGCTTAATCTTGGCTCAAATTAAGCCCGGGAGCTAAGAGGCACATCAGAAAAGCCAGGGACACTGGGATGCTGTCCCCTAGAGGCAATGCTTCAGGCTGGACAGCTCTGGGATGTCAATCTGATGACCTGTGGAGCTTAAATATCCTTATTTTGAAACTATTGTTGATTTGAATCTCTGTATATATTCTTTCCCTTTTCTCCAGTTTTCTCACAAAACTAAAGCAAAGCAAAGCAAACAAACTTAAACCACCAGTTCCATAATTCCATTTGGAGTTGGAATAAAATATTCCTGGACCCCAAAACTCACCACTTTTCCCCTAGAAAGCATAAATGAGATATTAGATGTGGTCTACATTTGGATGGAGAGTTGGTCAACGTGGCCTTTAAACCTGCTTTCATTCCACTTGCAGACACCCATCCTGTCACACAGCACCTTTAACTAGACCAGGGTTAGGCAACCTTGGCTCTTTTATGACTCGTTGACTCGTGTTGAAGTCCACGGGTCATAAAAGAGCCAAGGTTGCCTATCTCTGAATTAGACCAACAGATGGGGGTCCTACGTGAATTCCCCTAAGGCAGGGGTCTCCAACCCCCAGTCCGTGGACCAGTACCGGGTCGCGGCATGCCAGCAACTGGTCCACACAAACAACCAAAGCCCCATCTGTGAGATGCAGGCAGCACACAAAACCACGCACCCTCCAATGCACGGAAAAACCTCTCTCCACACAACCAGTCCCTGGTGCCCAAAAGGTTGAGGACCTCTGCCCTAAGGAAAATGTAGTAAGAGCAATTTGTGGATCCTAAAAAAAATGGGTGATGTCAAAGAAAGGATTTTGGGTATACAAGATAAGACCTTTTATTCTAGATGTATTGGAAGCATCTTAGTAGTCAGTGTTGGGAACATAATGCTGGAAATGATAAAGATGTTTGGAAAATCAGGGTTGGCCAACCATGGCTATTTGTAGCAAGTTAATAGCTTGTGGAATGACAAGTCTTTGGTGTGTGGTGCTGTTGTTCTCGATAGCATACAGTATCTTTCATCAGTGTAACCTGGTGTGCCACTTATAATCCGATTTGGATGTTTAAACTTCATTGGTTCAAGCTCTAGCAATCTCAGGTTTAGAGAACGGCAGTGTGTTACAGATACTTTGAGATGATGGTTAGAACTTGGCATTGAGATGGTTATATACTTGGCTTTAGTCCAAAGGCTAAAAAGCAATTTTTGATAGATCCTGCCTTTACTAGCTTCACACCAGCCCTTTCTGGACCGGCCACATGTATCTGAAGATGATCTCTTTTCCTATATATTTCTAGTTGGATATTGGGATTAATTTTGGAGGCCAACTATAGAAAATCTGATAGTATATTAGTGGGATGTTAATCTTTGCAATCATGTTTCCATTGCACACGCTTCAGGAAAAAGAAGCATGTCCTGGATGCAATAAGGTCTCCTGCCTAGGGCAGGTGGTTCGATTAGAAGACCGCCAAGGTATCTTCCAGTCCTAGGATACTATGATACATTCTCTTCTTGAAAACCTCCAGTGATGGAGCACCCACAACTTCTGGAAGCAAGCAGTTGCACTGACTAATTGTTCCCACTGTCAGAAAATTTCTCCTTAGTTCTAGTTTGAATCTCTCTTTGGTAAGTTGAGTACCTGAAGGCAGGACAAGAAACAATGGATGGAAACTAATCAAGGAGAGAAGCAACCTCAAACTAAGGAGAAATTTCCTGACAGTGAGAACAATTAACCAGTGGAACAGCTTGCCTCCAGAAGTTGTGGGTGCTCCATCACTGGAGGTCTTTAAGAAGAGATTGGACAACCATTTATCTGAAACAGTATGGAGTTTCCTGCTTGAGCAGGGGGTTGGACTAGATGACCTGCAAGGTCCCTCCCAACTCTGTTATTCTGTTATTTTGTGTCTTCTTGTCCTGCCTTCAGGTGCTTTGGAGAATAGGTTGACTTCTTACTCTTTGTGGCAACCCTTGAGATATTGGAAGACTGCTATCATGCCATGCTATCAGGTTGAATTGATGGGAGACAGCATTTATTTGCTCTCTCCTATGCTGTAGTCACTGTGGTTTTATTTTGCTTTTAAAAAGGTGGAGAGAAAATTGTAGCATGTGATGTGTGTGCACAGGGAATCTACTTTAAATTATCCCTTGCAGAGCGAGAATCTTGTCTTTAATATGCTTATGTCTCCTCGCTTTTTTTTAATATTCCCAGATTTCAAGTGTACACTGTCATAAATATGCAAAGAAATGTAATTGTCTTATTTTATTCCCCCCCCCCCCAACACACTCCTCTGCCACTGGTTCCTTGCATTGGAGGATTGCATGTTGAATGTTCACAAATGTAGATCTTACATTCTTTCCCTACCTCTGCTGTTCGAAACACAATGAATATGCACACAGTTCTCTCTCTAAAAAGGTGAACATGCCCCTAGTGCGATAATTATGGCTGAAAAGGAGGCTTTGCTGAGCTGTAATTTTTTTATATATATTTTACGAATTATGTAAAGGTGCGGGAAAGGACACCGCCACTGTGTTATTAATGTTAAGAAATGGCTGCTGCTTTTCGTGGAGTGTGTTTTTCTAATTAGATGAAAGCTACAGTCTTCCATTTCCATAATCAGCATGGGAACAGAAACTCAGCAGAAAGAAAGAAAAAAAAAAGAATCCATGTATTTGCCACCGCTTCTCAGTAACATAAAAATGGCTTTTCTAACATAAAGGCTGTAATTAGAATAAGTCAAACCAGTTGGCAACGATTAAAGCAAGGACAGAGTAATCTTCCTTCTGTATATTTTGTCTGGTGCTTACTTCTTACTGCCAAGATGTAAGTTTGATTCATTTGGAATGCTTGATGCCACAGTGATAATCTTTCCAAAGGCAAATGAACCCATCTTTGGGGAATTTTTTTTAAAATTATATTCTTCATTTGATGGGAAGGAAAACCTTGATGTGAATTTGGGGGGGGGGGAGCATAACAGCTGTACTGCTGGAGAATTCATTGTATTGCATTGTGATCCTACATCTAAATTCTTCGTTTCTGCATCCGAACTCACCGCCACTTTGATGGAGGCACTTTAGAGATCCCGGTGGAATAATTTGCCACATGTCACTGCGACAAGTTGATGCAAGTCTCATTGTGTTTAAAATTACAGTCCTGAGGTAGGGATTTTCTGCGTGTTACTTCTCTGACATCAGCTATTAAAAAGATCCAAGCAAATCTTGGCAGGTATACATTTAAAGAAGAAAAGAGATTATGTAAGGAAATCAGGAGGGTTTAATATTAATTAGGCTTCAAGGAAGACGGGTTATTCACTTGGTGGACCTTTCTTTGCATGGCTGGTTGCGCCATTCATGGACATCCCATTCTTATCTAATGGCTTTCTTTCTGCTAGGAATGCCTACGGTTCTGTGAAGATTGTCTGACTGTGTTCACACAGCCTAACTAATCCACGTTCCTGCTTGTGCACCAATAGCTCATGACATAAGATGCCATTTTGGGGGGTGGGGGAGACTAGGAAATGTTCCCTTCCCCTCTCCAATTGTTGTATTCTGTTTTTTCTCTACTCTGAAGGAGAGGACACGTGACTTATTTCATGGGAGAGTCTCTGGCAGTACCTCTGCAAAGGACATCTTCAGCAACATCCCCAGTCCTAGAACAGTTAACCGGAATAACCAAGTTGGATGGGATCTTGGAGGTCTTCTAGTCTAACTCCTGCTTAAGCAGGAAACCCTATACCAGTGGTTCTCAACCTTTTTAATGCTGCGACCCCCCAACCGGTCGTAAGTCAAGGACTACTCAACCGGTCGTAAGTCGAAGACTACTCAACTGGTGCAGCACCGTTTGCAGAATGGGACTTTTGGCGGGCTCAGCAGGGCAGAGACAGCCTGGACAATTCCTATTGGCTTTTGAAAGCCAATAGAATTAGACTCTATTCAAGAGAGTCTATTCTATTGGCTTTCAAAAGCCAATAGAATAAAAGGGAGGAGCCCAGCTAAGGAAAAGGGGAGAAAAAATGGCGGACTGCGTTGTTTGGCGACCCCCGTGAAATGGTCGTTCGACCCCAAATGGGGTCCTGACCCACAGGTTGAGAACCCCTGCCCTATACCATTTCAGACAAATGGCTCTCCAATTTCTTCTTGAAGTTTCCAGTGATGAAGCACCCACAACTTCTGAAGGCAAGCTGCTCCACTGGTTGATTGTTCTCACTGTCAGGAAATTCCTCCTTAATTCTAGCTTGCTTCTTTCTTGATTAATTTCCATCCATTGTTTCTTGTCCTGCCTTCTGGTGCTTTGGAAAATAGTTTGACCCCTCTTCTTTGTAGGAGCCCCTCAAATATTGGAAGACTGCTAGCAGGTGACCCCTAGTTCTTCCTTCACTTTCTCTTTTTCTTTCTGTCTATCCACCAGGCTGGTAGATTATGGGAATGCCATGATTGCAGTTTAACTGGATTGTGTACATGTGTGAGACTGTACCTCTTTATTGAATCCAATGTATATGCTTGATTATTGCTTTTATTCTGATCCTGCTGTGAATAACTGGCCAGTAATTGGGTTGTGTATTCAACAGTCTTCCTAGAATGATCACGTCTGCTTATGCTTAGTCATCAGATTGGTGCCCCGCCCCTTCTGTAGCATGCATGCATTTAGTCATAGCAAATGTAATCATCCCTAATGGATTGCCTTACCGAATTTTAAAGCATCCCATTAAACCTTCTCTAATGTGCTACAGCAAGATTTTGAGAGGATTTTGGTGTCATCTTCATTTTCCCTTTCTCATTCACATTCAGGGATGTCACTAATTGAATAGCTGTGGCCCTCATGGGCCAGACCCTCTCTCGGTTTTGACACAGTGCCAACTCAACTCAGCAAAGTGTGAAGTGCTAGCACTGAGAAAGAAAGTCATTTTAGCTGCAGAACTCCTTTTTGTTAAGAATCCTCACTGGAAGTGAGACTTGTGCAGTAGGACAGTGGCCTCCAAACTTTTGGGCACCAGGAACTGGTTCTGTGGAGAGAGGTTTTTCCACAGACCAGAGGGGGTAAAGTTTCGTGTGCTTCCTGCATCCCACAGATGGAGCTTCACTTGTTTGCGTGGACTGATTCCTGGCATGCCGCAGACTGGTACCGGTCCATGGATCGGGTTGGGGACAACTGCTGTAGGAGATAACCAAGCTGAGCCCAAGGGTGGGGTAAAATGCATCATCAGTTTGGAATCTCTACACCCCATAAGCAACCTAAGTATAGCACCCCTTGAAGTCTGTTATCTGTCACCAGTTCACCTTGATGTTTTAATAATTCAGATTCTTGTGTACAGGTAGCATGAAATAAACTTGTGGTACTTTTGAACTCTATCCTGGCTACTGACTTCTAGTATCCGACACATACAACCTTAGCAACATTTAAATGAAACTGTTCATAGCATACTCTTTGTTCATTTGTATTTATGCCACCCATCTTCCCTTTATGGTGACTCTGGATAGCTTATGGTTTATGGTTTGTTTATAGCAGGCTGAATAAAGCATGACTGAAGAAGGCTTCATGTGTCCTGTTAAACCAAGAAACCCTTTTTTTTTTTGACAAGCCACAGTGGTTGGGTTCCAGAAAAATCCAAATCTAACCAAACTATTTTATGATATCATGTATGATCCAGGTTTGAACTCATGGGGTGAATTCTATGAACTTTTAAGGAATAACAGGGGAACCAAGGGTTCTGCAGAGGGAACACTAGTTTCCTACTAGGGCAGTGGTTCTCAACCTTTTTAATGCCGCGACCCCCAACCGGTCGTAAGTCGAGGACTACTCAACCGGTCGTAAGTCGAGGACTGCTCAACTGGTGCAGCACCCTTTGCAGAATGGGACTTTTGGTGGGCTCAGCAGGGCAGAGACAGCCTGGACAATTCCTATTGGCTTTTGAAAGCCAATAGAATTAGACTCTATTCAAGAGAGTCTATTCTATTGGCTTTCAAAAGCCAATAGAATAAAAGGGAGTAGCACAGCTAAGGAAAAGGGGAAAAAAATGGCAGACTGCATTGTTTGGCGACCCCCGTGAAATGGTCGTTCGACCTCAAATGGGGTCCTGACCCACAGGTTGAGAACCACTGTACTAGGGAAATGCAAAGACTTCTGAATGTGAGCAGGTCCCTTAAATCACTGAACTAGATGGGCCTCCTAAGTCCATCTTGAAGTCCTCTCCAGGTTGACTTTGCGTGAGTATGCATGTATCACCAGTTGGCCTTGATGGCTGAGCAGAAGGCTGTCTTTTCTGTCTTCCTACTTCATTGTCCTCACTGCTCCTGTTGCATATTTACCATCACAAGTAGAACTTAATTCCTTTAATCTTTATGAATAAACAATTAATCTACCCCTTAGTCCCTGCAACCTCTTAACATTCCACCAGATGAACCTGTGTTTGCTTTTTAATAGGTTTTATTTGACATGCATGTGGAAGAGCCTAATGCTCTCTTTTTTTTACACTTTTGGGAGCGAAAGAACTTAAATAAGACTCCAAAATACCTGCTTGAAAAAACATCAGGGTGGAGGTATAGGTGGGGAGATAGCATTAAGAAAAGCCGGCTTGATTATATTTTCAACATTTTGGTTTACAATGTTAGTGCATTAAAAGCTTCACTCCTGATAAGATTTAATTAGAATTAAAGCTGCCATTTGCATACTTAATGTTGCTTCCATTGTTTTCCTTTATGAATTATCTTTTATGTTCCTACATTCTTCATAAATGATCTGTGTTCTGGATATTTGCTTAAATACTGCTTTGTGGCAAGGAGATTAGGAGCTTCAGAGTTGTTTTTCTTCAAATAAGTACAAAAGAAAGAAGAACATGTTCTTCATATTATGAATGCTGTACGTTGTGGTTTTGTGGTGTTTAAATTAAATATTCTTACTGGTTGACTTGCCTCTGTATGTGTGGGTCTACATAGGTAGCGGTGGAACAAGTAGATTAGTTCACATAATGAAAAACTTTGTATTTCTCTGCCCTTATAATCTTGAGATAGTGTTAACTTCCAGTTAAAATCTATTTTGAGGTACTTGGAATTTCTTGGCAGAATAAGTACTGAAAAATTGGAAGAGGTTGGACCAATAAAGTTAAATGAGTGGAAAGCCAAATCAAAAGTGTGTCTATGACAAAAGCCAGCTTCTAATATCCTCTAATATTATATGATGAATGATTGAGAGATCTAGGTATGTCTAGTCCAGTGTTTCTCAACTTTGACAATTTTAAGGCATGTGGACTTCAACTCCCAGAATTTGACGGCCAGCATTGCTGGCTGTGGAATTCTGGGAGTTGAAGTCCACATGCCTTAAAATTGTCAAGATTGAGAAACACTGGTCTAGTCTAACAAAGAAAAGGATCAGGGGTGATAGGCTACTGGTAGTAGTCTTCTAGTTCTTGAGAGGCTGTCACAAAGAAGCACCTGAGGGTAGGACGAGAAGTAATGAGTGGAAGATTGTTAAAGAGACATTCAACCTAGAATTAAGGAGAAATTTCCTGCCAATAAGACTAATTAATCAGCGAAAAAGCTTGCCTCTGAAAGTTATGGGTGTTCCGTCACTGGAAGTTTTCAAGAAGAGACTGGACAGCCATTTCTCCAGAGTAATATAGGATCTCCTTCTTGAGCAAGCGATTGGCTAGAAGACCTTCAAGATCTCTCCCACCCCTCTTTTTTACGATCTATATTTTATTTTGAAGAATGTCTCTGGATCTCACATTGGTCTCATAAGTATTTTTTTTTTTTTCTAAAATAAAAACGGTGGGTGTCTCCAAGCCACTTTGGAGTAAAAGAACTGTGTGTAGCGACCCTATCCGTTTCATGATGATGAGTCATGAGTGTCATTTTACGAACAGGCAAACAGAGAGCATTGTTTTAAAAAATCCGAAGCCGATTTCAAATTCCAGATACCTGTATTGGCTCAAAATCTTTTTTCCCCCTGAAAATAAAGGAGATGTTTCTGAGTTGACCTTGAATCTTGGGCACAACCAGGAGTTCTCAAAAGTACGTAAATGGTATGTTGTTGCCTTTTCCAACATGTTCCTTCTTATTTTAGCCTACAATCCTGGACTCATCCGGCAAGCTAACAGCTCTGATATTGCTTAGCTTTTTAAGTTCAGCCAAGGTTGGCTAGATGTTTCCACCTAGGGGCATTCCTTATCTGAGAAGACTACGTGTTCCATAGACGTGCATTTCTATTCTCCCCAGTTCTACAGTTGGAGTTGTGTGAAGGAGAATGCAGTGCTAGGATTAAGAACTAGAGTTTATTTGGGGCCATATGACTCCTCCAGGTTCTTCCCTTAGAACTGCATTGCAGCACTTCCAAAAATCAGACCAAGAAAACCAGTGGTATGACAGCTTCGGTGTGATTCCACAGATGCAGTGTTTACAAAGCTCAGATTTCCTCTCTCCGTAAGCAGCAGCTTGAGATGTGGGAATCAGCAGGAGGAAGGTTTTCATGGCAAAGCGATAACCGCTTTCGCTTACAGATCAAGACAGTATTTTAAGTCAAAGCTGCAGGAGCTTCTAAAATACTTAGCAATCCCACTCATATCAGGGATGCTGTAGTTGAAAACCCTAGGATACATTCCATCCCGTTGCGTCTCCTACGAGAGGTCAAGCATGACTGTATCAAAAGCTTTTGCGTTTGAATAGCCTTCTACGATCCATGATTTGATAAGGGTCTTGTGAATAGGGGCCTTCCTCCCCCTCCTCTCTCTTTTTTTAATGAAACCAAACCAAAACAAAAAAAAGATTAGCCCGGGAACCCACTGAGGCATCCTTTCTAATCTCCTTCTCTCTTTGAGGGCCAAATCACCACAGGTTTCCTGACATGAAAATGACATTAGAGTTGACAGACATAAGGACTTAACATTTTGTCAAATCCTGAGCTGTGTCTCAAAGTTGCAGGGGGGGGGAGGGGAGGGAAATCCAGAGGCGTCCATCTTTTTTTTCAATTGCAATAGAAGAGGCCCCCCGTGCAACAGACACGCTCTCCCCCATGCAAAAGGTGTAGGGGGAAAGTGAATAAAGATGAGCCCAGCCTCACAAACTGCTTTCAGCTCCAGGGTTGGTTTTAATGAGCTATTCCCTAATGACTTGTCCCTGCAACTAGCTTTAGGCCTAAACAGATGAGGCAGGGGGTCCTGCTAAATTTTTGATGGGGTTTGCTTGGGTTTTTATGAGCGAGCAAGCAGCCAGGAAAGTGCAGGGTTAGGCCATGAATCTTTCACGAGAGCTTGATTGTTGTCCAACTTGTCAACAAGGTTTTGTAAGACCTGATTTCTACTCTGGAAGCGGCTGGCACGTCGCAGTGAGTGGGATTGACAAAGGGAGCGGTGAGAAGAAGCAGGCTCCACTGTGGAAGAATTTCATTCTGTCAGGAATAGGAAGACAAAGGCCCAACGACTTTCTTAATGATGGCACATCATCAACATTGAGATGCAATCAGCTCTGTCAACGGACGTGTTTTTTTTTTTTTCACCTCTCAAAATAATATTGCACACCAATGCAAAGACATAAATATTTTTTGGGTCTCCCCAAAACTATTACATGGGTGTTCCTCCAGGTAGAGATAAAATAATATAGTTAATGACTTTAGAAAACATTTAAAAAAAAAATCCTGATCCTGTGAAAAAGGTATGATCAAGTCATGTCTGTTGATAGCAAGTTAACATGTTGTGTAGGTCAAAGAAACATACAGGTAGTCCTTGACTTATGACTTCAATTGAGCCCAAAATTTCTGTTGCTAAGCGAGACGGTTGTTAAGTGAAATTTGACCCATTTTACCACCTTTCTCGCCGCAGTTGTTAAGTGAATCGCTGTAATTCTTAAGTTAGTAACAGGATTATTAAGCGAATCTCATTTTCCCATTGACTCTGTTTGTCAGAAGGTCGCAAAAGGGGATCACGTGACCCCGGGACACTGCAACGGTCATAAATGTGAGTCAATTATCAAGCATTCAAATTTTGCTCATGTGACCAAAAACCTATCAAGGTTGAGAAACTTTGCAATAAACCATACTGTGGTTAGCTTCTTTGTAAAGTGGGGGGAGAGAGGAGGGAATGCTGCAATGGTTATAAGTGTGAAAAGTCTTCTTTTCAATGTTATTGTAACTTTGAATGGACACTCAATGAACTGTTATAAGTCAAGGACTACCTGTGTATCAGATATTTGCAGTGTTGCTTCTCAAATCAGGGTGATAATTATTAAGCTTCAAAGACAGGGAACCTCCAGTTTTATGTGCTGCAGTTCTTAGCCTCAGAGACTCCATATGAACATTTATTATTTATTTGATGTGTACATTAGGGATAGATGGGTCCAAAATGGCCAGGCTCCTAGCTCTTGCTAGCTTACAAAGCAGCTAGCCACAGTATGGTTTATTGCAGTGTTTCTCTTGCTTGACAGATGGAACAGGTGTGGATTTCAGCTCCCAGTATTCTGCACCCTGGCTAAGGAATTCTGGGGGTTGAAAGCCACACATCTTAAACCTGCCAAAGTTGTGAACCACTGATTGACTGCAAGGTGCAAATCCAGCCCACGTGAATATTAGAGAAACTGCTGCAAAAAGGGAGGCACGTTAGGGAAAATTGCATATGAAATGCTTGCTTTGGAGAAAGGCACCCATGGAAGATCCAGGCAAAATAACTGTAGCATTTTTTTTTTTGCCTGAATAAAAAGAAATCAAATCTGCAGAATCACGTAGATGCTTGTCACGGCAGGTTTAAAGTGACACACAAGACAGAAGCGGAGTGTGTTGCACAATCTTATTCTTAAATCCCAGAAATATCATAATAGGGTTAAGCGCATGCTGCAGTCCTATCCCCATCCAAACTGGAAAAAGATGGGAAAATGCTTCAGTTCTTTTAATTTGGGAAGGGGTCGAGGCAGGATTTTGGGGTGACTATGTGTGACAGGACATAGTTTGTAGTTCCCAATGCTGGGAATATCACTGGTAGGAATAGTCTAATAATACAGGTATTTCTCAACTTACAACAGTTCATTTAGTGACTGTTTGAAGTGACTTACAACCATTTTTTCACACTCAAGACCATTGCAGCGTTCCCCTGGTCACGTGATTTACATTCAGATGTTTGACAACTGACTCATATTTATGACGGTTGCAGCATCCCAGAATCACGTGATCATCTGTTGCCACCTTCCAACAAGCAAAATCAGTGGGGGAAGCTAGATTCATTTAACAACCATGTTAGTCATTTAACAACTACACTGATTTGCTTAACAAATGCGGCCAGAAAAGTCATAAAATGGGACAAGACTCACTTAACCAATGTCCCACTCTACAACAGAAATTTTGGGCTCCAAATTTTGGATCATCAGTTGAGGTCTCTCTGTGGTAGAAACGAAGGCTTTGTGTAGTTTGCTAGTTACACAGTTCTCCCAAAAAGAACTTTACGTCAGGCATAGTAATAGTTCAGAACCCTGGGTTGCTCTTAAATAATATGGAGGGGTCCATTCCCAAGCTTAATCTCTCTGCTGGAGTTAACCCTGAAAGGGGGGGTCTGTCTCAGATGAATCCCACTTCCCTTTTATACATTTCATCGTTCCTCTTAATTACATAGATTGTCTTTCCGGTTTATAAATTCTCCCCCAGTTTGCGGTCTGAAAATGTACGTTCAGCAATCTGGAATGCATTATTTGGGAAGCTGCCTCGTTCTTCACCCGCGTGCACACTCACATCATTTAACAAATTTAATAAGCCTTCACTGCTTCAGTTGCTTCCTATAGGCTTTTGCATCCCTCCCTGACATCAGCCCAGTGGACTGGAAATCTGGTGTGTTGAGCGGAGGGAAGCAAAATCAATGGCTTCTCCCCCCCCCTCCCCCCCATGGCCGAGTTCCTCTCATTCAGGAGAACTGACATTTGTGTAACATGGTTGGCGTCCATGCATTCATATATCACTCCTTCCTCACTGGTGGAGGCAGTTGGGAGAGAACAGGCAAGTGAAAAAGGGACATTCTCTTTTTGCTTTTTAATCCCATTTTATACCCCCAACGAAATGTGTGTTTGCCTTTTTCTTAAGCGGTCACAGCCACGCTGCTTCCGTCCTTATCTCTCATGTGCTTTTCATCAAAAGCATTAAATTAATTAAGTGCCCAGGGAGGCTTCCCCCCTCCCCCCTCCCCATCAAAAAAAAGGAACACCCTATGTGTGTGCAGCGGTTACTTTCTAGAAGGCGATTTAATAAAGTCTGCTTTTGTTCAAAGCAAAATCATTTGCTTTGAATCGCTTCCTTTTCATCCCTGCAAGTTTAACATTAATTAACATTCCTTCTTAAAGAGGTGGGATGTTGTGTATTATTTAAAGTGCCAGCTGGTTTGACTATTGTCAAATCAGTTCTGATAGGAAAGGAGATGGGTTAGCTACTTTCCTTTAATACAGGGTTACTTTCAATATTTGGGAGTAATTATTACTTCTTAACCAGAAAGAATCTGTGTGCCTGAGATTACTAGTAAAAGATGCAAAAAGAGTAAAAAAAAAAAAACCAAACCAACAACAACTATTTTAAACATATTGGCTGGATTTATCTACCATGCTAAGCCATGGAGGTCTAGATCACACACAATCCTGAACAACCTAATTGCAGTTTTAAAAAAAGTCCAAATGTAAAGGGGAGTTAAAGTGCATTATGGACTTGGTTATTTATATAGTTGGTTAATGTTAGTTAGATTATGATTATCATATTTGTAACCTTGTATTCAGCTCTGTGAAGTTGGGGAGGGAGAGTGGGGGTTTGGGGTGGGTTATATTGTAATTTTTATAAAACTTTTTAATAAAAAAAAAGTCCAAATGGCTGGGTTCATGGTTTGAGGGAAACTAAAACTCAACAAATCAGATTATATGGCTGAATGAAAAAAAAATATGTCAATATATGTAGTGTAGCGTGATTGATTTATGGAACTGAGGGCCACAGTGAGGGATGAAGGACATTGCTTGGTAGTGTCATGGTGTAATTGGACATTTTGTGATCAAAAGAGATTTAGAGCAGACGAGGAACATCTCAAGTCAACCCTTCCATTCCTATGGTGTTGAAATACAAGTTGATCTGGAACCCAAAAATCAGGGGTCTTCAAACTTGGCCCTTTTATGACTTGTGGACTTCAACTCCCAGAATTCCTCAGTCAGGCATGCTGGCTGAGGAATTCTGGAAGTTGAAGTCCACAAGTCATAAAAGGGCCAAGTTTGAAGACCCCTGCCATAAATAGATTTTTTTTTAACAAAATAGTTTCCGGCCTCCAGAACTGAGAACAATACTCTCTTGGATATAGGCAGTAGTACTGTACATTAATAATGCAGCTATCCCAAGTAAAGTCACTGACACCTTTAATCCTTCATGAATTTGTCTAAGCTTTTTTCCAAGTTGCCTACATCGCTGGCTTTCACTACTTGTTATCCTTTCCACCAATGAGCAATAAGCTGAATGAAGAACTCTTTCCTTTGATCTCTCTTCAGTCTTTTTCTGCTGAGCTTCTTCAGATGACCCTTGGTTTTATGTGATATTGATAACTGTCGGTCTCCATTGTGCATGCCTAGAAACATGTTTGAGGTTTCTCCTGTTAGCTGCCTTTTAGGTGAAAAGACTCTGACCTCATCACTTATTTTCCCCCTTAGATATAATCACTCAGTATTAGTTATCCTTATTCAGGGCAGTCACACCATTGCTAGATGCATTGGGGAACATGCATGGCTCATAAATCTATTAGGACCATCCTGCTTGCTGTTGTACCAATGAAATTGCTAAAGTGATGCAGCAAGTATCTTACCTTTTAGAATAGCAGTAGCTATTCATAGTGCTTCACAGCCCTCTCTAAGCAGTTTACAGAGTCAGCATAATTGCCCCCAACAATCTGGGTCCTCATTTTACCAACCTCAGAAGGATGGAAGGCTGAGTCAACCTTGAGCAGGTGAGGATCGAACTCCTGGGAGTGTGCAGAGTTAGCCTGCAATACTGCATTCTAACCTCTGCACCACCACAACACTTGAGATAGAGAGATAGAGACAGATAGATAGATAGATAGATAGATAGATAGATAGATAGATAGACAGACAGACAGACAGACAGACAGACAGACAGACAGACAGACAATAGTTAGCAATAGCACTTAGACTTATCTACCACTTCACAGTGCTTTACAATCCTCTCTAAGCGGTTTACAAAGTCAGCCTATTTCTCCCAACAATCTGGGTCCTCATTTTACCGACCTTGGAAGAATGGAAGGCTGAGTCAACCTTGAGCAGTGAGAATCGAACTGCTGGCAATTGGCAGAGTTCACCTGCAATCCTGCATTCTAACCACTGCGCCACCACAGACTAGAGGTAGATAGTCTCTCATGTGTCTCATGGACCCATGTTTCTCCATTGGCTAGTGGGAAACAAAGATTTGGGTTATTACTGTGAATAGCAGCAGGAAATTACTGAAGTTGCTTATCAGGGCAGATGAAGATATTGGTGCACCAATATCACAGTTGTGTGGCCCTTGGAGGTTGCAAAGGCTCTTCATGCCCCTTTTAGGTGTTGACGTGTCTGTGACTAAAGTCAGAACACAGAGTACTTACAAAGAGAAGTAGACTGTGTGAGATTTCTTTCTTTTTTTTTTTAAAGGGTAGGAATTCCACATCATCAAAGAAATTTCAGTAGAGATGATGAAGAACACAGAAAGCATAGAAGATTTAGGGTTGTTTTCAAGATTCCCTAGCTTGTCCTTCACCATGATATAATTTAAGGGCTTGGGTTACTTCAAGGATGGAGAACTGAGGGTCTTCTAGATATTGTGAAATTACAGACATTCTTCATTGTTGTGACAGCTGGATGCAGCAACATCTGAAAGACCTCTCAATCACTGGGTTACTTTTTTTTGTATTTTGAAATTATTAGAGGTAGCAGTACTCTCTGAGTAGATATGCATAAGCTTTCTTTTTTCTTCTTCCCTTCTCTTCTCTTCTCTTCTCTTCTCTTCTCTTCTCTTCTCTTCTCTTCTCTTCTCGTCTTTATTTGGCTTTTGAGTGGCCTGTTGATGAACTTAAAAAAATACTGTGAAAGACCAAAACAAGTCAACTCCTCCCAACCAAAAGTTGATTTAATTACAATGTAATTTTGTTAAAAATAAATGTATTTCAAGTTACATCACCATAATCAAAGCTAGATCAGATTCATTCTTGACAACCAACTTTACTAAAAGCCTGTGTAACTTTTACTAACTCTGATCTTTGGTTGTGTTCACACAGTATACTAAGCAACTGAAGGTTTCATTTGATGAATGGATGGATAAACCTCCATAAACAAACTTCCAGCCATGGAAGTTTATAATATGGTGTTTTATGGTTACCTTATTGTTTATAATCAAATACTTTGGTCAAGCTATGTGTTGCATTTTAGAGCTTTTAGTTTATTCAACCCTCTTTCTTTGTTGAATTTTTCACTTCATGGATGCCGTTAAAACTGCTAAACAACCTAACACATTTTAAATTGCACAAATATCAATATATAGCTTATTTCTGATCAGCCCATTAATTATAGTAATGCAAATCATGCCATTTTCATTCAGGAATTTGCATATTATTGAAATTTTCAGTCCTCCCTACTCCTTCTCCGACTTATTCACATGAAGTTTAAAAAAAATCCAATGGATTATAAAATAAAGAAGAGCAGGCCTTTTCTTTCATGTTAGGTTTGATCAGTTGAATGCATAAAGCTTTCCAACTCAAGATGGATAGGTTATGACCCCTGTTCTGCCAGACAGTGACAGCATTTCCCAGACCCCATTTGCACCATTGAAATTGACTTCACTCAACATGGGCTGTTGTGTTCTTCACCTCTTGATTCATCTCCCATCCATTGAACAAGGCTGTTTTCTCAATAGGCTGTTATTATTCTGTTTGCTCTCTTGCTCTCTTGCTTATGGCTATACTTAAACCCAACCTTTTTTTCCCCTTTGTGGGTCAAACAGACTCACATGAAAAAAAAAAAAAAAAGTGTTGTAGGGATGTGCTCTTTTTTTTTTTTTTTTCTGAGGGAAGGTAGCAATATTCTGGCCTCTATCCCTGGAATAGATGCCTGCAACTTGACTGCCTTTAAGGCAGCGCAAACAAGTATACAACTGGGTGAATTAATATTTGAAAATGGCCCTCATCACTCATCTTTCTTCTTCCACGTTGTTTTGATCCAGCTCATCCAAGCTGTGAACCAACCACTGTGTTGCTAGGCCTGTGGCTAATCAGATATGATGAAGTGTCGGGGGAAAGTAGAGCCATTATAGAAAAGAAATTTGAGTTCTAAAAGTAGACAGCGTGAGCTAGGAACTCAAAACAGCTCCACTTGGTTTGTGTTAGGTATCTGTTGATGTAGACAAAGGTTTTGATAAGTTTTCAAGATTCTATTCTATTGCTCTAAGCATATTCTAAGACAGTGGTTCTTAACCTTTTTGAACGAATCGCCCCCTTGAGCCAATGAGGAAGTTGTCATCGCCCCCCTCCCCCAACATAACCTCTCAATCACCAAAAAAGAAATAAATTCTTCAATTTGTTTTGTTTTCTTTAAAATTGTCATCAGGACATATCAATGCAAATAATTTATTTCCACTCTTTTTCCCATATCTCAACTGTGTGAAAAATTTTGGTGCCACCCGTCACTTTATTCCCAAACTTCGTGATACATGTATTTCATTATTATCTTATTTATTCAAGACACTTAAATGTAATGACCACTGAAAACAAAATTCAATTGCAAGAAAGTGAAATGCCTGAAAAGAAAAACAGTAACATTTAATGATTGAATTACAAGTGAAATTTAAGATGCAAAAAGAAATATAAAAAGGGTAGAGGCTGCTGCGCAACGCGCATGAAGATAAGCGATGCGTCTTCACATATGTACGGTGTTCTGTACTGAAGCTAGCTGGAGGAACATTTGAAAACACAATTCAATCCACTAATAGCGAGCGATCTGATGTTTTTATATGACAGATATACAGCGATTCACTGTACGAAAAAGTCTCAAAAGTGTCCCCAAAACTTCTTGCTCCATCACCCCCATATCGCCCCCTTTTCATTCCTTCGCCCCCGTGTCACCCCTTTTTGTTCCATTGCCCCCCTGAAAAATGAAATCGCCCCATGGGGGCGATATCGCCCAGGTTAAGAACCACTGTTCTAAGACACTTATTTCTTCCTGATCTTTCTTTCCTTGTGGGACTGACGTGGGACAGCCACAGTAAGAAGAAATGGCTATGTGTGGGTTCAGAATCATAGAGTCATAGGGGTGAAAGAGACTCTTGAGGTCTTCTAGTCCAGGCCCTTGCAGGGTGTTTTTGCCAGAAACAGGCAAAAGAAGTCAAAAAACACAGTCATGTTATCACAGGATCCTGCAAATGGCAGTGAATCCAAGTCAGTTGCCCAAAATGCTATCACATGACTACCAGGGATCGATGCAGCCACTATAATTTTGAAAATAGGTTGTAATTAGGAGGTCCATCATAACTTCAAACGGTTGCTAAGTGACCAGCCAGTAAGCAAGGACTACCTATAGTTGCTGTCTCTTCCAGCTTTTATTGAATAAGAGCTTATGGGTTTGATCTTCTCTGTTGAAGATGTTATATACATCCCTTGCTCTGTCTATTATACTGTAAAATACAATAGTTGCTAGTGATAAATTATTCTCCTTCATTTTCATCTTCCATATTTTTATCATGGGGTTGGCATGGTACAGGGAATATGATGTCAACTGCTGGAAGAAGATTTAGTCCTGAGAATGCATGTCCCTATTTATTATGGACGAGGAAAGCCTTTCTAGATTTGTTGTTCCATTTTGAAAAATTTATCACAGTACACTGTTTCTGAAGAGATACCTTCATCTGCCCTTGAAAGCTGAACAGGACTGACCCTGGTTAGTACTTGGATGGGGAATCCCCTGAGAAATCCAGTGCTGTAGGCTGAACCAGGAGATCAAAGAATCTATCTAGAAAACAGCAGTTGCAAACCGCTTCCGTATTGGTGGAAGTAGAACAGTTTGGATATATCCATGTGAGTCAACAGGAGCTGAGGAAGACTGATTTTTAAGTCATATTAGTGTGCAGATGCCTGTAATTTACATATAACATATTTGCGATGGAGCATTGAAGTTGTTGCGATTGCAATTCCATTTACAGAACACAAAATAACAGAGCTGGAAGGGACCTTAGAGGCCTTGTAGTCCAACCCTCTGCTAAAGCAGGAGATCCTATAGTTGTACCAGTCCAAGCAAATGGCTGTCTAGTCTCCTCATAAACATCTCCAGTGTTGGAGCACCCATAACATTTTGAGGCAAGCTGTTCCGCTGATTAACTGTTCTCATTGACAGGAAATTTCTGCTTCATTCTAGGTTGAAATTCTCTCTTTTTTTAAAAAGTTTTTTATTTGTAATACAATTAAAACAAAAAAGGACAAGCGTGACATTCCAGAGTAAGTATTCCTAACAGTTTGTTTCTCGTGGTACAAAAACTTAATACATCATTCTTAACCTCTATATAAGCCTCATCCTTCTATGTAATACAATTAAATATACAATTATATGTACAGTTATATATATATATTTCAATCCTATCATTAACTTGAGATCCGAGCAGTTCTCCTTAATTCATACCAACGGTAAAATTTGTCCCAGATTTCGCAGTATTCAAGTTCTGTCTTGTCCTTCATAATCATTGTAAGCCTGTCCATCTCAGCACATGAAAGGATTTTATACAGGATCTCTTCTTCCGTTGGAATTCCTTTATTCCTCCAATTCTGAGCAAAAAGCAGCCTGGAAGCCGTTAGAATGTGTAACATTAAATAAAGTATGCCTTTCTCGTACTTTTGCGTGGTTATAGGAAAAGTTCTGGTTTTGGCTCTACCGCTCACTCTAATATTTCTTCCAACTAGGTTGAAATTCTCTTTGATATGCTTCCATCCATTGTTTCTTAGATGCTTTGGAGAATAAGCTGATCCCTCTTCTCTGTGACAATCCCTCAAATATTGGACGACTGCTATTGTATCACCCATAGTTCTTCTTTTTGTTAGATTAGACACTCCCAGTTCCCTCATATGGTTTAGCCTCCAATCCCCTTATCATATTCTCTGCATATTTTCTCTGCACTCATTCTAGAGTCTTAACATTTTTTAAAAAATCATAGTTCCTCTATTGATTTTGCTTGTTGGAAGCTGACTAGGAATGTCACAAATGCTGATCATGTGACCTCAGAACGCTGCAACCCTCTAATTACATTCGCCAGTTGCCAAGCACCAGGTGACCAGCAGGATGCTGCAACAGTTGTAAATGTGAAAACTAATCCTAAACCACTTTTTTCAGTGCCTTTATAACTTGGAACAGTCAATAAATGAATGTTGTAAAGTTGAGGGCCACCTATAACTGGAGCATCAGTCGGTGACCTTGACTCTGTCATTATTTCCTTGCTGGTTTTCTCCATATATCTGGGATGAAGGTATAAAATGGAGAAGCTCTGCTGCCTGCTGCAAGATTTGGAACAAGATCATTGATTTTCTGCATTCAGAAATGTAGCTGATAGAGATAAGGTCTTCCATGGCCTGGACGTTTTTAATGAATAGAAGATGCAATCTCCAAAGAAAGCAGAGTCTCTTCTACTCCGGATATGTAGTTAGGCCTTTGATGGATCCATCAAATGGAATCAAAGAAGAGAGCCTGTAAATCTGAGGATGCTCCAGTTTCAAATTTCTGCTACACTCATGTTGGCATGATAGAAATTCTACAGAAAATCGAGCATACACAATTATTTTGCTTTCCCCCACACCACCTCTTATGCCAAGTTTTTTTTCCCCCTTTTCCATTGTTCCAGTTATGTCTCCATTGTAGTTGCCTGGGAACCTGAGCAGAGGGTGTTACCAAGTGGCAGATTTCAAGCCATAACTGAAGCATTCTCTTGTAAACTGAAATAGCACAGACTGTGCCAACACACAGTAAGAAAGGCTCTCTCTGTGTGTGTGTGTGTATAGGCATGATGGCTCAGTGGTTAAAGATACTGAGCTTGTCAGCAGGAAAGCCAACAGCCTGGGTTCGAGACTCGAGTTTTGCACAACGGGGTTAGCTCCCGTTCCTTGCTCCAGCTCTTGCCCACCTAGCAATTGAAAAACATGCAAATGCGAGTAGATAAATAGGTACCACTTTGGTGGGAAGATAACAGATGTCAAGGTTGAATTGTTAACATGCTGACAACTTCTTACCATGCGCTTTTGGGCTATAGCCATGCTGGCCCCATCAGCATGGAAAATATCTCCAAACAATGCTGGTTCCCTTGGTCAAGAAATGGAGATGATCACCATGTCTTAGAGTTGGATATGATCATATTTACATTCACATTCATATTTAACAGTGATTTAACTGTATGATCACATACATGGAATGATATCATGATTAGAGCCAGTTTCTACTATCTAAGGGACTTAAACCCAAGCAATTTGGGGTTTCTATTTGAAATGTTTGAAGTACCACCTGCTAATCCTTTGGTCTAGAACAGTGATGGCTAACCTTTTAGACACTGAGTGCCCAAAAACTGCCCCGCCCCCACTCCACCCCCTGCCCCGCCCACCCGGCCACCTCCACAGCCAGCTGCAGATTGCCCAGGCAGCCCTGCAGCACCATGGTGGCCAAGCCCTCTGCCGACATCCCGCAGCATAATCTACATGCGATGGGGTGCAAGGACGGAGTCTTGTCCCTGCTGCCCATCTGTCATGTCCTTGACTGCACTGCTCCATTTGGGCCACACCTGGGAGCTAGTCTCTGGGGGGGCTTCTGGTGAGGAGGAGGCTTCGGGGAAAGACAGGGCTGGGGCGACGGTACAGGTGCTCACAGAGATGGCTCTGAGTGCCGCCTCTGGCACACATGCCATAGGTTCGCCACCACTGGTTTAGAATTATCACTTCTTCATTGCAATAAACAATTTATTGCCACAACAGAAAGAGAGAAAAGTTCGGGTAAGATATGAAAAGGGGAGACAATCACAGATAATGAAGAAAAGCAAATTTATAACTATTTGCTAAATTCTGTCATCCACCAGAGTGGATAAGAACTGGCAAGTGACCCCCTTTACTTCTTCCACTTGCAGTCTAAGGGTGACATATCAATGGGCAGCTTCCAGCCTTCCAAAGGATTATTATCAAACACATAGAATTATTTTTTTCTTTTACATGTCTGTTGGGAAGAGTTGCCAGAGGAAAACTCTTTCATACAGTTCTGGAGATGGAATTGCTGATTCTATTGGAACCACCAAGACCTATTCAGTGCCAGAATCTCAGTTACAACATCCCTGGAAGACTCTGTCTAGGTCTTCCTTGAATACCTACAATGAAGGTATCTAGCTACCATGCAAAATAGTTCATAATTCTTTCTCAAGTTTCATCCACAATCTTGCAGCCTAAATTGGAACTTCTACTTCCATCTTCTTCTTCCTTCCCATACAGATACAGGGTTCGTAATGTGGAAGGTTTCCAGTTTGACAAAATTGTGGCCTTCTTTTTATTATTATTATTTTTTTAATTCCTGGGAATTGGTTTATAAGGAACATTGGTCAGGTTCACACAATACAGTAGATTAGGCTGATATACATATTTCGTGGTTCAGCAGGCTGCGGAAAAGTGGACAACTTAGCTTGCCCTGTGGAATCCTTGGTGCTCTCTGAGTTTGCTTATTTGCTCACCGACCTTTCATTACCCATTACAACAAACTAACATCATCAATGTTGGTTTATCCTGGTGGGCAAAAAACTCGACCATGTTAGTCTGTACAGTTTATTTGTTTTGGTATCAAATGCAGTAGTAACATAGTGCTATGCTTCAGTTAAATCTGAATTAAGGTGAACCAAGCCATTATCCAGTTTAACAAGCTTCTGCCCATTCTGAGCTGGAGCTATCAGTTCTCTCCTCCTATGAGGATAAAATGAGATAATTCCTGAGGCTCAAGTGGGGAGGGGCGTTAGATGTCAAACACATATTATTACCAAACACATAGAATTATTTTTCTTTTGCATGTATGTTGGAAGAGATGCCAGAGGGAAACACTTTAGTATAGTTCTAGAGATGGAATTGCTGATTCTATTGGAACCGCCAAGACCAGGAATCTTCAAACTTGGCCCTTTTATGACTTGTGGACTTCAACTCCCAGAATTCCTCAGCCAAGCACGCTGGTTGATCCTTGTCTTCCTGCCCAGAGACCAATCTGGCACGCTGGCTGAGGAGTTCTGGGAGTTGAAGTCCACAAGTCATAAAAGGGCCAAGTTTGAAGACCTCTGGCCAAGACCTTCCCTGGAAGAATCTGTCCAGGTCTTCCTTGAATACCTACAATGAAGGTATCCGGCTATCATGCAAAATAGTTCAGAATTCTTTCTCAAGTTTCAATCTACAATCTTGCAGCCTAAACTGGAATTTCTGGTACTTCCATCTCCTTCTTCCTTCCCATAGAGAGACGGGCTTGTTTTTTTTAAACCAAAGCAAAATAACATATTGGAAAATAACTGGCTTCTTCTTATTTTCATTTTTACAAACTTCAACAACCAGACATTTATTTTCATTCAGCTATACGGTTTCTCTGGCGGGTTGATCTCTTAGGTCTTGTCCTATTGCTTCGCTTTTATCTTTCTCCAAGAGTTGGGGGTGGGGGTAGGGGAGAAGGAGATTTATAAAAACCCAAGAAAATTATCATGACTTCAGAAAAAGTTCAAGCATCCTCTCCGAGCAATTCCTGGGTGATATTATATCCTTATCTGCTTCAGTTGAGATCTTTGACCAGGCCTGTGCTCACCTCCCAATTCCCTAATTTAATCTAACTCTGTGATCTTTGTGGGGGTACATTTAAGCAATTGAAGCTGTGCTTTAATTGTTATGTGTGCCAGCAGCAAGTTATACCATCTTTCTTTCTTTTTCTTTCTTTCCTTCCTTCCTTCCTTCCTTCCTTCCTTCCTTCCTTCCTTCCTTCCTTCCTTCCTTCCTTCCTTCCTTCTTTCTTTCTTTCTTTCTTTCTTTCTTTCTTTCTTTCTTTCTTTCTTTCTTTCTTTCTTTCCAGGATGCCATCTCAGAGAAAAGAGTAGGTGTGGTTTTGGGTTCTTGTTTCAGACTGGATGTAGAAGTTCTTCTGTCTGAGTCTGCTTCTACTCAAACCATCACCATCTCCCACTCCTTTTCCATTGTACTTGTGACTTTGATGGCAGCAGAGCCAAAACCCCAAAGCTGTAACTCTTTGGCTCTTACGCCCACTCTTTTGAAATTCTGCCTATACTTTTTCTGTGGAGGCACCTTTACAATGTATGTGATTTTCATACACATTATCAACTTTCCTGGCAGAATCGCAAGGGAGGAGTTTTTTGCCTCACCGTCGCTAAAGAAATTCTGAGGATTTCACATTTCACGAAGCCTCAGTCCTTTCCTTTCTGAAAAGATGGATGTCTCTATACAGGATCCCATGTTTCCCACTTCAAATTCTTCCTAGATGTATCTTTTTTTTTTTTTTTTTTTGCTTTAAGCAGAAGATCCCAAGAAGGAGAAGCTACTATTGCTCCCCCAAAACAAACAAACAAACAAACAAGTTAATTAATCAGATGAACAACCTGATTAATCAGGTTGAAACTTGAGAAAGATTAATCAGTGGAACAACCTGCCTCCAGAAATTGTGAATGCTCCAACACTGGAAGTTTTTAAGAAGAGACTGGACAGCTATTTGTCTGAAATGGTATAGTGTTTCCTGCCTGAGCAGGGGGTTGGACTAGATGACCTCCAAGGTCCCTTCCAACTTTATTATTATTAAGTAAATAAGAATTTTAATGGAACTTTAATAGCTTTGCTTCACATATCAGGGTCAGCATGACTACAATAGGAAATATATATATATTAAAAGAAACTAACTATCCATCCACCTATCTACTATTTGTTACCCCTTCTTAATCCCAAAGGATCCTGAGCAGCATGAGACATGAACTAAAAAGCATAGTAATACATATCTATGAACATTCTCAGTCATCAAGATCATAGTTGTATCAAAAGTGGTTTTTATTTCTGAAAAGGCAACCGGACTGATTTTTTTTTAAGGAAGAAGAAGAAAAAGACATTTTGCTTGCTATCCTGGAAGCTTCATCAGATCCAATACAATTGATGAAGCTTCCAGGATAGGAAGGGAAATGTCTTTTTCTTCTTCTTCTTCCTTAAAAAAAATCAGTCCAGTTGCCTTTTCAAAAATAAAACAGCACTTTCGATACATAGCAATACATACTTTCAATTCAAATCAACACGAAACCCAAAATAATTACACAAAAAAAGTGAGAATAAAACCTACATTGGCCATTTTTTTCATCAAAGTACAAATGTTTTTATATCTCATCTCCTTGCAGAGAATACTGCTCTTCAAAATGGTTCTTCAAATCGGCAAACAGTCGGAAGTAGATTTCATTGATGCATCCATTCCCACTGATCGTCACTGAAAGCTTAGATTTCCAAATGGAAACAAATTTAGGATCCCAAGTCAAATTTGACAGTGCGCGAAGAAGCTTTGAATAGCCTGAGATTAATTAATTAATGTATTTAATTAATCTCAGGCTAATCAAAGCTCCCTCCCATGTGAAGGGTGTGGGAAAGCACCAAGTCTGATTACCTTTTAGCATCAGCTAATTTTTTTCGTCTTCTCTCAGGTTCCTCAATTAATCTGCGTTTTTGCAGATTATCTGGTGTGATTTTGCCTTTTTGTGATTTTGTATCTTTTGAAGACTTTTAATTCCATATTGTTTTACCTTTTGGGCTTTCTGGGGGTTTCTTTGTTCCTCATGTTGAGCTTGCATTGAATGGAGAAGTGGATAAGACTGGTATGAATTCATGTACCCAGTAGATAAGAGTCACTGTTTTTGTTACCTACCAAGCCCTGTTAACCAGGTTAATTTTATACAGTACCTTGGGATGGTATTAATCACTGCAGACAGTGGAAATTTAGATGACTTGTAGCTCTTAAACCACTTCAGTGGTGGCTCCTAAAAGGCAGCTGTGAGCTTGCAGTTGGCAAGGATCTAAGTAGTTATGCCAGTGCTGAAGAAAAGGCAAGGACATTCTTAAGAGAAGAGATAGCTGGGAACAAGAATTGAGCATAAGTGAAATTCCTTGTGCTTCTCCTGGCCTTATTTTTTCCAAGCAGATTTATAGGGAGCTCTGGTGGTGCCGTGGTTAGAATGCAGTATTGCCGATTAACTCTGCCCACAGCCAGGAGTTTGATCCTGACCAGCTCAAGGTTGGCTCAGACTTCCTGTAAGGACCCACCCCACTTTGCATCTTAAGAAGACAGAACTCTTGGAATATTTCTTCCAACAGGGATCTTTATTAAGAGAAAATGGTTTCAGGCATTCTAGACAGGACTTGGGGGCCAAGCCCTACGGTTCAAGGTTTTAAGGGGTCCCCAGCAGCCCCACCCCACCCCACCATCTTTCCAATGACAATCCCAGGCGTTACATTTCCACCCCCTTTTTCCTCACTGCTGGTGGAAGGGAGACTTCAGAGGGGAGTAGATGAAAGCTGATGGCCCCATTGTTATGGTTAGTCCTTTTGGTAGTATCCACATTCAGTCTCTTTTGAAGTTGTACCGAAGGAAGTGAGGGCCACAAAACCCCTTTGTTCACCCCCCTTCCCCTTCATCGTATGACAGAATACAGAGAGGGCAGAAATGGGGTTTTCCATAGTCGATAACTAGAGATGAAATATAATTGGATTCTGACATCTCCATCCTTCCGTGGTTGGTAAACTGAGGATCCAGATTGTTTGGGGGGGGGCATAGGCTGACTCCGTAAACTGTTCAGAGAGAGCTGTAAAGCACTATGAAGCAGCATATAAGTCTAAGTGCTATTAATATTTGTGAATCACGGAGTGGGGGGTGAGTGGGAATTAACATTACTTGTATAAACAAAGAAACATTGTGTGGCAATATTTAACAGTTGTCAACCATCTCACGCAGTTCATTCAGCAAATAAAGACTCTGGGCCAGTTTCATTTCCCAAGAGTACAATTTACTGAGCTGGCATGGATACAGAAGTAGCAAAGCTAATTCTAATGGGTTCTCGTGCAAATAGCATTTATTTCCTCCAATCCACCATGTTCATTTTGTTTGGGTGATGGACTCAACTTTCCCAGCTGGTTGACCTTGAGGTGTTGACATGGACGCAAGCTTCGAGTCAGCTCTCTTGCATTTCTTTGGGTTCCTCCCAATACCTCCCAATTCCAATCATTCCCTCTCTCCGTTGCTTCTTGTTTGGCTGAGAGTGCTGTGACCTATGCTTCAGCCATGACACTAGTTTCTTGAGTAGTTCACTTTAAGAGTCCTGTTGGCACAGTGGCTGAAATGCGTCATTGCAGGCAAACTCTGCCCTCTGCCAGGAGTTCAATCCTGACCGGTTCAAGGTTGAACACCCATCCACCCTCATACACACATTAATTCCCAAGTAAACATGGAAGGTTCACCGATAGAATAAGAGTCAATTCAGAAGTCAGCTATGTTGATTGGTTAAGCAAATGTCTTAAGCAAATTCTCCCAGTCAAGTTGGAATTGAGAATATTTTCTTCTCTGCTGCACAGAATATAAAGACAGTATCATCAACTACTTCATTAACAGCTACCCATAATTTTTATTGGTAAGCAGCCAATGTCTGAATAGACTTTCACTGGGAACCATATGTATTATGCAGCTGATGAAAAAACACCTTTTATTTTATCTCTTTTTTTTTCATTTAATGTTCGTTAGCTCCCTTGGTATGAAGCCACAAAATGTTGGCAAATTTTTGAACCTTGAAAGGAAACACATCGTAAATATTGTCCAACACTTCTAGCAGAAGTAGAAGCAGGGTTGCTACTATAGAGAAGTTGGGGAAATGAATTGAGTGAGTTGGGTGAAAATAAATATTAAGAGTCAGAAATATACAAACGGCAGAGCCAAATGTTCTAAGCAGGGTTAACATTTGTTCTAAAATTGAGTTCTGTGTTATTGCTAAATAAGGAAAGTGAGTACATCCATGAAGTCACTAGACACTGAACTTGACTTGAAAAAGACTTCACTTTTAATGATTAGTGTAAGAACTGCAAGCTACAAAATCCATTTGTCTGCAGCAAGGAACTGCAAGCAGATCAAAAAAAGAGCAAAACAGCATGAACAGAAGATTATTTTACTTGCTTTCTCCCAGCTTCTCTCTGTTTAGCCCAAGCAGATTAGTTTTACATATTTTGCACCTTCAAACTGGACGTTTTCAGTTCTCCATCCACCCGTCTCCTCCTCCTCCTCCTCCTCCTCCTCCTCCTCCTCCTCCTCCTCCTCCTCCTCCTCCTCCTCCTCCTCCTCCTCCTCTTCTCCTCCTCCTCCTCCTCCTCCTCCTCCTCCTCCTCCTCCTCCTCCTCCTCTTCTTCTTCTTCTTCTTTTCTTCTTCTTCTTCTTCTTCTTCTTCTTCTTCTTCTTCGTCTTCTTCTTTCTTCTTCTTCTTCTTCTTCTTCTTCTTCTTCTTCTTCTTCTTCTCCTCCTCCTCCTCCTCCTCCTCCTCCTCCTCCTCCTCCTCCTCCTCCTCCTCCTCTTCTGCAGGACCAAATTCAGATGCAGAAGTTTTTCTTCTTTCTGTCATCTGCACAAATATTCTCTCCCACACAAAAGTCAGGTAAACCGAAAGCCAGAGAAAAGAGGGAGGAAAGACAGGCAGAATTCTGGGCTTCTGAAGAGCCACCCCCTTGCAGAGCAATGGCCCTCAGCAGACTCCTTCAATGTTCTGCTCATGGTGATGTCAGATTACCTGTGGTGTGTTTACCTTGATGATTGAAGGGTCTGCCAGCCATGGTGCCTCTTATACTGCCTGGTTAACTTCTCAGGGTGCGCCCAGCTCATACTTACATGGAGCCTTAATTAGGTCTCACGGCACGGTTGTTTTTGAAGTGGAAATGTTAAATCCCAGGTGGGTCCTGTCATGGTTTCTGGGTGTCATTCAGAGATCAATACCTAGCTATCGTGTCAGTGAGCATGTTGTAGACTTCCAACACTTCCCTCCATCTTAAGATCCCAAATGCAGCAGGCCTGAAGTTAACAGCCTTCAAAAGTCTGGAGAGCAATACAGCTACCCACAAAAGAGACCCTTTCCATGGCAATAAAGGGGGTGGGGGAGAAATGAGATGCAGAGATTTAGAGTACGGCAAAAGCTGCTGGATGTAAAAGAAGCACATCTGAATTCTGGATTAATTTGGTGACTGTTGATTTAAGCGTTAGATGTGAATGTCCAAAGTCTTCTTTCACAGACTCAGGGATATTTAGTTGTGTTGGCCCTCTCTGTTACTCAAACTCCCCCCCCCCCTCTGCGGCCCTAACACACACACAGGAAAAATAGGAGTAATATAGGCAGAATAGTCTAAGGAGCCTTGAGGTTGACCTTAGAGAAACATCTAGAAGCTCTTGAGACAACACAAGGTGCAGAAGGAGCACATGTTAAGTCCAGGTAGGTAGGAAAATAAAAGGAAATGGTTCAGATTGACTTTCTCTGGTGTTCTGGGCTAACACAGCCAGACTTGCAAAATTATGCTTCTATAGCCTATCTCAATAATTAGATCCAATTCAAGGTATTGGTTTAAGCTTTAAAGACCTACATGACATGGGGATGGGCTATTTGAGGGACCACCTCTCCCCAATTACATTTACCTGTTGGAAACGTGATTAAAATACCAACAAAATTGGATTGGTAAGAACAAGAGTTTATTCTGCAGAAAATAGAAAAACGGTTTGCAAAGCGCGGTGGATCCTGGTGAGAGACTTCAACAGGAAGTTCTAAACCCAGAGACCACACCAAAATATTCAAACTCATAACATTATATACACTCCTATCGCGACGCCCCCGTCCCCTCCCCTTAGGTCCCATTTGAGAGGACTTCGGGGGGGGGGCACAATCTGCCCGATCCGCCTAGCCAGAATACATCATCCCTCCTTCTCAGTTACATTGTATAGAACTTTTCTCTGTCATCCTTTTGTCTTGTTAAGTGTGTCTTCTAGCCCAGCTTCCTGGAATCTAGTGCCTACCTGCAGGGCTTGGCTAATCTTTCTATTGTTAATCAATTGTGACCATTTTATTTTTAAATGTCTTCCTTTCTCACATACCCATCCCATAACATTTAGCAAGAGAGACAACCTACAGGTCCCATCTCTTAGAAAGAGAGAAAAAAAGGGACCACTTGAAGATCAGCTCCATCCCTCGTGTTTTCCTGAAGTCCTCAATGCCTGGCTTTATCATCAGATCTGTTTTTTTTTTCTTTTAGATCAGTGGTTCTCAACCTTTTTAATGCCGCGACCCCAACTGGTCGTAAGTTGAGGACTACTCAACTGGTGCAGCACCATTTGCAGAATGGGACTTTTGGCGGACTCAGCAGGGCAGAGACAGCCTGGACAATTCCTATTGGCTTTTGAAAGCCAATAGAATTAGACTCTATTCAAGAGAGTCTATGCTATTGGCTTTCAAAAGCCAATAGAATAAAAGGGAGTAGCACAGCTAAGGAAAAGGGGGGAAAAATGGCGGACTGCGTTGTTTGGCAACCCCCCGTGAAATGGTCGTTTGACCCCAAATGGGGTCCCGACCCACAGGTGTAGAACCACTGTTTTAGATTATTCTAAATCCTACCTGTGTTATTTGTATAAATATCTCAAGGAAGCAAAGATATCTAATATATTCCTTCTTTCCCCTGTTTTCCCCAGAACATCAACCCTGTGAAATGAGATGGACTGAGAAAGATGGACTAGACAAAGTTGCCCAGTTATGTTTCTCATGCCTAAAGTGGGTCTAGAACTTACAGTCACCTGGTTTCTAGCCTGGTGCTTTAACCATTAGGCCAAACAGGCTCTTGGGGACACCATAACAGTTCAAAGCAAGACAGGAGTGTAGCAGCTCTTTTTGATTCCTAGACTACTGCTGCCCTTGGGGAGAATATTGGTTGCAGATAGCTGTGACCAGGAGAAAAAAGCGTACATTTAGAGATGTGGGAGAATAAAATTGAAAAAAAAAAACATAGCAAATTGAGATTCTAATCATATCATATTTGGAAAGACAGTTGGTAATTTATTGCTCCCAGGGAGGAAAACTGCCCGAAAGAATTTCAGTTCTAGTTGATAAGCCGTTTTTCAATTTAAATTTTCAGGATCAGATAGCTTTTTTTTTAAGGACTAAAACGATATTCTAATTGGAGCATTGGTACACACAAAATCAAGAACTGGGTTGTTGAATGTAATTGAGATGAATAGTGTAAAAATATTTCTTTTGGGGGTAAAACAAAACCTTTGCAAAGTAGATTTTACTCAGAAATATAGGGTTCCAGACCTTGTAAGACTTGCTGCCATCTGTAGCCTCTTTGTCGTTCTGTTGTTGGATTATAGTCCCTAAAAAAAAAAAGAGAGAGCACTAAAAAAAAAAAAAAAGCTTTTCTAGTTTTTAGGAAAGGAACAGTGCTTTCCTCATGTCTAGTCCCTCCATTAAGAACTAAGCTGCCAGAACAAAATCAAAATGTCCTAGTGGGTGGCCAATACGAGTATCGTGGGCATTTTTCTTATTCTGGAATATTTAATAAACTCCGATAACAGCAAAGAGGGGAATCAAAGCTTCCTCCCACTAGAACAGGGCTTCCCAACTTTGACAATTTGAAGACTTCTGGACTTCAACTCCCAGAATTCTCCAGCCAGCATAGCACACGTCCAGACCTCTTAAAGTTGCCAAGTTTGGGAAACCTTGCACCAGAAGCCTCACAATGTACGTGACGCAAGATTAAGCCATCTGTAGATCATCCACATGTGATATGCAACTGTGACTTCAGATGGCTGTGGGAACCTACTTCTCCTTTAACTGAGTATGCGATGGCCGTATGATGAAGTATAGGAATACCAGCAGAAGTAGATCTGTCCTGAGACATTCCCATAGGCGGCAGCTATAATGGGGCCATGCCCTTGTTATTTAATGCTCCAGGCCTATGGGGTATATTTTATGCTCTTTGAAACACATGTCCCTAGGAGGGGCTGAGTCAGAGCCCTGATGGCACTGTCCAAATGCTCATTAATTAGTCCCTCTGATGATTGTCACCTTCATACAAAGGCATGGACTTTGGTCATTGAAGCAAAGCGCATTAAAACCGCACAAAACCCAAGGAGATGTTTTAGCCGAGTAAATTAGCCCCACACAAGTCTGTTCTGGACTTAATTAAACAAAAACAAAAAGTTTGCCTCGTTTCACCTTTGAAGAGCTCTGAACTGGAAGTTCTCCAAAAATCAGAAGTTTCTCAGGAGGCCACCAAAAAGGGCCTCGTTTTAGGGCCATTTTAATTTTATGTGGAGGACATTCCTGATAGTCTCCACATATTGGGATACAACTCCAGAAAGATACATCTCACATATACAAATACAGTGGGGCAAAAAAGTATTTAGTCAGCCACCAATTGTGCAAGTTCTCCCACTTAAAAAGATGAGAGAGGCCTGTAATTGTCATAGATAGACCTCAACTATGAGAGACAAAATGAGAAAACAAATCCAGACAATCATATTGTCTGATTTGGAAAGAATTTATTTGCAAATTATGGTGGAAAATAAGTATGTGGTCAATATCAAAAGTTCATCTCAATACTTTGTTATATATCCTTTGTTGGCAATGACAGGTCAAACGTTTTTTGTAAGGCTTCACAAGGTTGGCACACACTGTTGCTGGTATGTTGGCCCATTCCTCCATGCAGATCTCCTCTAGAGCAGTGATGTTTTGGGGCTGTCGCTGGGCAACATGGACTTTCAACTCCCTCCAAAGGTTTTCTATGGGGTTGAGATCTGGAGACTGGCTAGGCCACTCCAGGACCTTGAAATGCTTGTTACGAAGCCACTCCTTCGTTGCCCGGGCGGTGTGTTTGGGATCATTGTCATGCTGAAACACCCAGCCACGTTTCACGTTCAAAATGCCCTTGCTGATGGAAGGATAGGGATACAACTCCAAAAAGATACATCTCACATATACAAATATATATATATATATATATATATATATATATATATATATATATATATATATATATATATATATATATATATATATATATGGAATCCACACCAATTTATTCAAGGCCTGAACGTATTGATTTTTTTTTTCAGGACTGAAAATTGTAAGGTTGTTATCAATACTGCAGCTAAATTAGAACTCATTACATTTTCAGCTGGCTACTGCTTGATAGTTGTTGCTTCCCCACCCCCCCCCCAGCCCCTCAATATTAAAATCTAGTTTTATTTTAGTAGCAAAAAAAAAAAAAAAGTTGATGTCAAGCACACATCTCTGAAAGCCCTTAGGACATGGTCAAGTATAAATTTTATAACCTGTAATGAAACTTTATGAAAGTTTGCTTCTCTCTAGGTAGCAAATGCACATCAATTGTTGGCAAGGGATTTCTCTATGCTGTATAGCAAATCTGCATTATTGATTGTCTTATTATTGCGCTATGCTTTAAAGGGGACTCATTTTTATTCAATGGAGACAATTTTAGAGACATTTTGAGTGGTTTCTTTGACTTTTTAAACAGTTCTGGAAAATTGGTGATTTATCTTCATGGAAGAAAGAAAAAAAAATTACTTTAAATTGGAGCTTAGGGACCCTTTGATTTTTTAAAAAAGTGTTTTTTAAAGATTTTAGATTCTTTTTTTTTTTTTTTTTGCTAGCGTTTAATTTTATTTCAAAACAGCAAGGGAAATATTCCAGAATATGGTTTTGCTTTTCAAGTAACTCATTTTGCCAAAAATCACATTTTTATTGTAGTTAAGAATAATTTAGGAAAGATTTCAGCTTTCGGGGGGGGGGATATCCTCTGCCAATGAGTGAGCAATGTAGTCCATAGTCTGCAAATAACTTCCAACGGTGGTTTTCCTGTTAAGTCCATACAACAGCCTTCTCCGATATGAAGGACTTTGAGAATTTGACTCCCGGAATTCCTTAGTCAGCATACTGAGAATTTAGAGAAGTTTGCACCTTTTGAAAGACTCTATTCTCCAAGATTTATCCCATTGACTTGGAAGCCTTCGATGTTGGACTAATCTGTAAGAGTTAAAATACTGTTTCAAAGGTGCTTTTTTAAAAGGCAAGTGGACTTTTTTTCTTCCCTTGAGGAAGAATAAGAGGATGTTTTGCCTCTCATCCAAGAAGCTTCATCAGTTGTGACTGGATGGTGGGGGGAATGGAAGGATAGGATCTGACAGGATGGTGGTGGGGGTGATGGTGGTGGTGGGGAGGATGGAAGGACTGTATTCCTTTGCAGTCATCTGGTCATTAGTACTCCCTCTGAGAGCTGTTGAGGGCACCCCCAAGTGTCCTCACGGGCTCTCAGAGGAAGTACCAATGACCAGATGACTGCAAAGAAATACAATCCTTCCATTTCCCACCACCACCACCATCCTGTCAGAACCTGTCCTTCCATCCCCCCACATTCCAGTCACAACTGATGAAGCTTTTTGGATAAGAAGAGAAATGTCTTCTCAAGAAAGAAACAACAACAACAGTCCAGTTGCCTTTTGAAAAAGCATTTTGAGACAACCACGACCGGGATGATTGAGAATATCCAGAGACAGTTAGAATACTGACTAGCTCAAGGGTAGGCAACCTTGGCTCTTTTATGACTCGTGGACTTCAACTCCCAGAATTCCTGAGCCAGCATGGCTCAGCTTAGAAACCTCTCCCTTTTTCCCTCAGCATGGCTGGCTCAGGAATTCTGGGAGTTGAAGTCCACGAGTCATAAAAAAGGCACGGTTGCCTACCCTGGACTAGCTGTAAGTTAGCTTGGTGATGCTATGATCTTACTGTGTAAATATGTGTGTGTGTGTGTGTGTGTGTGTGTGTGTGTGTGTGTGTGTTAATCTTCTTGATCTATTTTTTTTCCAATTCTGATCCCAATCTCATTCTCCCATATGCACAATTGCAAATTTATTCATCATTTGTTTGTTTATTAAACCCTAACGCAAACCCTATCCAGAGTTGGGTGGCCATCCAAACTGACTCATTGAATAAATGCATAAAAATAAATAAGCCCATCTTCCTGAAGGATGTCCATGTTGGGGAAAACTGATTTAGGTTGTTCTTAGAAAGCAATAATTCTCTCTGGAATTATTCATTTTGCTAAACCGGTATGTGTTTCGCATGTTACATGGACTCAGGCTAGCCTAAACTAGAAGATTGTGGTAGTATAGAAATTCAGAAATGTAATAAATAATATACAAATTCTCCAGGCCAAGGCAACTGTGGATTAACATTGCTGGAACAAACAGCATCCTTTCTGAAAGTGCATTGAGGGTATCTCCAGAGTTAAATCGAAGCAAGTGAACGTGTGACATGTTTCAATTCAAAATACTTTCCATTTATTCCTTGAGTAGAATCTGTGCCTGATTCTATCCGTGGCCAATTAAGAAACAGCTCTAGTTGGGTTTCTAAAATACAGGTGGTCCTCTCCCTATGACCACAATTGAGCCCCAAATTTCTGTTGTTAAGTAAGACATTTGTTAAGTGAGTTTTGCCCCATTATACGACCTTTCTTGCCACAGTTAAATGTCGTTGACAAGTTAGTAATCTGCTTGTTAAGTGAATCTGGCTTCTCCATTGACTTGGCTTGTCAGAAGCTCACCAAAGGGGATCACATGACCTGGGACAACCCGTTGCCAAGCATCTGAATTTTAGTCACGTGATCGTGGGGATGCTGCGAAGGTCATAAGGGGATCACTGCAACCATCATAAATATGAGTCAATTGCCAAGCATCCAAATTTTGATCACGTGACCATGGGGACGCTGCAATGGCCGTAAGTGTGAAAAACAGCCATAAGTCACTTTTTTCAATGCTGTTGTAACTTTGAATGCTCGCTAAACGAACTGTTGTAAATCAAGGACTACTTGTACTATTTCCAGCAAGGAGATAGGTCAATGAACACCTGTCTCATTTCTAGACATCTTACAGAGTGTTGTTGGTCCAGGGCTGTGTTTTTGGAGCATCATTTTAATGAAGTCTTTAATGAATGAAGAAACAGTAATCTTTGCAAAATGCATTATGTATTATGGCATCAAAGACAGTCTTCGGATAAGGTTTATATTCAGGCCAATTTTTATTTGACGAAGATGGACTGTCTGATCTCATAAGAAATGGGATACTCTTCATTCAATTGTTTTGTTTTGGGGAGAAGGATTAATTTATTGCTTGTAAAACTAAGGAACTATTATCACTTTCTCCCACAAAGTAGAACTAAATCAAATTGATAGGACAGGCGCCCACTGCAAATCATGAGAATTAACGTCAATAACCGAAATAAAAAAAAATGCAAGCTTTATTTTACAGCTTTCTGGATTTTTTTAATATATTTCTGTTGATGATCAGAAGTTTGTTTGCTCTAATTTAAATATTCATAGCTCTCACTTGCTCTGAACTTTTGAAACGAAACAGAAAGGGCGAAGATTACCAAAAGTTTGAAGTATTCTTATGGCTAAAAATCGTCTAAATCCAATCTGTTATAAGATTAAAACCTTCAACGTGTATGTAATAGTAAAATATTTTCATTATATTAAGGTATGTTAAACTTAACACTCTTTAAACATGTTGTCACAGTAATGCTGGGGTTTTTTTTGTGCTGATTGGACTTAAGCAAAAATGGATAACTTATTGATCCCATTCAACATTCCTCTCTGTTTTATGGAAGATGCTATCACTAAAAGAATTATAAGCAAATAATAATAATTAATAATAATAATAATAATTAAAAAAAATGCTTCCATCCTGTGACGATATCTGTAATACCATCAAACATCCACATCTGCCTATCCCAGGTCCTGGGTAAGGACTCGATAGGTAGACAAAATGTCAAATCCAGTCTGAACATCTGGCTGACTGTGTGATGATCCATAATAATAATAATAATAATAATAATAATAATAATAATAATAATAATAATAATAATAATAATAAAGTTGAAAGGGACCTTTGAGGTCATCTATACCATTTTGGACAAATGGCTATTGGTCTTTTCTCAAAAACTTCCAGTGTTGGAGCATTTACTGCTTCTGGAGGCAGGTTGTTCCACTGGTTAATTGTTCTAAGTGTCAGGAAGTTTCTCCTTAGTTCTAGGTTGCTTCTCTTCTTGATTAGTTTCCGTCTGTTGCTTCTTGTTCTACCTTCCTGCACTTTGGAGAACAGCTTGACTCCCTCTTCTTTGGGGCAGCCCCTGAAATATTGGAACCCTGCTATCATGTCCCCCCTCGTCCTTCTCTTCATTAAACTAGACATACCCAATTCCAGCAACCGTTCCTTATATGTTTTAGCCTCCAGTTCCCTAATCATCTTTGTTGCTCTTCTCTGTACTTTTTCTAGAGCAGTGGTGGTGAACCTGTGGCACAGGTGTCAGAGGTGGCACTCAGAGCTCTCTGTGTGGGTATGTGCACCGTCGCTCCAGTCCTAGGCCTTCAGCTGGTTTTTATAAAACCTTTTTGCTTTAGACCTCTGCCACCGTGTATATAAAAAAAAGGTTCAATCAGTCAATTTCAACTTGCAGAAAAAAAAAAGATCTTACAAAGTTGGAATTGATTGATTGAACTTTTTAGTCCCACCCAGTCTGCTATTACCACTGCAGCCATGCCAATTGGCCAAACACATCCAATTGGCCACACCCAGCCAATGGGCCACACCCACCCAGCATTTGACAATGCATAAGTGGGTTTTGGGTTGCAGTTTGGGCACTCAGTCTCTAAGAGATTCGTTGTCACTGTTCTAGAGTCTCAACATCTTTTTTACATCGTGGTGACCAAAACTCGATGTAGTATCCCAAGTGTGGCCTTACCAAGGCATTGGTAAGGATGAGTTATCCATCTTAAATTGGTCAAGTTAAAATGGTCACGTTAAAATGGTCAAGTTATCCATCTTAAATTGGCCCTGGTTGAGAAACACTTGAGTACGCCATATTCTTAAACCCATAGAATGTGAAGTTCATCCATGGAAACCTATTCAGGCTTAAAGATCTAACAGGTCTGCCATCAACAACAGCTTTCCATGATGATCTTAGTCAACAAATAGGTCTGGAAAACCTACATATTGTGTTCCAAGATATACAACACCACCATCAGCTCCTTTGAATGCCACCGCCAGCTTTGAACACCCCGTTGCCTTCAAAAATCCTCAAATCGCTAAAACTCCAAATAAAAATCATGACCTGGGAAAGAGATTAGTCTTCTGCTCCTCTTATCTGCACTCTTCTCAGACTCCCCCCCCCTTCCGATGATAAATTGTTTAGTGTCAGTGTAACATTTGTCTCCATATCAAGGTGGACTGCTGGAATGTTTCTCATTTATCCTGTTCGACCATATCTGTAAAGGAATATCTCAATATCTCCTTTGGCATTGTGTACAGCCAGGTCTCCCCTCCCAGTCTTTCTCTCTCTTGGTAAAAGCCATTGGTTGTTTTGCTGAAATGCGAGGCTGCAAATTGACTTGACACAAATTCAATCTAAGTTACAGAGAGCAGAGGGGGTGGGTGGGGGGGGGAGAAATAGAAGCCTTTCTAGGTTGTTAGCTTTATAGCTTATTCTTCTTGCAGACTCAGCTCTGTAAGGTGCCTTGCAGATGGAATGTATCGGAGGTGAGGTTGAACTGGCAAGGTCTATCAAAAAGCCAGCAGATTAAATGCACGTGATCAAAGCATAGGATGGACATAGCCAGGAAGAAAGCTCGAACAGCATTCTTCAAAATGAAAAAGATCTTCTGCAGTCACGACATAAGCCTAAGACTGAAAATCAGGCTTGTGAGATGCTATATTTTTTCTATCCTGCTCTATGGAGTAGAGCAGTGGTTCTCAACCTGTGGGTCAGGACCCCATTTGGGGTCGAACGACCATTTCACGGGGGTCGCCAAACAATGCAGTCCGCCATTTTTTCCCCCTTTTGAAAGCCAATAGAATAGACTCTCTTGAATAGAGTCTAATTCTATTGGCTTTCAAAAGCCAATAGGAATTGTCCAGGCTGTCTCTGCCCTGCTGAGCCCGCCAAAAGTCCCACTCTGCAAACAGTGCTGCACCAGTTGAGTAGTCCTCAACTTATGACCGGTTGAGTAGTCCTCGACTTACAACCGGTTGGGGGTCGCAGCATTAAAAAGGTTGAGAACCACTGGAGTAGAGAGTTGGTCTCTGACAGAAGGCCACCTGAAGAGACTAGAAGCATTTGAAATGTGGATTTACAGGCGGCTGTTACGTATAAGCTGGGTTGACAAGATCAGAAATGAGGAGGTGATAAGCCACCTGGGAAAGCCAAGGGAAACCATCAAAACAATTTAAAAAATGAAAATTAGAATATTTCGGACATGTGATACGACGCCCAGAAAAATATGGCATACTCCATTTAATCCTCCAGGGAAAGATTGAAGGCAAACAAGGTCCAGGCAGAAGAAGAACATTGTGGCTTCAAAATCTAAAGGACTGGTTGGGACAAAACTCAGCAGCACTTTTTCGTGCAGCTGCTGATAAAAACAGGATCACCACCATGATCATCAACATCCGATAACGGATATGGCACAAGAAGAAGATAGCCAGGAAGAAAGGCAAGAGGAACAAAATAAAAACCTTCTCCTTTAAACATTCTTGTCATTTTTGAGGCCATTCCTTGCTTTGGAGGAGGGAAGGAGAGAGAGAGAGACAATTAGTTTTGTATATTATTTATTACCTTGCTTTATATTCTGTCTTTGTAACTGCAAGGCACTCAAGGAAGCTAATGGGCTTATCCTAAAAATGGCAACCACTAAAAATGGATTTGGAAAACTGAAACGGTTTGCAATGCAATCACTTTTAATGCCTTAATGCTGAAAGGGAGAAGGACGGGATCCTTAGGCGTTTGCATTCCACAGCTTGGGAGCAATGCCAAAAAAGGAACTCTTCGACTCACACATGCAATAGATTGGCCTCGGAAAATACAGGTGTCTTTAAGGATGCCTGTCCTGGAACAGATGGATTCCTGCAGAGATACACCATTGTTTCATAGTCAACTCCTAATCTCCTTAGAGCTTTCAAAGCCAAAGCCAAAACTCTGAACTGCACTTAGAAAGCAAACCAGGTGTATGAAACACAGAATAGAATAGACTGGAATGGAATGGAATAGAATAGAATGGAATGGAATGGAGTGGAGTGGAGTGGAGTAGAAGACAAGAGAAGAGAAGAGAAGAGAAGAGAAGAGAAGAGAAGAGAAGAGAAGAGAAGAGAAGAGAAGAGAAGAGAAGAGAGCTGGAAGGGACCTTGGAGGTCTTCTAGTCCAGCCCCCTGCTCAAGCAGGAGAACCTATACCATCTCAGACAGGTGAATGTCTAGTCTCTTCTTAAAAATCTCCAGTGATGGATCACCCACGATTTCTGATGGCAGGCTGTTCCACTGATTGATTGTCCTCACTGTCAGGAAGATTCTCCTTAATTCCAGGTTGCTTCTCTCCTTGACCAGTTTCCAGCCATTGTTTCTTGTCCTTCCCTCTGGTGCTTTGATGAACAACCTGGCCCCCTCTGCCTTGTGGCAGCCCCTCAGATACTGGAATACTGATATCACGTCTCCCCTATTTCTTCTTTTCTTTAGACTAGCCAAACCCAAGTCCCACAACTGTTCTTCATATGTTTTAGCCTCCAGGAGAAACATGTACCAATTACCAGCCTAGCACTGATTGAAGTTCCTGGATACTTCATATGGGAATATTCATGCAGTAGTGTGAACCTTCCCAGATGCAATCATGATGTAACTGAAGCAGAGGTTACCTGCCTTTCAGACCCAACCATTAATTCCACTTAACTTTGTTATGATGTCTCTTCTATTCTGGCCCGTACTTTACTGTAATTATGTGGTTGTTCATCAACATGTGGTGTCTTTGTCAGGTTGCCTAAAACCAAATATAAAGCATGAAGGAGACAGTCTAAGATTCTTGAGGAAGCTATCTCAGTAACCCCAGGACAAGAGCCAGGAGAGACATTTGGGGTAAGGAGATTTTTAGATGGAGATGCTTTCAAACCATTAATATTCCTAAAATAGGACACAGACTTGTGAAATTATGTCTTCCATATCTTCCATAGAACCAGTGATGGATGGATAGATGATAGATGATAAACAGATGGATAGACAGAGAGATAGAGAGAGATGAGAGAGGGGGAGAGATAATGGATAGATAGATAGATGATAGATAGATAGATAGATAGATAGATAGACAGACAGACAGACAGACAGACAGACAGACAGACAGACATGATAGACAGAATAAAACTGTTAAAAAGTACCGATAAATAGCTGAACACATTGAAAAACATCTTTGAAGAAATGCTGTTCCACAGAAAGGATGATATCCTTGGGTTTTTGCAGATGACACTTGGGGGAGACTACCTGGGGCTTTGATCACTCTTTTTCCTTGCTTTCATTCTGAAAAGAGTACAGAAGTCAATTTTATATAACTTGGCCATTTGCTCATAATTCTTTTAGTGACAGCATCTTCAGATCTGAATGTTGAATGAAGTTGACCATTTTTTTTTTTGCTTGAGTCCTTGTGGTTTGTAAGCCACATTTTCTGCTAGTGTTGTGTGAATGCAATATTTGGATTAATTTCATTATGCCTAAGAAAACGATACTCTAATGCAATAGAATAGATGGACCCACTTGACTTGCTTTATAATAACCTAGTTGGCTACTCTTTGCTCTTCCTCATAAATCTGTGTTGTTTATGCTATCTGTCTATGCCACGATGAAAATCAAAAGCTTTTCAGTGTGGTAGAACAAACAGATGTGAACAGCTTGGTGTTTGGTCCTCAATAGATTATGCATGACACATCTGGAACAAAATTGTTCTACTTGCTCTCTCCCTGCCCTAGTATCCCTTTAATCACTGTGCTTGCACAGTGTTCCAACACACACTTCATAACACTTGTCATGACATGGTCATTAGAGACTCTGTAACATCTGTTTCCGATTTCACTCCTTCCTCTGTCTGTGTGGAGGAAAAAGGCATTAGGCTGAGATCAAAGAGAGTGTTGTTGTTTTTTTTAAAAGAGGGAAAAGGATTGCATTGTACCTTCCACTGAAACATGGAAAAAATTGTTGCCAATAGTTTTAGAAGTTCTATCAGAACTTTGTGACATCTATAGGCCATTAATTCTGATTGGATCTATCTATCTATCTATCTATCTATCTATCTATCTATCTATCTATCTATCTATCTATCTATCTATCTATCAATTTCTATGTACTCTAATACAATTGGAACTGCTCAATGTTTACTGGGCTGAGTTCCTATTGCTATGTGTTTGGTTTTTTTTTTTCTTTGAAAGAAAAAAAAAATAAAGACACCTATGCACCAACTCAAGCTTCACTGGAAAAGAAAAACTGTCTGGAAATTGCATTCATTACTGGTCAATGACCATAATAAATTGTATTGATTGAACAGTATGGAAATTGTCTTACTAGGTGACCTGAATTCTATCTATCTATCTATCTATCTATCTATCTATCTATCTATCTATCTATCTATCATCTATCTATCTATCTACCTACCTACTAGCTACCTATGTACCTATCTATCTATCTATCACCTATCTCTGTCTGTCTTGTCTGTCTGTCTCTGTCTACCTGTCTCTGTCTCTGTCTGTCTATTTGTCTGTCTCTGTCTACCTATCTCTGTCTGTCTATCTGTCTATCTGTCTGTCTATCTATCTATCTATCTATCTATCTATCTATCTATCTATCTATCTATCATTAATTTATTAGATTTATATGCTGCCCATCTCCCAACTCAGCAACTCTGGGTGGCTTACGACAATATAAAAACACAATATAAAATAAGAAAATTAAAATGTTAAAAAAATGTTAGCATCAAGAATTGAAACATTAAAATTAACAGAGGCTAGAAAACAGAATAATAGGGTTGGAAGGCAGGAGACCCTGTACCATCCCAGAGAAATGGCTGTCCAATTTCTTCTTGAAAACCCCCAGTGAGGGAGCACCCACAATTTCTGGGGTCAAGCCAGCCGCCATGAGTTGATTAATTGTTTTCACTACCAGGAAATTTCTCTTTAGGTCTCTTTAATGATCTCCCACTCATTACAGGTCTACCCCCCTCTTTGCTGTGACAGAACCTCAAGTACAGGAAAACTGCTATCCTATCCCTCTTGGTTCTTCTTCTCATTAGACTAGACATACCTCATTCCCTCAACTGTTCATCATACAGTTTAGTATCCAGACCCCTTATCATCTTTGTTGTGCTTTTCTGAACTCTTTCCAGAGTTTCAACATCTGTTTTTATATCGCGGGTGACCAAAATTGGATGCAGTATTCCAAGTGTGTTGTTATCAAAACAGTATAAAGTGGTACTAACATTTCCCATGATCTTGAAACTATCCCTCTGTTGATGCAACCTAGGACTGCATTAGCTGTTTTGACAGTTGTAGGCACATTTTTGGCTCATACTCAAGTGGTCAATTCCTAGGATACCTTGATCTCTCTCACAGGCATTACAGTTGAGCTACCTATTCTTTACGTGTACATTTGGGCTTTCCTGCCTAAGTGCAAGACCTTACTTTTCTTAACTACTCAACTGTGTCTTGTTGGATATGACCCAATGTTCAAATATGTCAAGAGCCTTCTGAATCATGAATCAGTTATTTCCCCCCAGCTTGGCCAGATAAATGGACCAATATGAAAATGGGCTGGAGATAGGATCTTCTTTGAATTGCTTTTTCCAAGTTAGAAAAAAAAATCATGCAAGACTAAAATTGTCTAGACTTTGGCACTATGGGCTGGAAATGTTTTCCTATAAATCTGGGCATTTTAACATTTCCATACTGCTGTCAGTGAAATTTGCTTCTGAAAGTGCAGTTTGTATTGAAAGTGGGTTATTGTCAATAACAGACTTAATCTTAAATGTGCTTTGATACAGTCAGGATATATCAGTTTTCGTTTGTGCTTCCTTTTAGTTTAGATAGAAAAATAAACCATGTTTCCATGTAATGGAAATAATGTATACTTTGGCTCTATCTATTGTATAAAGCTATCCATTGTGGTTTCCAAACCATGGCTTATGCTTTAGCAAAATATATGTTACCGAACAATTGTGATTTGTTCAACCAACTTTGGTTTAGAGTAGAATGCAAACTTGGCGGTAACACCACTGTGTCTTCCTTGTTTGGAAAATTCATTTGCAGGGGTGAGTACACAAAAACATTGGATACAAATGAGTAGGATTTGGAGCAGAACACCCTAATCCCTTTCCTTGTTCATGAAACTAACACTAGCTGTGTACCCACCAACACTTCATTAAGGAATTGTATTTCAGAAGCTCATTATATACCAATCTTTCTAAAAAAAGAACAACCTTTGCAAATTATGCAAGATGATAATGTTCTTTCTGTTGAGTTTCCCTTTCTGCTAATTAGCACTGTTGCAAAGCATAGTGAGTGAATGTTAAAGGTCGTTTTTACTGAATGGACACCCAGTACAATTGCTGTTCTGACTACATTCTTTCTTTACTATCTGGCTTGTTCTCTCAAGTATTGTCTCTATAAATCTTAAGTAGATCTGATAAAAACTCTGCAAAGACAATATTGCCTTATGGCAAGGTAGAGACGTTCTTTGGGTATTTCCCCTTCTTTTCCTACATTTCTTATTCAGTTGAATCATAGATTCATAGAATCATAGGGCTGGAAGAGACAGTGGAGGTCTTCTAGTCTAACTGTCATCCAAGGTTGTAGACTTTATTTCATCCTGGACAAAGAGTTGTCCAATCACTTCCCAAAAGCCTCCAGTGATGGAGCACCCACAATCCCAGGAGGCAAGCTGTTCCATTGGTTAATTGCTCTCCCTGTCAGGAAATTCCCCCTTACTTTCAAGTTGAGTCTCCCCTTGACAAGCTTCCATCTTCCAATTTATCCTGCCCTCATGAGCTATGGAGAACAAATTGACACCCTCCCTTCTCTGTGACAGCCCCTCAAGTACTGAAAGACAGTTATCATGTCATCCCCATCCTTCTCTTCATTAGGCTAAGGCAGAGGTCTTCAAATTTGGCTCTTTTATGACTTGTGGGCTTCAACTCCCAGAATTCTTCAGCCAGGCATGTCTGGCTGAGGAATTCTGGGAGTTGAAGTCCACAAGTCATAAAAGGACCAAGTTTGAAGACCCCTGGGCTAAAGATACCTGATTCCCTCAACCATTCACCATATAATCTAACCTCTAGACCCTTTATCATCTTTGTTGCTCTTCTCTGCACACTTTCAAGAGATTCGGCCTCTTTTTTTTTATTTTTTGTATCATGGCAACCAGAAAGTGGAGAATTTATTTTCTGAGAAATTCTCCTGAGTGGGAAGATTCTGAGCCTGCTACAGCTTTCAGCTTCTTTAAAAGTTTACCAGTTCCTATTCTTAAGACAGTTATGTAATATATTATCCTCCAATTAAAGAGAAAAAAAATGTTCAGCCATTCTTTTCCATACATGGAACACAATTCAGAAATGGAAACTTAATACACATAGTCCTTGACTTAACAATCACAATTTTGACCAGAAGTAAAAAAGTAAAAAAAAAAAAAATGTATAAATGGAATTTGGAGAAAGCTTGATAGAAATGTACACATTGTAGGCCAGTCTGTTTGGCCTGACACAAAAGATCTTTTTCCTAGCGGATCTCAGCTCTCTAGAAGAGAAAACTTACATTGCCATGTTCTGTTGTTGCACGTTTGCGTGAAAACCTCCAGATTCTGGAAGGAGGGATCAAGTGAAGCTTTATCTGGTTGTTCCTAGGGGAACACAGGAATCTAGGGAGATTCTTGTAATATATTCAAATTCAGATTCAGAAAACAGCTGGAAGGGACCTTGGAGGTCTTCTAGTCCAACCCTCTGCTCAAGCAGGAGACTCTGTACCATTTCTCTTTGGGGCTGGTTGATTGTCTCTTTTGCATAATCTGTAGATCTTTTTTTTATTATTGAAAATTTTATAAACTTTTTACAATAAAATACCCCTCTCCCACCCCATAACCCTCCCCCCTCCTTCCCAGAGCTGAATACAGGGTTAAAGAAAAAAAAAAAACATACAAATTAAATGAACATCAATCCACTATACATACATCCAAAAAATTTAAAGTACTTTAACTCCAATACATAGAAACAACAAATCCAACCATACCCACTTTAAACTATAAATTATTCAAAAGCTAAATAATACTTCCTAATCCCATATTTATTCTGTACAAAATTTACCCATCTTTTCCACACAGAGATATATCTCTCTTGTGAATGGTCTTTCAGATAAGCTGAAATTTTTGCCATTTCTGATAAATAAGAAACTTTAAGAAACCATTCTTCTATAGTAGGCAAGGAATCCTTCTTCCAATATTGCCCAATCAGCAACCTTGCCAACCTGCAGAAATCTGATTATATTTATCCAAATATTCTATTAAATTAATAATTTGTCTAACATTATTCTTCATATATCTCTGTAGATCTTGTTAATGTCTATGTGTCCATTGATGGCTGATTTGTCAGAGTGCCAGGCTTCTAGAGAATTCCCTGGCATTTTTGGATTTGGTCTGGTCTAGGGTGGTCACATTTTTTCATTTGAAACTATGGTTAAATCTGTCTATATGTTGTGAAATTAAAGAATTTTCATCATGCCTTCTGACTGCCAGTTGGTGTTCATGGATGCGTTCTGCCAGTCTTCTGCCTGTTTGTCCTACATATTGGCTATTGCAGTTCTTACATTGTATGTTGTAGATGACTCCTGTTTTTTTCTTCTGGGGTTGCTGGGTCTTTGGATTTGCTTAGGATGTTTCAAAGGGCTTTAGCTGCCTATGTGCTATACTGATTCTCCTTCATTGGTAAAACCAAATGCACAGGTACAGGATAGGCAGCACCTGACTCAATAGTAGCAACTGTGAGAGAGATCTAGAAGTCCAAGTGGACAACCACTTGTAAATAGGAGCCAGCAGTGTGCTGCAGCTGCCCAAAAAAGCCAATGCAGTCCTAGGCTCCATTAACAAAGGGATAGAATCAAGATCATGGGAAGTATTAGTATCACTTGATTATGTCTTGGGAAGACCACACTTGGAACATTGCACCTGGTTTTGGTCACAATGATACAAAAACATTGCAAAACTCTAGAAAGTGTGCAGAGAAGAGCAACAAAGATGATTTGGGGAATAGAGTCTATAAACTGTACGATAAATGGCTAACAGAACTAGAAATTCCCTGGCGTTTTTAGATTTGGTCTGGTCTAGGATGGTCACATTTTTCCATTTGAAACTATGGTTAAATCTGTCTATATGTTGTGAAATTAAAGAATTTTCATCATGCCTTCTGACTGCCAGTTGGTGTTCATGGATGTGTTCTGCCAGTTTTCTGCCTGTTTGTCCTACATAGTGGTTGTGGCAGTTCTTACACTGTATGTTGTAGATGACTCCTGTTGTTTCTTCTGGGGTTGCTGGATCTTTGAGTTTGCTTAGGATGTTTCAAAGGGCTTTAGCTGGCTTGTGTGCTACGCTGATTCCATGTGGTTGTAGAAGATTTTTAGAGATGTGGAATCTCTGATGGACTTTGTCTCTGGGATGCCCAGTTCCAATTATCACTTAATTCTACCACCCTCTGCCAAGTATGGACTTATTTATTTTAAAACAGATCTTTTTGGTTCAGTGATCCAGCCTCTACTAGCGTCGGCCTCCAGATCTCTGCTGTATTCGGCATATTGGTATTCAGTCTGCCTGCCAGTTCCCGGAAGATAAAATTTGCTAAGTGAACTTGACGGATTCCAGCTTTTCTCCATATGGCAGGGACAGGGCTTGTGCTTTGGAGAGTCCTTGGGACTCAGAGCGGCCCTTGCCTTATTAAAATGGCAGTGGTTGCATCCAAGTCAGATTTGCAAGCCTTCTTTAATTCTTTTGACCTTTGATATCTAATCTCTTCTGCTTTCTTGGTGCTGTATATCTCCTCTGTTTCGCTTTCCTTTTCCTTCTGTTTCTTCTTCCTAAGTTACAAAAAATCTTTTTAATTTGGCGTCCCAGAAAGGAAGGCAGGCACTGCTATGTGTGCACACAAAAATAGACTGCACGCATGCATTCACAAAAATGCGTGCGTGCAAATGGGCCATGTACAAGTGCATATGCACATGCAAACGGCTGCATGCAAGGGTATGCACATGTGCAAATGGAGCTGTGCAGACATGAGTGCTGCAAATGGACGGTTCTAGAGCTGGTGGGATGTTTGGGGCAGCACTAGTGCAGGTGGGACGCTCGTGGGCAGGGTGGCGCTAGTGCCAGTGGGATGCTCAGGACGATGCTAGTGCTAGTGGGATGTTTGCGGTGGGATGGCGCTAGTGCTGGCGGGATGCTCAGGACGGTGCTAGTGCTAGTGGGATGTTCGGGTTGGGGTGGCGTTAGTGCCGGCAGGATGCTCAGGATGGCACTAGTGCTAGTGGGATGTTTGGGGTGGGGTGGCGTGGCACTATGGCACTAGTGCTATTGGGAAGTTCAGGGTGGGGTGGTGCTAGTGCCTGCAGGATGCTCGGGGCAGCACTAGTGCATGTGTGGGGCATGTGCGCGTGCATTGGCCATCCCTTCATGCGGCTCAGGGGCCAAGTGGCTGCAGCCCGGTAGTGGGCCTCAGCCCACAGGTTGGGAACCCCTTTCCTAAGGAACATGAGCTACAATATTCACAGAGATGACACTTTCCCTTTCAATAAGTTAGAGTATGGGGTGTTGCTGTCACTGGGAGAAGTAGGAAAACAGACTGGACAATATAAAGAGATAAGTAGGTGATGACTTCTGAGATCCTTAGCTTAAAAATTCCAGAAAGCTGGGAGTGTTAAAAATAATAGATTTATGTCTCTTGTTCTTGATTTACAACCACAACCGAGCCCAAAATTTATGTTCCTACGTGAAACATTTGTTAAGTGAATTTGGCCCCATTTTATAGCTTCTTCTGCCACCGTTGTTAAGTGAATCATCGTAGTTGTTAAGTTAGTTACACAGTCATTAAGTGAATCTGGCTTCCCCGTTGATTTTCCATGTCAGAAGCTGGCAAAAGGTGATCACATGACCAGATTCAGTTAACAACTTAAGTAAAGTTGTTATTTAACCACGTTACCAACTGGAGAAAGGTCGTAAAGTGGAGCAAAACTCACTTAGCAACTTATAATGGTGGTAAACGTTGAGGGCTACCTGTACAGCAGTTAACAGATTCAGTTTATCTTACAGATTTGGGGTAGAAAGTAAAATAAGATGTACACGTATTGGGTCCAGGGCCCATCGGCGCAGCCAAATTGCCGTGGCAAATTCATCACAGCCTACTCGCTTTGGGACCACTCAGTGTGGTCAATTCACTGCAGGACAACTCAATTCAATTCAATTCAACCTGGGATTAGTTCTTTTTATTATTCATCAAAACATTACAAAAGCTGGTAGTCATACAAATGATTTCCTTTGCTATAAGAGGTAAAGTAATTTTGATCAACAAAAATAGAAGGAACCGCAGTAAGTGAATTCTGTGGCAAGTTGTCCCACGACGAGTTGGCTGAGGTGAGTTGGCCGTGGCAAGTTGAATAGACAGTAGAATAGAATAGAGGTAGAAGGGACCTTGGAGGTCTTCTAGTCCAGCCCCCGCTCAAGCAGGAGGACTTATACCATCTCTGACTAGTGATTGTCTAGCCCAGTGATGGCAAATCTTTTAGAGACCGAGTGCCCAAACTGCAACCCAAAACCCACTTATGCATCATTGAGTGCCGGGTGCGTGTGGCCCATTGGGTGCGTGTGGCCCATTGGGTGGGCGTGGCTAAGGTGATAACAGCAGACTGAGTGGGACTAAAAAGTTCAATTAATCAATTCCAACTTTGCAGGATCTTTTTTTTTTCCCCATGAGAAGTTGAAATTGACTGACTGATTGAACCTCTCTTTTTTTTGTACATGGCGGCAGAGGCCTAAAGCGAAAAGGTTTTATAAAACACAGCTGAAGGCCTAGGACTGAGGCTGGTGCGCGTGCCCACAGAGAGGGCTCTGAGTGCCCCCTCTGGCACCCGTGCCATAGGTTCGCCACCACTGGTCTAGCCTCTTAAAAAGCTCCAGTGATGGAGCACCCACGATTTCTGAAGGCAAGTGTTCCATGGTTGATTGTCCTCACTGTCAGGAAGTTTCCCCTTAATTTCAGGTTGCTTCTCTCTTTGGTCAGTTTCCAACCTTCTGGTGCTTTGGAGTATAAGTTGAGTCTCTATTTTTTATGGCAGCCCCTCAAATACTGGAATACTTCTATCATGTCAGCCCTATTTCTTCTTTTCTCTAGACTAGCCAAACCCAAGTCCTGCAGCCTGTATTTTTTAGTCTCCGGGCCTTTGATCATCTTGGTTGCTCTTCTTTGAATTTTTTCCAAACTCTCAACATCTTTTTTGTGATAGGGTGACCAAAATTGGTTGTAGTATTCCAGGTGTGTGGTCTTACTAGGGTTTTATAAAGTGGTACTAATACTTCCTGTCATCTTGATTCGATGCCTCTGTTTGTGCAACCCCGGATTGTATTAGCGTTTTTGGCTGCTGCTGCACATTGCTGGCTCATAGTCAAGTGATCGTCCACTAGGACTCCAAGGTCCCTCTCACAGTTACTGTTTTTGAGCCAGGTCTCACCTAATCCGTACTTAAGTTGGCTACAACAAACTGACCGTGGTGAGTTGTCCCATTTTGCACGTATTTACAAGTGCAAAGCTGACTCTTCAAGAGTGCATTCTTTCTTGCTTTATATTAGGTTGCCTGGATAGTTTAGACATTCTACACATGCTTCGCTTTGATGTGGTTCTTCTGTGCTTAGTTTGCCCTTGTGAGAAATGACTGCACTCTCTGCTTCACCTTTAATTGATTTAATTTCTGTCCAGTTATTGAACTGAATGTGACGAGGCATCTGCTCCGATGAAAGGATTTTCTGTCAGAAATTTGCAGTCAGGTGTGCACAACGTGAGTGGATCAGATTTTGGCTCCTGGAGGAAAGAATTGCTGCCTTTTCTAAACCATTCTTTGTGTAACACAAGGCAAGCAAAAAGGGCTTCAGAACTCTCTTGGCTTATCTGCAAAATAAGCAACAATGTTTTAGGTAAATTGCTAGGAAAAACTTTAGGTGTCTGTAGGATTCATTTTCTTCATCAATATATATTGATATTGATTGATATAGAATATATTTGAGCATTTACCAGAAGTGAAATATTTAGATTTGGAATTGGTAGCTTTTAAACATTTGAATCTGAATCTCCAAATATGTCACCAAGTTTACAGTGAATTTTGTGTTTGTGTGTGTGTGTGTGAGAGAGAGAGAGAGAGAGAGAGAGAGAGACAGAGAGAGAGACAGACAGACAGACAGACAGACAGATAGAGAAAGATAATTCATTGTTTGATAGATTTCATGTCTTTAACAGTTATAGAAGACAGGTACAATTCAAGTCCTCTTCTCCCTGAGAATAATTATGAACATTTTAGTTAGTTTAATTTATCTTAATAATAGGATCTCAGTTCAAAATCGTTTCAGAAATAATATGGAAAGAATTTGAGATTTTATTTTTAAATTGCACTGGTAAAAGGGAATTTGGGCGCCCACCTATGATGGAATGTAGTGGGGAGCTGGTTCCCCTGGCGGGAGGGGGTAGATTCCAGAGATGCAAGAGGCAACTCAGCCAGGATATCCTGTGTGAGAGAAAGAAGGTGAAGACAGCCCCTCCTCAATAGTTCCCACAGTATATTGCCCATGCAGATAGCAGAGTCTTCAGTCTGGCAAGGTTTTGTTTATAGATGCGAAACAAAAAACTCAGCTTGGAAGAACTGCCCTGTGTCGTTCTTGGTTTTGGGCCTGACACCTGACTTTTAAAAGTAATGTTGTGTCAAGTTCAACTTCATTTCAAGTTGAGATCAAGAGCAAGACTGTATCTTTCATGAGAAACTAGATTGGAAGTGAGCAGCCAAGGATCTCAAGGCAAGGTACTGATTCTACATAGTGATCTTTGGCTATAACTCCCTTTGGAATCCATAGATCAAAACAACTGATGTTACGGAATGTGCACTTGGAAGAAGCGGGGGGGAATCACAACAGCACCACAATTTCCCACAGAGGAGGCAGCCCATAGCAGAAAGGGACCCAAAACAAGGGACTGTACAGTCCTGAACTGGACGGGGGAAATAGAAAGAGGATAGCCACATGATAGAATCTCCCAGGCCACATCAATTAGATTAGGAGTTTATAGCTTTAGTCTGGCAAATTTCTATCTATTAGGTTTTCAGAAAACATGGACAATAATGCTTTTGTGCTGGTTTAGTGATGACACGGTCAAGCAGTGTGTAAAGGCAGATTTTTATAATACAATCCTTTCTCCTATAATTCTTCTTCCTCCTCCTTCTCCTCCTCCTCCTTCTTTGTCTTTGTCATCATTGTCTCCTCCTCCACTTCTTCATCTCCTCCTCCTCCTCTCCCCTTCTTCTCCTCCCCTTCATCTTCTTTGTCTCTTCCTCCTCCTCTTCCTCCTCCTTCTCTTCCTTTAACAAGGGCCAAATGTATCCAAACGTAGAGTGCTTTAGCTTTGCAATTGATTAAGCATGTTGTAGTGTAATTTTACCTGTGTGGTATGTGTCCAGGTTACCTGCATGAATCCTACGCTTGAATCAAATCACTTACCAAAGAGATTCTTTTGCTTTACTAGTTATCTCATGATCACTTGGGATCAAACCTTCTCCAAACAGGTGCATGGACAAAGAGAAGGAGCATTCTTATCAACTGAACAGAGGTGCAGAATCATTTAGGCATGGCTTCTAAAATACCTGGTTCGGGCATTTTTTAAAAAAAAATTAACCCTGTACCAAAGCATTCAGAGGGTCTATTTTAAGAAGATAGCAAGTGAATAATTTCTTTGAACAGAGAATTATAGATTATTATAGATAATTCTAGAGGCATAACTGGCTTCCTACATGTCTATTTTTGTATAATTGTTCACCAGCACTTGTCCAAATGGAGCCTACACCTTGTTCTAATATATATCACATGCACACCTCCTACCTCATATTCATTCAGCATGCAAATTTTCCCAGCTCCAGTGCCCCTGAAGAAAACTCAGCAGCTATAATTTGGGTCACATACCCTCCAAGTTACAGTGGGTTAACTATGGTTTCTTAAGGAACTCACCTTTGGTTAAAGGATGTAGTAACCATAATAGCCAGACTGAATGTTGGAATGAAATGAGCCTTTTCTCTCTAAGTACACGTAGTCCTAGACCAGGGGTGGGGAACCTTGGCTCTTTTATGACTTGTGGACTTCAACTCCTAGAATTCCTGATCCAGCCAGTTGAAGTCCACAAGTCATAAAAAGGCCAAGTTTGAAGACCCTGATGTAAAAGTTCCAAAGGATGAAGATGTCTACATTTGGTAAAATTGTTAGTGTCTGCTCTTACGGAATGATGAAAAAAGTGGTTCTGTCATCGGTATCCATATTTAATATCAGACCTATGTTGGTCATGTATTATAAAATCAAATCTATAATGTGTTCTTGTGATGGAATAAAGTCTGGACTCCCATGTGGGAGGGGCTTCATCCCAGAGGACCAAGAGACAGTGAACCCAAAGGTGCTCTTTCAAAAGGCAACTGGGCTTTCTTTGTTTTTTCTCTTGAAGACGTTTCGCTTCTCATCCAAGAAGCTTCTTCAGTTCTGACTGAATGGAAGGATTTATATTTATATTCCTTGCAGGCATCTGGTCATTAGGAAATGGGAGATAGGTGGAGCTGTATCCTTCCCCCTCTGTTGTTCTCCTATGTACAACATAGTCCTTTTAGCAATTCCAAGAAGGCTCCACACCCATTTGCACTATTTAGGTGACCCTGAGGGCACAGATAAGCCTCCAAGTGGCCTCAGCAACTCTCAGAAGGAGCGCTAATGACCAGATGACTGCAAGGAATATAAATCCCTCCTTTTTCCATCATTCAGCCAGAAGTGAAGAAGTAGTATCAGCAGTAGCCTTACTCATCAGAACTGCTTGCCTTCACAAGCTGTGGGTTCTCCTTCACTGGAGGGTTTCAAGAAAAGATTAGATAGCCGTTTGTCCAGAATGGTATGGGATCTCCTGCTTGAGCAGCGGGTTGGACTAGGTGATCTCCAAGGTCCCTTCCAGCCCTGTTATTCTTTGTTCTATGTTCTATATTCTCCAGAATTTCTAATAAGAACGCTTGAAGTACCACCAAGAGAAATCCAAAGGAAATTCTCAAGCACACTGAGAGCAAGATGAAACAAAGTTGGTTTATTTTGCAGAAGAGAAAAATATCTGAGAAACAGCTTTATGATACATATATTGATGATACAGTCACTGTAACAGTATAATTCACCATTTGGATTGTCTACCTCAGGCATAATCGGCTGCGTCTGCTTCAGAGTGAGTGATGCCACGGGCCTATGTGCGCACATATGTGTGCACAATTGTGCTGCCCAGGTGGAGGAGGTGGTAGGCCAGATGCCATCACAACCTCATCCCATCCTTTCTTAATTCCCAGGTCTTGCTTTCTTTTTATCTGCCATGATTGTACATCCTGGGGTATTAAGAGTTGGCAGGTGTGAAACAGCTAATGAGCATCACCACGAAATCAGCTTCCCATCCCTTCCAGCAGGGTAAAAAGCCTGCCGAAATCCCTCCATTATCAGCAAATGCTCTCTTTTATGTCTTTCTGATGAGCTGTAGCTTCACGATAGGGCAGGCTAGCCTTTGACACGTCAAATTCTAGCTGCCATAAATAAAGCCCATGGAAAGGCTGCTTAATTAAAGCTGCTGGGATGCAGAAATAAGGAATGAGGAAACAGTAAGGAATGGTCAACCTGGACTGAATTATAATCTCTAACTCAGCATTCTTCCGACAGCGATTGATTGCCTAATTCCCTTTTACGTCTTCATTTGCATTGTGTGCTAATATCTCCAGGCAGTGATGTTATGGGCCACCAGATGGGATCTCGCTCTTAATGTAGGTTAATGTGGTAATGGGAAAGGGAGGGGGGGGAAATGGCTTTGTTTTTAAACAGGCCACCAGGCTTTCTGGTCGATGATAAAGCCAAGCCTGTGTTTGAAGGGAAGATAGTTAAGGGATGTCTTACTTTTTTCTCACAGTGGTTTAATCAGCCTCCTCCTTGAAAGAACGAAAGAGTGGCTGTGGCCCGCGTGGAAAGAAAGTTAGCTATTGTTCCAATCTCACAAAGCCCTACCCATATTTTTCTCCCCATATTTTATGTATCAGTTGAATAGAGAGCTAGTGCTTTGTAGTGGCTAAGGATCCAGGTTTGTCTGCACTTACAGTTATGAACATTTATTGGGTGAATTTAGGATTGGTATTCTCTCTTGACTGAGGGCACGATGGCTCAGGGGTTCAAGACTGGAGAGCTGGCAGCCCAGATGTCAACGCTGCAAATACTGTATATTCTTGCTTTGACAATATGCAGAACTGTCTGGTATTTTTAGAGTTAATGCAGAGCATAAGAGAGAAAGAGGAAGGAAACCTTTGACCTTCACACTAATTGGATAATGTGATATATGACAGCTAATTTAGGGAGGGAACATACTAATAAATTAACTGCTCAGAGGAAGAGAACTTAGATCTTAGCATAAAAGCCTCCGTTATGCCTGTGCCGACATTTTGTAACAATAAAAGACTTTTTAGGAAAATAAATGCCTAGAAGTTCTTTGAAGTGTTTCATTAGCCGGAACTATAACAATATGCTAAGATCTAAGTTCTCTTCCTCTGAGCAGTTAATTTTAACAGCAGGTTCAAAACCCGAGCTCCATGCAATGGGGTGAGTTCCCGTCACTAGCAGTTTGAAAGCATGCAAATGCGAGTAGATAAATAGGTACCACTTTGATGGGAAGATAACAATGTTCCATGCACCTTTGGCCTATAGCAGTGGTTCTCAACCTTTTTAATGCTGCGACACCCAACCGGTCGTACGTCGAGGACTACTCAACCAGTCGTAAGTCAAGGACTACTCAACTGGTGCAGCACCGTTTGCAGAATGGGACTTTTGGCGGGCTCAGCAGGGCAGAGACAGCCTGGACAATTCCTATTGGCTTTTGAAAGCCAATAGAATTAGACTCTATTCAAGAGAGTCTATTCTATTGGCTTTCAAAAGCCAATAGAATAAAAGGGAGTAGCACAGCTAAGGAAAAGGGGGGAAAAATGGTGGACTGCGCTGTTTGGTGACCCCCGTGAAATGGTCGTTCGACCCCAAATGGGGTCCCGACCCACAGGTTGAGAGCCACTGGCCTATAGCCATGCTGGCCGCATGAACCATGGAAATTATCTTTGGCCAATGCTGGCTCCTTCAGCCAAGAAACAGAGATGAGCACCAGAGTCAGACGTGACTGGTCAGGGAAACCTTTACCTTGTTCTTGCTTGGTTCAACCGAGTGTGCATAAAATGAACTCATCTTGAGTTCTGGGGAGAAAGGAAGGAAAGGAGTCCTTGCAGAATTTACTCTGACACTCATTGCCAACTATGGAGGGTCATGCTCCTCTCTGTTTCAAGACCACAAACCAGCGCTGTCCGAAGACAATTCTGTGGCCAGCATGATGTCATGGAGCGCTGTTTCCTCCCCACCAAAGTGGTTCCTATTTATCTATTTCATCTGCATGCTTTCAAACTGCTGGGTGGACAGGAGCTAGGGCCAGTGGTTCTCACCCTGTGGGTCGGGACCCCATTTGGGGTCGAATGACCATTTCACGGGGGTCGCCAAACAAGGCTGTCTGCCATTTTTCCCCCCTTTTCTTTGGCCATGCCCCTGGCACCCATGATGTATAAGTGGTTGGGGGTCACCACAACATGGGGAACTGTATTATGGGGTCGCGGCATTAGAAAGGTTGAGAACCAATGAGCTAGGTAAACGTAAGTGCTCCCTCCATCAAGCAGTACTAGAGGATCAAACCCAGACTATCAGCTTCCCAGCATCTTAACCACTGAGCCATTGGGCAGCCCCCTCGGAAGAATAATAATGTTTAATTTGAAAGAATAGTTGAAAGAAAGAATAATAACAGCTTGGTAATTTCAAGTTTCCGATCACTGTTTTCCTGTCCCATAGCTGCTGCCAAAGCCTTGATCATTGTAGATATTTTACCAGTTCTTAGTTACAGCCCTGAGCAACTGTTAACAAAACTGATGGAATCCTTTCCGTTGTTATTTATAGGGAGAAGAAGAATGTCTCCTTAAATTTTATTTCAAGGTGGCAGTATTGGCAGTGGCAATAATAAATATTTTTTCCCTAGCCTTGAGATTGCAGTGTTTTCTTTATTATAGTTTCTGCCAATAACCTATGCCACATTAGATCAGTGTAGGCCCATGTCATTAGAAAATTATAGACAGTCAATAGAGCATAGTGGCAAAAAATGCTAGCTTGGACCAAGTCTCTACTAGATCATAGAACTTAGAACAGACTTCGGATCAGCCATTCTTACCAGAAGTTGGTGGTTGACCCTGTGTAAGCCACCTTTATTTCTCAGAGAAAAATGGGATATATCTTAAAGAAATAACACAAGTAATACACTCCAAATGAGCCGTGTCAGGAGATTTTGTGTGCAATTGCTTTAAAAAAACCATTTTGATGGAATTGATACACACATGCCCGGATGTGCCCTATATATCCGTGCCCTATACACTGACTTGAGAAAAAAAATGCAAGTGTATTTTAGACTTTTCAAAGAATTCTAAATGTGAGACATAAAATTAGGTCTTTAACATAGCCACATCTCAGTGCAATTTATTGGAGATTACAAGCTGGAGAATCTTGTGGTTGTAGCCTTCACGGTGACTTCTTGTTACTATTAGGTTGTTCCAGTATTGGATTAGATCTGTCTTTGCTCTGATCCAGCCCAGGTTTTTCTTATGTTCTTACGCTGGAATTAAATCTTACTCAGCCACATTTTAATCTGGCCCTGCATCTTCATGATGCATTGAAAAGGCAATCAGTAGAATAGGTTTGTTGTTGTATATATTGCACATCCAAATTGCTTAATACAGACATCAGATGATTAACTAAAAATGAAGTTTTCATATATCTGGCCCTTGGCAAGGAGGAGAGCTGCCTTTCTGAATATGCCTTTTTTTTAAATAAAAAAAATCCTAACATGATTAAATTTAACTTGACACAAGTGATGTGCCATAAAATGCAATTGTGATATTTAAAATAAGGCCGTTTTTTTTTCCTGATGGCATACTTACAAGCAATCAATTTTTACATAGGGTGGCAATATCTATTCAAAATTCTATGTGTGTGCATGTGTGTGTGTGTTTTTCTCCCAGCCAGAAAGTTCTTGCATACTAAAGCAGAGTTTCTCCATTCACCATCCTGCCTGTTCAGCAAATGTAAAGCAAATTAGAATATACTAAAAAAAAAAAACCTTTTTTTTCCGCAGAAGAGTATTTCCAAAGCCAGTGACTGGGATTTTTTTCCAGCAAATCATGAAAAAGGCAGATGAATGTTTATGGTGAATAGGAAGAAGATAGATTAAATCTGTAGACTACAAGCACTCCTTGATTTCCAACAGTTCATTTAGTCAATATAAACCTTATCCGAAGACTGTCTTTGATGCATTTTGATATATAATGCATTTTGCAAAGATTACTGTTTCTTCATTCATTAAAGACTTCATTAAAATGATGGCTTGCTCCAAAAACACAGCCCTGGACCAACAACACTCTGTAAGATGTCTAGAAATGAGACAGGTGTTCATTGACCTATCTCCTTGCTGGAAATAGTACAAGTAGTCCTTGATTTACAACAGTTCGTTTAGCGAGCATTCAAAGTTACAACGGCATTGAAAAAAGTGACTTATGGCCATTTTTCATATGGCCGTTACAGCATCCCCACGGTCATGTGATCAAAATTTGGATGCTTATATTTATGACGGTTGCAATGTCCTGGGATCATGTGATCCCCTTTTGGCAACTTCTGAGAATCAAAATCAATGGGGAAATCCAGATTCACTTATCAACCGGGTCACTAGCTGAACAACTGCTGTGATTTTACTTAACAACTATGGCAAGAAAGAATGACAAAAAAATGGGGCAAAATTCACTTAACAAATGTTTAACTTAACAACAGAAATTTTGGGCTCCATTGTGGTCATAAGCTGAGGATGACCTGTACACGAAGATTCCTCCGTTTTCATTTATTCAGTAAACCAGAGTAAAAAAAATAAATAAATAATAACCCAAGTAGGTTAGCTGAGAACGAGCTCTAAACTTCTAGAATTTTCTTAATAGGAAGGAGAAATCAAAATGTGTCACTAACTAACAATGGTTTTTCACACTGCCGCTATAGACCTCCCTCCAGAAGCTACGTTAATTTCCTTAATAATGGTTGTCTAGAAGACAGTGAAAAGTGTATTGTTTTAAAAGACTCTGTGGTAATGATTGTCTGCAGGTTGGAACCAGATTTTATGGCTTAATTTATGGATTTGTGTTTTTGGTTGACTTGTGAAATTATATGTATTTTTCTTTTTTTTTCACTGTGAGCATTTTAATTGTGTTTTTGCATTGTAGGCTGGAGATTTGATGACCTGCATTTTTGGTGTGTGTTTCTAATGTTGCAAGTTATAAGATTTGACAGCTTACAGATTTAATGACTGAATAAATAAATGAAATATTCATCCCAGGTAGTTCTGTTAGGACCTGCTTTGAATAAATGATTTGATTTGGATGGCTGAGTCAATTTGTATAGAAGCATGTATAACGTGATACAAACATTGACAAAAGTACATCAGCTTTGATTCTGTAATTTGAACTGAATTGATGATCGAATCATTGTTTCTAATAGAACCTTTTCATTGAAAATTTGCACATCCCTAGTATATATGAGTGCTGTTTTATTTTAGTGTTGTTTTCCTTTGACTGCTAGATCTTTGAACTTCACAATGATTTCATAGCACGTAAGTCCCGCAGTGATTCAGTATTCACCAAGTCACCTGCTAGAACAGTGGTTCTCAACCTGTGGGTCGGGACCCCATTTGGGGTCGAATGACCATTTCACGGGGGTCGCCAAACAAGGCTGTCTGCCATTTTTTCCCCCTTTTCTTTGGCCACGCCCCTGGAACCCGGTGATGTATAAGTGGTTGGGGGTCACCACAACATGGGGAACTGTATTATGGGGTCACAGCATTAGAAAGGTTGAGAACCACTGTGCTAGAAAGTCCACATGGTTGGAAGTTCCTTGCAAAAACTGATTTAGAAATATGCCTAACCAGATTAGTAGGGATGTATGATAACAGCCCTATGTGAATCAAATAAAATCCAATCCAATTTATTTTATTTTTTTCCCATTCACGAAATCATTCCAATTTGATTTGACTCTTTGAATTGATTTGGAAAAAAAAAAGTGCAATTTGATTCCACTGTTCAAATCAAACTGTCAGTTCAGATCTATTTAATTCGCAGAAATGTGTCCTGTATCTGAGAGGAGTAATAGGTGGCTTGTAAAATATTGAGAAGTAAATTTGCAAATTGTTTTTTTAAAAAAAAAGAAAAAAAAGAAAAAAGTGTTTAGAAAGGTTCTAAATCAGGCCATTAGACTACCAGATGAGAAAATAAAGTGGCATTTACCACGATTTGATCATTTTTTTAGCTGTGTAGACAAAATAAAACTATGGCTAGATAGACTTTTGGTTTTTCCTTTTCAGCAAAAAAACTAAATTCTGCTTCTCGGTACATCTGTCATTGGCTGGGACATCCAAACGAGAAAGGGGTTCCCAATTTCTCTTTCTCTGTTACTGTGCTGATAGCAAAGCTATTAGTATTAGGGTAGGTTTAAAAGCCTTACTTTCAGCAAAGGTTCGGTGATAAAGGCAGTGTAATTATCAAGCTGTCCTCCATTCAAGTGGGCAGGTCCATGATGGAAAACCCTGGCCTCTGAAGTTGTTCCCTCGCTGGCATTCTCATGGGAAATCAAGGACAAAATGTGGGTAGACAGCACACAGCTTCTACACATTCACAGCAGGTTTTATGAATGACCCAATGTTGAAATCCAGGAATTGTTTCTTCCACTCTCTGATAAGAGTCTGAGGTCCATCAGACCTGGATTATGTTTACAAAATGTATGTATGTATGTATGTATGTATGTATGTATGTATGTAGTTATTTAGCTATTTAGATCACCCACCTCACAATGTACCATTAAAAATCAATATATTGTTGAAAGAGTAGAGTAGAGTAGAGTAGAGTAGAGTAGAGCAGAGCAGAGCAGAGCAGAGCAGAATAGAACTGGAAGGGACCTTGGAGATCTTCTAGTCCAGCCCCCCCGCTCAAGCAGGAGACCCTACCCCATTTCAGACAAGTGGCTGTCTAGCCTCTTAAAAACCTCCAATGATGGAGCACCCACAACTTCTGGAGGCAAGTTGTTCCACTACTTGATTGTTCTCACTGTCAGGAAATTTCTCTTTAGTTCTAGGTTGCTTCTTTCCTTGATTAGCTTCCATCCATTGCTTCTTGTCCTGACTTCTGGTGCTTTGGAAAATAGATTGACTCCCTCTTCTTTGTGAAGATCTTCTAGTCCAGCCCCCCGCTCAAGCAGGAGAACCTATCCCATTTCAGACAAGCGACTGTCTAGCCTCTTAAAAATCTCCAGTGATGGAGCACCCACGATTTCTGAAGAAAAACCATCAGGTCCAGTTCCAAGCTGGGAGTAAATAAAATGGAGGTTAAGATGCTGGAAATAAAATGGAGGTTGGCTATTTAGAAAGAAGGTTCTAATGATGAGCAGAACCACCAGCAGCATGTGATTCTGGGATAGCTGACTAAATGGGGTTGGGATAGGTGGGCTTTTATACATTCCCTGGAGTTTTGTGTTTGGAATGCTCCAGGGGATTGTGCAATGAGGTGGGCTTTTGTGTCTTTTGCTAGTCTGAAGAGGGTGTAGGATTAACCCTATTAGGTCCTAAAGGTCATGTCCTGTAGATTTTGGGTCGGGAGTGTAAATTCTTAATCCCATCAGCTGTGGAGGCTGAAGGCGTTTTGCTTATGAATGGTGTACTCCAGTCTTTCTGAAAGGATTGCAAAATCTGCATTTCTAAAAGGTGGCCTCTCCAGTTTCTGCTTGAGATTTTTTCCCTTCATTTCCCCAAAATATTTCATTCGGGGGGGGGGGGGGGTTTGCTGACTTTCTACAATATAAACCTCAGAAACCCCCACCATCTGTGGAGCCGGTTGATCAGCTCCAAATCATCCTGAATCATGTCTTCAGGGCCTTCCATAAAAAGAACAGGGCACCTGATTTCCCAGGGAATTTTATTCCAAAGGGAGGGAGCCACTACAAAGAAGGACCTTCTTCTAAGTCCCATCAGGGGTACTTAACAGATAATCTCCATAGACATAGTCCTTCATGTCCCCTTCAGCAGCTCAAAGATGCCCATTTTTTAAAGAGAAAGTATAGCCCTAAGATTACAGGGTGATTACTCATCTTGGCACTTTTTGGTTGTTCTTCAATAGCATCCCTTTCAAACTTACCTGTGGTGATATTTTTTTTGAATTTAGTATAACACTGTGGGCAGGCATAGATTTCATGTGCCTTTTGTTTGTCTTATAATGTCGACAAAATGTCAGAGCTTGTGGTGTTTCTCCATCTATATTCCTTTTCCTTTTCTGCTTTCTGGGGAATTTGAGACAATCTGTACATTAAAAAGAAATCCATACCAAATTCCTATGGTGGCACATGATAGATGGTTGATAAATATGAATTCTCTGGAGTTCTTTGTATCTCGGCCTTTTCTTTCTCCCCACTTCAGATCTGTGATTTAATTAGAACTTTAATCTTTCTGTGGACAAGCTCCAGGATCCTCTAAAGATCCTTTAAACAGTGATTAGGTAGCTTAACTTGCAGGACATACACAAAATGTGGCTGAGGATCATTTCCCTTGACAGACTGAAAGAAGGCCATAACCATTTCCAGTTATTAAAACAGGGAAACAGGGATTACATCTTTTTAATTGAGACTGGATGGTGCTTTGTCCCGTGTGCATATCGATTTCCCCAAATTCAGAGGCTTTTGTTTTCCTCTCTGTGAAGATGGCCAACTCTAGGGCTATAAAAAAAAGAGCCAAGGGCATCGTCCTCACCCTTGAAATGAACACTGGAGCTCCTGTGGCACCCGAGAGTGTCTCGGCGTGCGTAACAAACGTTGGTTAGACTGGAGGAATTCCAAAAGTCACTTCCATCGCGTATCCTTGAAATCAGATTTCATGGCACATCAAAAAAAGCATCAGGAGAAGCCAAAATGAAGTGTGGATAAAACTGGCGCCAGGTTTGCATGCATAACAATACTGGTTGACTCTGCTGAAACGCCTGTTTCAGAAGAAGTTCTAGAGAAGTCCAGGGGTCACCAATCTCTAGGCTATGGCCCATGACCAAGCCATGGCCCATTCGAAACTGGGCAGCACAAACAATGGGCAAGCGTGTGTGCACACGAACCTCCACTTGCCCGAGCAGCAGGCAAGCACACAGGTGCAAAGCTCCACTTGCCCGAGCGGGAGCTTGCGCCCTCTGCTCAAGTGCCCTCTGCTTGCGTGAGTGGACCACACACACACACACGCCGCTTGCACTAATGATGCTGTGTGTGTGCGCAGGTGTGACTGCCACTCACACACCCCCTCACCCTGCGCCGGGCCGGGCTGCCAAGGAGGAAAGTTTGGGGACCGCTGCTCTAGTCCATGTTATTTATGCTGCTTGTCCTTCTCACTCTACCTGCTTGCTTGTTCTATCTGACTGTCTGTCTGTATCGCTGCCTGTCCGTCCGTCCATCCATCCATCCTACATCCCACTAAGGCAAAACCAAAACAGGTTTTGACTTAGTGCCATGTGTGAATCAAGTGACTGACTTGTTATTGTTACTTTGGTGTAAATAGTTGTGGATAAAAAGTTCTCCAAAGAACTTGCATGTATTCCATATAAAAGTGATTTACCCCTTGTCATTTCCGTATACGATGCAATGTGCAAGTTCTGTTTTGCCTGTAGAATTACAGTTCCTATATAAGACTTGTGATGACGTTTATTCAGTCGTAAAGTATCGAAATAAAATAGTTTGAATTTTTAAGTGAACTGATCTCAACAGTTTTAGCTGATTTAAATTTACAAGAGAAAATAATCCTAATGTAAATATGGAAAACAAAGAACACCAGCAAAACGATGGTAAAAATCATGCCTAAAGAAAAAAACAAAAATGCATATTTGAATGAATCTATATACAATGGAGCCAACGTCTTAAACAACAAACTGAACCTTGCCTATGGGGAATCATATTGATTGGGCTTTCTACATTGTCAATAAAAACTCAATTCATATATAGAAAATATGTCACATGTCATAACAGAATAACGGAGTTGGAAGGGACCTTGGGGGTCATCTAGTCCAACCCCCTGCTCAGGCAGGAAATCCTATACCATTTCAGACAAGTGGCTGTCCAGTCTCTTCTTAAAAACCTCCAGTGTTGGAGCATTCACAGCTTCTGGAGGCAGGCTGTTCCACTGCTTAATTGTCCTCCCTGTCAGGAAATTTCTCCTTAGTTTTAAGTTGCTTCTCTCCTTGATTAGTTTCCATCCGTTGCTTCTTGTCCTGCCTTGCTGTGGAAAACAGGTTGATCCCCTCTTCTTTGTGGCAGCCCCTTAGATATTGGAACACTCAATCCAGGGTTTTTGATGAGGTATGTTCAAGTCTTTCCACCAGACTACAATAGTTTTCATAAACATATATATTCATAGTATTATAAAAGAGACCATGATGTTCGTCTAGTTCAGTGGTTCTCAACCTTTTTAATGCTGCGACCCCCCAACCGGTCATAAATCGAGGACTACTCAATCGGTCGTAAGTCGAGGACTACTCAACTGGTGCAGCACCGTTTGCAGAATGGGACTTTTGGCGGGCTCAGCAGGGCAGAGACAGCCTGGACAATTCCTATTGGCTTTTGAAAGCCAATAGAATTAGACTCTATTCAAGAGAGTCTATTCTATTGGCTTTCAAAAGCCAATAGAATAAAAGGGAGTAGCACAGCTAAGGAAAAGGAGAAAAAAAATGGCGGACTGCATTGTTTGGCGACCCCCGTGAAATGGTCGTTCGACCCCAAATGGGGTCCCGACCCACAGGTTGAGAACCACTGGTCTAGTTCAATGTTCAGACATCATCTCCAACCTTTGTTTGAAAACCTTTAGTGAGATAAGGTGTTTCACTGCTTTATAGTGTCACAGTGATTAAAACCTGCTTTTGCTCTATACCAGGGGTGTCAAACTCAATTTCATTGAGGGCTGCATCAGCATTGCGGTTGCCCTTGGGGGGCCGGGTGGGTGTGGCCAGGGTGCGTGTGGCCTACTGGGTGGGTGTGGATGGAGTGAGTGTGGCCTACTGGGTGGGCATGGCCAGCTCTACATCGTTCACCCCACTGCTTGCCGAAACCCCTCCCCTACAGCCCGTCAAGCCAGATATGTGAAGTAGGCGAGGGCCATTTGCTGGCCACTTCCAGGCAATGGTCCATTTCTTCATTCCTCACAAAGGGTGACACCTCCCCAGCATGCACCCAGGGGGTAGGGCCAACGCAGCAGGAGCTGGTTCCCCACTGTTTCCAGACGGCCTTGTGGAGCTAAGACTGAATGCGTTTCAGCATAGATGGACACCACAAAATTGTACATCGGCTCCCGGCCGGCCTGGGCCAGGGCCAAGGCAGAGGGGGCCGTTCCCTCACTGTTTCCAGAATTGCTTTGTGGGCCACATGACACCACTTCGCGGGCCGCATCCTGCCCCCGGGCCTTGTGTTTGACATGTCTGGTCTATACCTTCAGAGGAGTCCAGTAGGGACACAAATACAGACATTGTGACGGTGACAGGTCCTTGGTGCTCTCTGAGTTTGGTTGTTTTCTTGCAGACATTTCATTACCCAACTAGGTAACATCATCAGTGCTAGAAGGGAATGAGATTTGGGAGGAGGAGGAGGAGGAAGAAGAGGAGGAGGAGGAGGAGGAGGAGGACGACGACTGTGGCACTTCCTCTATGAGCTTGGTTATCTTTCTGTAGACATTTCATTACCAAGCTAAGTAACATCATCAGTGCTGAAAGGATGGGGTTTGCACTCTGTTTATTTACAATTTAGAAACAATCTAAAAGCTAAAAAAGAAACAGAAAGACCAAAACAGATCCTTGTTGGCAATCAATACCCAGAGAAGCAGAGATTAACATCAAAATGAACACCAGGCCAACAATCAAGAAGGAAATCTTTTTTACAATTTTTAAATATTTTTTTCTTAATGTATCTTCTATCTTACTCTTTTAGATCAGTCTCAAAAGAACCTTTTTATTATTATTGCATATAGGAATTCTCAACAATGATCTTCAACCATCGAATAACATTTCTGAGTACCACCTTATGTATTTAGTTAGGTGGTTTTGTTATCTGCCCCACCTTACAGCTAATCCAATCAACAGACTTGAAGCCCCTAACACAACGTTTCTCAACCTCGGCCATTTTAAAATGTCTAGACTTCAAATTCCCAGAATTCCCCCCAGCCGGCATGATTTCTGGGAGTTGAAGTCCACCCATCTTAAAGTTGCTAAGGTAGAGAAACACCGCCCTAGCCACAGGGAAGTTGAAATAAGAACCCAATTTATATCACAGTTTAAAAGATGGTTGGACTTGTTTTGCTGTTCCAAATTAACCCGGTCTTCTTTGCTTTGAGTCTTCATCTCCTTACAACATTTTTTTTTTTATCCCTGTGTATATTTGGCTGAGGGAAAGAGGAAAAAAAAAAAAGATTATATGTACTTTTATGTCTCTCTGTTCTGGCCCTGATGCAGTTAAAAAGAACTTGGCTTCTAAGCAAGCCTATTTGGGGGAGGAGGGAGAAATAGGGGAGAAGCAGGGGTCCTCTTAATTTTTCCATGTTTCTCCTTTGTCCTTATGCCCGTAAGGACAATGCATTTTTGGCACATTTAATTACCGAGTGGATGGTACGTTTCTCTAAGGATGCAAAGTATTTCCTACCAAAAAAGAACAAAAGACAATAAAGGAAGGCACCATAACAAAATTAAAAAAAAAGCATGGTAAAACAGGTAAAACTTTAAATCTGAGCAACCAGGAAGAGAAAGGAAGGGTGGTCTTCTCCAACCTCTCCCCCACCAACCCAGAAAACCAATGAATGCCGCCTGGTTCAGCAAATGTGTGCTTAACACTAAGCCTTGCATAAGTAACATTTTTTTTTTTAATCTCCCTCAGTTTGTGTGCAAACATAACAAGATTGCTCCTTCTGTTTTGATACTTTTCACACCATTTCTTAATTATAAAAGCTTTGTGTAACAGATGAAACGGTGCTGGGGAAAAAAAAAATAAATTGGAGACAGGAGGCATTTAGTGCAGAACATCTGAAACGGTGCATTTTAGAAAACCAGCATAATGATTTGAAGGAATATATATATATATATATATATACATATATATATATATATACATATATATATATATATATATATATATATATATATATATATATATGTTTTCTGAGGTTTTCGCGGGGTGTTTGTATGTAGGTCTTTGGTTGTTCGGGTTTTCTCCCGCGTAAAATCCAATTTTACGCGGGAGAAAACCCGAACAACCAAAGACCTACATATATATATATATATATATACATACACACACACACACACACACACATACACACACACACACACACACACACATATATACATACATACATACATACATACATACATACATACATACATACATATATATATATAAAAACGTCTCCATAGAGTCTACAATATATATAAACATTAATATACCAAAGCTCACATCCCAAAATGATTATTTCCCCACCAGCTTTGTTCTCTCCCTTGCTTTCATTTTGTCACGTTCAGCTGTAAACAGAAAGCAATACGCTGGGTTTTATACCTTGCCACGTGAGGCATATTTCTCAGTTGAAATGTGGATTTCATTAAATTCCAGGCCAAAAACCCCTTTAGCGCATAGACGTTCTGCCATCCTTTAAACAAACAAACAAACACAGAAACAATCCTGCCGCTGTTATGAAATTGAACGGTGCCAATTTCTTTACTCGACCCGATGCCTTTTGAAGTTTCTTTCAATACTGTCATCCTGTTTGCACCAGATCTTCAATTCAGGTCGTTTAAAAATGTAAGCACACAAACCCTGGAGGGCCAGCAATTGTCAGGGCCAAGCTAACTTGGGAAGACCGACAGTTAGTCATTGGGTGTCAACCTTCACATCAGGCACAGCTGTAAATCTCCACTCTCCAGACATTTAATCCCTTTTTCAGGGATTGGCTTACTGGGCAAAAGGCTTTCAGACATGATTGAACTAGATTAGTTTCTTTCTCTTTCTAGCAGGCCAGAAGGAAGCTATAGATGCAGATATGGGCCTTCCCAAAAGTCGAAATCTTTGTTACAAATTATGCTGAAAGATTTAAATTCAAGGATTTTTTTTCCCCTCTCCCAACTTTCTGAATCCACACATCTTTAGCTGCTCTTTTCAGGATATTGGGTGGATCACCTTTTCTTGGGTACACCAGACTAGGAAAGGCATACCATGAAGGTCAGCATTACTTGTAAAGCTAGAGGAACAGATTCTTGCAGGTCTGAATGTGCTTCCCCATTTTTTTCCTCTTTATGGGAATTAGGTATCAACTGCCACCCTACACTTGCTTGTGCCTCGCTACCATGCAGTGACAGTCTGCTGTGAACATTGGAAAGGGGGGAAATGAAAGTAACTGCTGTATCTCTGCTAGATGCTGCCTCAAGGTCAGCCAGCTAGGGGAGGAAGGCAGCTGCATACCAACCTATGTTTGAACTGATTATTCTGAAAACATGTTGCTTGAACCTGATTGCTTCATGGGGGGGGGGCTAAGTGCTAAGTGCTATTGCTACTGTTCCCTTTTCTACTCTATGCTTAGCCTGCATTTTCAGGTCCCTCACAGCACTTATCTTGAGTCTAGCTTGTCCCACGGCATTTGACTAATGATCCAAAATTCCCTGTCCTCTTCACAAAACACTTTAAAAAAACTTTAATTGCAATACTGCTACTACTACTACTACTACTACTACTACTAATAATAATAATAATAATAATAATAATACAAAGACCTACAAATAGAAATAGAAAGACTGTGGCAAAAGCAAGCAAGGGTAGTACCAATAGTCATAGGCTCCTTGGGTGCAATCCCAAAACAACTGGAGCACCACTTGAACACCATTGGCATTGATAAATTTGCTATTAGTCAATTGCACAAGGTGGCCTAACTAGGAACTGCTTCCATCCTGCGACGATATCTGTAATACCATCAAACATCCACATCTGCCTATCCCAGGTCCTGGGTAAGGACTCGATAGGTAGACAAAATGCCAAATCCAGTCTGAACATCTGGCTGACTGTGCGATAATCCGTAATAATAATAATAATAGACATCTGCCTATCTCAGGTCCTGGGTAAGGATTCGATAGGTAGACAAAATGCCAAATCCAGTCTGAACATCTGGCTAACTGTGCAATGATCTATAATAATAATAATAATAATAGGGATCTTTGCCTACTGTACAACAAGTTTTGAGTGTTGGTTTACTTGTGCTCCCTTGGACATGAGTAAATTCCTCGCGGCTGTTGGAACCCCATTCACATGAGACGTTCTTTCCCTAAGCAAGTGAATATGACCAGACCCTCCCTTGGCACATGAGAAGGTGTATGTATACCTCTCACCATGGGCACATTTTACTGAAGCCAGAAGGCATCTAAAAAGTAAGTTCAGGTATTAGTGTGCTTGAATTTTCTTACAATCCCTTTTCCTACAGACAATCCTGTACTTACAACTAATTGCTTAGCAACCATTCAAAATTAAGACAGACCCTGAAAAAACTACTGAGAACCCGGGTTTGAAGTTTGGGGCCCTCGGCCACACATTTAAGACCGTTTGCAGCATCCACGTGACCATGATTTATGACCTTTCTGCCGGAAACCAGCATTTGCTTCCGGTTTCTGGCAAAAAGCATCCCTTTGCTTAATGACGGTCACATTCGTTTTACGACCAGCACCGCAAAAACTATTGCAAAATTAGGTGTAGCTGAATGGTGACCTGCTTCACAACTATTTCAACTTACAACCCAAATAGCAGGCTCAATTACAGTCATAAGCCGAGAGCACACCTTTGCTCTCTGGGATGTTTATTCTACCCTGGATCTGCTTTTATATATGTGCAGAGCCTTTATAAAATGTAAAATATTTTGCATGTTCAACCCCTTCTTCCTCATTTGCACAGGTCCAGGGAATATTCATATTCCCATAACTAGCTGCAATGTTTATCTTGCAGGAGGATATAATAATACTGCTTTTTAAAATAGAACAAGTTTGAAGTCACCCGTTAGGAATCTTACCAATACTCTTTGCTCTTAATTAAATATTAGGTATAATTAGCACAAAGAGGGAATGTGGGGAATATTAATTTGATAGTTGTGCAAAGGATGTCATTGTAAATGGGAAACAGTGGGGGTCTCTTTAGTACAAACTGCACCTAGATGTTAATTCCCTAAAAATGCTGACTTTCATTCCTTTTGTTCCACATATTTTACTTTTTTATCCAAGAAAGGTTAAAATACAAAACACCAAAATATTGTTTAAAAAGGACAAAAAAAGAAAAAAACACACAGCAAATAAAACATTGAAGAGGAAAAGGTGCCTTTAAAAAGGGACTAACACACATATACACATAATGTCCTCTCTAGCTGGATGCTGATTAATATAATATAATGATGTTAGTTATCCACCCCTTGAGAAACAGGCCAAAATTTCTTTAAACTACTAAGCTACTAAATCTATTTACAAATTGTTAGCGTGTCATCTATATACTATATTAATAACAAAATACTTAACAGGAAGAACAACAATTTTAGAAAAGTAATAAAATTGTTATCAATAATAAAAGAGAGACAAGATTGAAACTCCAAAACCCTCTGTTAACAAGCTATTATTGTCATCAACTCATAGAAAAGTTACCACAGCTTCTTAACTATCCCAAATCATCCCAGAAATTAACCCTGATTGGATCAAATATCCATATTTGTTTCATAATACCATCTCTTATCAATAGCTGATGGATTGAATACAATATGTCCAATTCTCCAAAGCCAATTTATCTTCCAAAAAAACCCAAAAAACCACCAGATGGAATTTATTCCCCAGTTAAATATGATAAGTCCATTCCACACTCTCCTTCAAATCTCCTTTGTCAATTCCTTATTTCCCGATTGTCTTGGTCCTGTTTCCCAGAAATGGTCATCAATTTTTGACACAACTGGAAAATTGTCAGTTGCCTCAGATTTTGTCTACTTCAGTGTTTCTTAATCTTTGTCCATTTTAAGATGAGTAGACTTCAACTCCAACTGGCTGTGGAATTTTGGGAGTTGAAGTCCACCCATCTTAAAGTGGCCAAGATTGAAAAACACTTGTCTACTGGATTGCAACAAATATTCATTCCCATTTTATTTAACTGTAGCAGGGTCCTTGGGACTGTAAATCAAAGGAGATTAACTGGGGGTGGGTCGGGACAGTGGGACCGTGTAAATTTTTCTGCATTTCATGGTCACTCTCACAAAAAGCTGCCATGGAGATAGTTTGCAGCTTCAAAAAAGAGCTTCCTGGATGGGCATAGCTGTTGAAAAAATACTTTTGTGCTAATTAATATTATAGGATTTACACCAAATCATTTACATAGTTCCGAATAATTTACATAGTGCAGCCAAGGCGATGTGGCTAAATATAACATTGGTTTTATTGTAATTTCTTTGTTTGATTGTTTTGAGCCACTGAGAGTCGTTTTAAATTGGGCAACATACAAGATTAATAAATGATTATAGTTGGTCGCGCGGTCTGCCAAATGATCCGATTGGATTTGGCATTTTTTGTCTGCTTATGGAATTCCTCCCAAGAACTTTGGGTAGGCAGATGTTGTTGTTTAGTCATATTAAATTATTATTATCACTATACAGTTGACCCTGTTGGATTATAATTTGCTTGATATGGATTGCTGCTAGCATCAAGTTTAGGACTGACTTTGTTTTTTGAATAACCCAAACTGCTTGTCTTTTAAATGAAGCTTTTATTTTTAAAGTGCCTTGTACTTAAAATTATTGTTTTATACTTGGAAAAAAGTCTAGTAGCCCCTTTGCCATTAGCAAATTAACATCTCCCTTCATCAGATGCATAGAGAGGTTAAACACTCTTGCAGCATGCTGTCTAGTGTTTAGAATGCAGTACCACGGACTAACTCACTGCTCACTCCAGGAGTTCAATCCTGGCCAGCTCAAGGTTGACTCAGCCTTCCATCCTTCCGAGGTTGGTAAAATGAGGACCCAGACTGTTGGGGGCAATAGGCTGACTCTGTAAACCACTTAGAGAGGATTGTAAAGCACTGTGAAGCGGTATATAAGTCTAAGTGCTATTGCTATTGTTCTCCTCAAGCTGGCAAGGCGAGAAACGCTGAGCTAGATTATGCTGGATTTAAATTTTTGCATAAGAACATATCGTTTCAAACATAATGTCTATCTAAAATTCTCTTTTCCCATCTCAACCTGTTTTTTTGCCTGGAGAGGTTATGTGAGAATCAGAAGTGTTCTTTATATATAAAGATACTAATGCTGGGATTTTCTTTTATAACATATGTCTGGATAGAATAGAATAGAATAGAATAGAATAGAATAGAATAGAATAGAATAGAAGAGAATAGAAGAGAATAGAAGAGAGATAGATAACTATATCCATCCATCCATCCATCCACCCATCCATTGATTCTATCTCTCTCTCTCTCTCTCTATCTATCTATCATCTATCTAGCTATCATCTATCTATTCAGCTTGCTATCGTCAATCCATCCATCCATCCTATCTATCTATTGTCCTATCAATCTATCATCTGCCCATTATTCCATCCATCCGTCCATCCATCCATCCACAATAAAGACTTCCATTGATTCAAGGACCCTGGCAAACTTCATCAATCAAAAGGACAATTTTGCTTTCATATTTGAAATCCCACTTTAGGGACCATTTAAATAGAAATTCAGATTCGTTTTTTTTTTTTTTTTAGGTGATGCATTGATGGAAATTTTAGTCAACTTGAACCTGGGCATAAGTTAGGTGATTAGCTTGTATTTTGCATACAAGTTGTTGAAAATAAACCTGGTTTCACACAGGGGAGGGTTTGAATTATATTATTATCTAAGTAATAATGATAAATAATAGTATGGCAAGAAACCAGGAAGTCTTGTTCCTTTGGAAATATTCATGGTTTAAAGACACCTTTAAAAATCCAATTCATTTTCAAATATTGTATAATTGCTATAGAGTCTTCATTCACTGATAGTTTTGCAGTATAGATCATTGTTTTTCCTGCTAATGTTTAAATATTCCACAATGTGTGTTCTTAATGTTCAGCTGTTACTAGATATATGTTGGACTAAAAAAAGGGAGAAAAAGTAAAATCTAAAAATCAAATTATTTGGCTTCCATTTCATAGGAAGACATATTCCTGTGGTTTTAAAAAGGGGATTCTATAAAGAAATATATAAATATTCTGTCTGGTTGTTATATTTCTGCTTTGTTTGTCACACACACTACAAGCTTCAAGATTTTACTGATAATTTCAAAATCAGTCTTTATGCAACTAACTGCAATCTTAGAGAATTGGCAGCAAACTTGACTTCGGGCTGTTCCGTAAACCCCACCTTTATCACACACAGAGAGAGGGACACAATTTTGCTCATCAGACAATTGCAGCCATGGGTTGTTGGACATTATTGGAATGATGTTATTTTACTGCTGGATCAGGCTGAGGAACAGAAACCAAAGATGCTGCGTTAAAAAGTTGTGTGATCCCCAGGAAATCTTATTTGTGAGTAAAACCAGTGGCAGCTTAGCTCCTTCCTGCAGATGGATGACTAATAGACCTTCTACTGAGGTCCCAGCAGGACGAGCAGCTGGATGGAAATGTGATGAAGCACCTTCAAAGACGCATTAATCTTTGCAAAGCCAAATCCCGCTCAAATTTCTCTCCTGTTGCTTAATGTTTCTGCAGGGTAATCAGGAAGCTACTGCACCCCCTGACACCATGGCCCAGCCTTACGCCTCCGCGCAATTTGCTCCTCCTCAGAACGGTATTCCAGGAGACTACACCGGCCCTCATCCTCACCCGACCCCCGACTACTCCGGGCAAACCACGGTTGCAGAGCACACGTTAAACCTGTACCCGCCTGCGCAGACGCACTCCGAACCAAACACAAGTGACACAAATGCACAAACTGTCTCAGGCACAGCCACCGTAAGTAGGTTTTTTCGTTTTATTTTTCCAAACCTTCTCCTTTAAAATACACTATTCGTTTTCCAAAAGCCGCAGCAGGCCGAGAGTCCTGGTGTTCACGTATGAACCTAAATGGAATGGCTTGACCTTCGTAGCAGAAACAAATATTTCTTGAATTTTTACTCTGAGATTTGGTTTGGGGTAAATTGCAACTGCTCTCCACATCCTTCCTGGGTGTGACCCTTAACAGCACGGATTTCAGCAGAAAGGATTTTGATAAGACAGATGTTTTACCGGGGCCTGATTGTCTTCTGCTGTATTTAATGAAGGAATGAATTTCATTTGAACTGGTGTTTAAGCCAGTTAATTATATTTTGAAGAGATGAGAAATAGATGCATTGATGAACAGAATCCTAGTTTGTGTGGCTGCAGGGGGTGTACCTGGGAGTGGGTGGTCAAAAAAACCCTCAAGTTGGTGCTCATATATGTCAAAAGGATAAGGCTGTGATTGTGTCATCAAAGCACTACTTGGATTCTATGGCTGTGAAGCATTTTGGATTGAAGAGGGCAGTGCTTGCATAGGGGCATATATCATCAACATCTTAAGTCTTAACATCTTTTAGGATTGTGGGTTTCCTGTCTAAATCTTATGTCAAGTTTACTTCACACTTATGCTGTACTTCTGTAAATTGCTCTCCATAGCGTGGTAGGAAAGTGTCCTCGTGTGTGGGAAGCATATAGCTATATTGATTGCCATAGTTAGAGGTTTCTATCTATTTACCTCTAGTCTTTTAAGACAGGCTGCCCAATTAGTGATTGTTTGAAGTTTGAAGCCCACCTCCCCAAAAAAAGATACTTACAACCCAGATTCAAAGTTTTGAGATCCTTCCCAGTCATGTGATCACATTTTGGGCATTCTGCAACCAATCCACATTTACAGCTGTTTGCAGCATCCCACAGTCATTTAACCAAAATTTATGGTGTGTGTTTTTCTTTTTGTTTTGCTGGAAACTGGTTTTTACTTCTGGTTTCCACCAAAAAAAAAAAAAAAAAGTCCATTGCAAACAATGGGCTTAATTCACAACTGCAACATGGCTGCCACCCAAAATGTCGTAAAATTATGTCAGTTGCATGATGACTTGCTTAACGACCCATACAATTTAGGATTCTGGGCTCAATTACAGTTGTAAGTCAAGGACTATCTAGTGCTCAGCTTTCTTAAAGAAGGAATAAGATGGGAAGTTCATTTTTTTTAAAAAAAAAAAAAGACTCTCCTTGAGTATATCAACAGACATGTAGAAACCATTCATCCAGCAAAGAAGTCTACAGAGGAAGGTGTAACTGTAAAATTCTTGATTTTTAAACAATGTATACTCTATGTAGGCATCAGAGCCAAGCTGGCACAGGTTCTGAATCAAGCAGAAGCAGGTTCCTACTGTGTCACATTTTTCTTTAAAAAACAAAACAAAACAGAATACTGAATAATAGAGTTGGAAGGGACCTTGGAGGTCTTCTAGTCCAACCCCCTGCTCAAGCGGGAGACCCTATACCATTTCAGACAAATGGCTGTCCAGTCTCTGTTTAAAAGCCTCCAGTGATGGAGCACCCAGAACTTCTAAAGGCAAGCTGACCCTCTCTTTAATTGTTCTCACTGCCAGGACATTTCTCCTTAGTTCTAGGTTGCTTCTCTCTTTGATTAGGTTCCATCTGTTGCTTCTTGTTCTGCCTTCTGGTGCTTTGGAGAATAGCTTGACTCCCTCTTCCTTGTGGCAACCCCTGAGATATTGGAACGCTGCTATCATGTCCCCCCTCGTCCTTCTCTTCATTAAACTAGACATGCCCAATTCTAGCAACCGTTCCTTATATGTTTTAGCCTCCAGTCCCCTAATCACCTTTGTTGCTCTTCTCTGCATTCTGCACAGGAAAAACCAGTTCTGATCATACAGTACAAATATGTCTCAATCTATCCCCATTTTTCACAATATCTACCTATAGGTAGGTGCTTGCTTCCTTATTAATGTTTTACATTTAAATATTTGCCTTGCCCCAAGAGCTCAAGACAGTACATTTTCCTTGCATCCCATTTTATAGCTACCAGAATTATGCAGTAGATTAGGGGAAGGAATTTGGATCCACCCAAATCCCTGGCCAAGGCTTCTTGGGAGCTGAAGACATTTTCTGAGACACACAAATTTAACATGAATATGAATGTATACATATACATCTGGGCTTACATACAAACACATACATGCAATATAGTATAATGAGAGTTCACTCATTTAGGTTTGAAATTTGAAGTATCTATGGCACTTAGACTCTTACTACCAGTTTTCTCTCCTGTTGGCTTATGTATTCATTTCTTTCTTCATCACATTTCTCTTGGGTCAGAGAATTTAGATCTCCATGGAAAATAGGGATTCTGCTGAAAATTATGAAGCTCTGCTTGAGTCCTAAGGTATTATGCATGAACCAACTTGGCATTAAGTAGCTTCTTAAATTTCTATGTTCCTAACTCCATTTTCCTTTTCAGTTCATGTGCAAAATGATTAAGGTGGCTTAGAAAACAAAGCCCAATAAAAAAAGCCATTACATTTTATAATGTAACAAACCATAAACCTGAGTGAAGCAATAGATTACCGCGAAGGCAGCAAAGTAAGCAAAAGGCAGGATGAAATTATGATAAAATCCACCTAACACAAAACAAACTTTCAGGAGCGGCTGGGAAAGAACAGCCTCATTATTCAATTAAAAGTAAGTTAAATCTCATTTGCTTTTGACTCCTGATAACTTCATAGAGACATATGGGGTTTAACCTACCCACAAGTACAGAATTGGCTTGCTATTGCTGTCTTTTGATTTATGAGTTCCTTTTAGTTGGATGTGTATCCCTTTTAGCTGTCCTCATCCCTGTTGTGGATTATTCTTAGCTTAGACTCCACCTTTGACCTTCTCAGCTGGACAGAAGCTTCTGAGAGGTCATGTGCCTTCCAACATCACCCTCATTGTCCCTGAAGCTACCAAGCCCTTCCACCATGTCATCATGGTAATTCCCTGTGAGAGCTTATGTGTCATGATATCATTATCTTAATCATCATCAAACCCCAACAATTGGGAACGGCACACAAGAAACAGCATCAAAACCCTTGTGGGGTGATCATAGTTAGCTTCACAAATGGGTCACATCAAATTCTCTGGCGTGGAAAGAATGAGTGATGTTTGTTCTGTCCTCAGCTGACTTGCTGAGTAGACTGGAGATGGTTTTAAAAAAATCAACTCTGCTGAAAATTGTTGTCTTTTGGCAAATATAACAGTAGTGCAGTTGCCACTGTCGAGTTGGCTTGCCAAATATCTTTCCTACAAAGACAAAAAAAAAAAAAAATATCTGTTGTGCAGATGGTCACTCAAAATTTGATCTATAGTTGTAGAACAGGAAGGCTGCATTTAGGCTAATATTTCTCAATCTCAGCAACTTTAAGATTTATGGAACTTCAGCTCCCAGAATTCTGCAGACCCATGGTTGACTTATGGATATAGACCATGAAGTCCACTTCCTGTTTACTGCAGGAATCCAGATTAAATCATAGTGATCAGACAGCTGATCATAGTAGAGGATCTATGTAGGTCAGAATTGGTGTTCTTTGATCTTGGTTGTTTTCCTGCAGACTTTTCATGACCAGGTTGGTAACATCATTGGTGCAAAGGAGACTACTGAAAGCTTCATAGAGCACTAAAACTTTATTCTTTCCTGTATTCATTTATTCATTAGACTTTTATGCTGCCCATCTTGCCTAGAGGGGACCCTGGGTAGCTTACAAACAGTAGTAAAAGCCAATAGACCATTAAAACAAAAAAGCCAGTAAAATATTTAAACAATAAACAATAACAATAATGAACATCTGGCAGTATGGCAAGCCATAATAATATAGAATTAAAAGATAAGGAGGAAGGAAGGAAGCAACTAGGCATTATATTGTTACTTAACCTGATCATGAAAAGTCTGCAGGAAAAGAAGTCTAACACATGGCTTAACCCAAACCCTAACCCAACTCCTAACTCTAACCCTAACCCAACCCCTAACTCTAACCCTATCCCAACCCCTAATTCTAACCCTAACCCAACCCCTAACTCTAACTCTAACCCTACCCCTAATTCTAACTGTAACCCTATCCCAATCCCTAACTCTAACCTAATCCCTAACCTTAACCCAACCCCTAACTCTAACCCAACCCTTAACTCTAACTCTAACCTTAACCCAACCCCTAACCCTAACCCAACACCTAACTCTAACCCTAACCTTAACCCAACCAAACTCAGAAAACACTAAGAATCTAATAAAGGGGTGTCAAACTGTTGGCCCACGGGCTGGACACATCATGTAGAAGCCGCACCCACTCCATTGCCGGCAATGGCAAAACATCCCAATACGTTGCGCGACATCACGTGACTTCGCGAGTTTGACATGTCTGATCTAATAGATTACAAATTTCAGCTAGTCCTTGCACAACCGTAGAGAGTGACTTTGACAAAAATAAGCAAGAATCATTACCTAGGGAAAGAAGGTTGAAACCTTCTATAGAGATTTGGGAAGCAGGGCAAATAATTAAACATTTCAGGCAAACCCTTCCCTAATTCACTGTGGTATAAGAAAGTGGGGGGGGGGTGGATAAAGTTTATGCCACAATTATTTTTGTTAGGTGTTATTGTAGATCTTGATGTTAAAGAAATTAATTTGATGTTGAATCTTATAACAGCTGCAAGATTATTGGTGGGGCAATATTGGAAGAAGGATTCTTTGCCTTCTTTGGAAGAATGGATACTCAAGGTGTCCAATCTAGCAGAAATGGTAAAAATTTCCGTTTATTTGAAGGACTATTCACAAGAAAGATATATTTCAGCTTGGAGAAGATGGATAGATTATATTCAGAAGAAATATGAGACTAAAAAGTATTATTTAGCTTATGAGTAAATTTTAGATTATTATTAATAGTTTAATATGGTTGAATTTATATTATTTTTAGTATTATGGTTTAATTATATTATTATTTTTGTTTTTAATTTGTTAATATTTATCTTGAAAAGGTGTTAAAGTATGTTATGGATTTGATTGTTAGTACAGTTGGGTAATGTTAGTTTATTTGTAACCCTGTAACCAGCTCTGGGAAGTGGGGGAGGGGGGAGGGGGGGAGGGATTTGGGATATATATTGTATAAATTTTTTAAAACTTTTAATAAAAAAAAGAAAGAAAGTGGGGAGGTGAAGGCCAGCCAGGCTCCCAAAATAGATGTCAGGTTCACCCGGTCCACCAGACCAAAACATTAATTCCCCAGGAAACCTAAAAACAGAGAGCAAACCCTACTCCCTTCTAGCACTGATGACCTTACCTAGTTGGGTCATGAAATGTCTGCAAGAGAACAACCCAGCTCAGACAGCACCAAGAACTCCACAGCGGATCCCTGATATTCTCTTCTATTGAAAGCTGTAGTTTATTGAGAAGGGCTGTAAAAAAATGGCAATTATTTTCTACCATCCAGGATCTGTAATCTAAAACCATTAGTCCATGCCCTGCACCCTGGAACAAGAGAAGTCTTGACCTCCTTCTAGGTGACATCCAATCAGCTGAGGGAAGAAAACAATAATCTTTCTTCTCAAGGCTAAACCAACCGATTTCCCCCGTACAATCTCCTGATAGACTCTCTTTCATTATTTTCCCTGGGGGGGGGGGTGAACTGGTCTGTTGTGTTAGGGACTCTAAACTCTTGCCTTAAGGTTTGACCTTGATGTGTGTGTTTGAAGTGAGGATATGAGAAAAGGCATTTCTTAAGCGCTGTAGCTGGAGGAACACAAACATTTTCAGGGTGATTTAAAAGAAAATATGGATTCCACACTTGATGTCAATATTAATTCGAATTTACCAAAGAGCTTAGATACTTTGGGGCATCTTTTTTTTTTATACGCATTGCCTTTCTTAAAAAAAGGAAAGGAAAGGAAAGGAAAGGAAAGAAGGAAGGAAGGAAGGAAGGAAGGAAGGAAGGAAGGAAGGAAGGAAGGAAGGAAGGAAAGGAAGGAAGGAAGGAAGGAAGGAAGGAAGGTGACTGTATAAATGTTTCCTTTATTGTTCCTCACCTTGGTTTGTTATACCAAAACTGGCATAACAAAGTTAAACAGTAAAACAAAAGAGAAAGAAAAAGAAAGAAAGAAGGAAGGAAAGTAAGTGTGGGAGGGAGGGAAGGAGAGAGAAAGAAAGAAAGAAAGAAAGAAAGAAAGAAAGAAAGAAAGAAAGAAAGAAAGAAAGAAAAAAAGAAAGAAAGAAAGAAGGGAGGGAGGGAGGGAGGGAGGAAGGAAGGAAGGAAGGAAGGAAGGAAGGAAGGAAGGAGACTGTATAAATGTTTTGTGTATTGTTCCTCACCTTGGTTTGTTATATCAAAACCGGTATAACAAAGTTAAACAATAAAACAAGAAAGAAAGAAAGAAAGAAAGAAAGAAAGAAAGAAAGAAAGAAAGAAAGAAAGAAAGAAAGAAAGAAAGAAAAAATCTGCAATACCTCTGGAAAAAAAAGTGCTACCTCTTCTCAAAGCATCGTTTTCTAACCACTGGGCTTAGCAACCTGCTGGGATTTTGATTTAGATTTTCATCATCACTTGTTAAAAAAAAAAAAAAGACCCCTACAGTGGTGAACATTCGTTCTTTCTTTCTTTAAAAAAAAAAAAAAAGAATTTCTCTCTTCATTGGGAGAAAAGAAGCTGAAAATTGCTCCCTTGATTTCTCCACCTGCAAAGACTTGCACAGAATTGGGGTGCCATTTCTTGGTAAAGCTTTAAGTTTCGCTACAGCATTAGCTTTGGATGATAAAGATACGTTGACTGACGCGCTATTTGTCCTGGAGGAGAGAGGATTAAGCAGTGACATGATACCTGTCTTCAAATATTGGAAGGGCTGTCGCAAAGATAATGGAGCTATCTGTGGATTTAGAAACTGGAATCTGAGCCAGTGGGTTCAGATTACAAGCAAGGAGATTGCAAAACGGGTTTCAAGTAGTGGTCCTCCAATTACCTGAAAGGTTTTTTTATTTTTTCCCCCTTTGAAAAAGTTTGAATCTCAGGCTTTATAATTCCTTTACTAATTCCTTCTGGAAGCCAGGTCCAAGCTTTCTGATATTAATGCAAAATGGTATAATTGTTGTACAGGAAATTAACAAGTGGCAATCATTTGTCCAGCGACTGTTCAGAGTGACAGCGGCCCTGAGAATGTGGCTTACAATTGGTCCTCACACTTACGACTGTCACGGCATCCCCAGAGGCATGTGATCAAAATTCAGGTGCCTAGCACCTGGCACTTATATTTATGACGGTAGCAGCATCCCATGGTCACGGGATCGCCATTTGTGACCTTCCGATCTGGCTTTTAACCAGCAAAACCAAGGGGGAAAGTTGGATTCACTTAATGGCCACGTGACTCATGGAACAACTAGTGATCCATTTAATAACCCCGGCAAAAAGGTCACAAAATCAGATGCAACTCACTTAACGACCACATTGCTTAGCAATGGAAATCCTGGTCCCATTAGGGATTATCAGTCTAGATTAAGTACCTGTAAATTTGTTGGGTGTACCATCACTCTGCAGCCTCTGCAGCTCTATTTTCTAATTTTGCCCTGCTCTCTCTCTCTCTCTCTCTCTCTGCCTCTCTCTCTACCCCTCTCTCTGTGTGTCTCTCTCTGTCTCTTTCGATCTGCCTCTCTCTCTTTGTCTCTCTCTCTGTCTCTCTCTGTCTCTCTCTGTCTCTGTCTCTGTCTCTCTCTCTCTCTCTCTCTCTCTCTCTTTCTCTCTGCCTCTCTCTCTCTCTCTCTCTGCTTCTCTCTCTCATGCACACACAGCCTTCCCTTCCCTTGCCCCTTCTCTTCCCCTTCCTCTTCCCTTCCCTTTCCTTCCTTTCCTCCCCCTGCCCCTCCCCCCGCCTCCCCCTCCTCCTCCCCTTCCCCTTCCCTTTCTTTTCCTTTTTTCCTTCTCTTCTCTTCTCTTCTCTTCTCTTCTCTTCTCTTCTCTTCTCTTCTCTTCTCTTCTCTTCTCTCTTCTCTTCTCTTCTCTTCTTTTCTCTTTCTCTTTCTCTAGAAACACTGAAAATTCCACTCGCAGTATCATTTGGATGTTTTAAGGGATTCTTATGGAGGGATTGTGAAGTGGCCAATGTAAATGAGCCCTACTGTTGCAAATACTTCAGGCTAATAAAGGAGACATTAATCTACTTGATTATTTTTGAAAGTGCAGAGGCTGATTATGTATGATATGTTTGGCCTCTAGCTATAAATAGATTAATTTCTAGAAAGCAATTCGGTCCCTTCCTTTTTCTTTCTTTCTTTCTTTTTTTTTTTTTTTTTTTGAAAAACTTTAGCTTGATGGACAAGTGTTTCCCTCCACAAAGGAGCTGCTTGTGCTTTCCTCCCCACCACTCAGTTCTCTGCCTCTTTATTGCTCACACAGTTCCTCCTGTTGCCAGTTTTTTTTTTTGGGGGGGGGGGGGTAGGCGATAGGCCTTGTCATAGCCAGCAATCTTAACTTTCTTTCTTTGCGGAAACAGAAGATTTTAGCACATAGATAGTCCTTGACCTACAACCGTTCATTTTGTGACCCTTTGAATTTACAGCGGTATTGAAAAAAGTGACATGACTGTTTTTTACACTTACGACTGTTGCAGCCTCCCCATGGTTACCTGATCAAAATTCAGATGCTTGGCATGTACTTGGCTTGTACTTATGACATTTGCACTGTCCCAGGGTCATGTGATCGCTTCCCGACAAGCAAAGTCAATGGGAGAAGACAGATTTGCTTAACAACTGCAATGATTGGTGGCACAGTGGTTAGAAGTGGTACTGCAAGCTATTTCTTCTGACTGCCCAGCTGCCAGCAGTTTGGTAGTTCGATCCTGACCGGCTCAAGTTTGACTCAGCCTTCCCTCCTTCCGAGGTCGGTAAAATGAGGACCCAGATTGTTGAGGGCAAAAGGCTGACTCTGTAAAACCACTTAGAGAGGGCTGCAAAGCACTGTGAAGCAGTATATAAGTGCTGTTGCTATTTGCTTACAACTGTGGCAAAAAAAAAAGATTTCAAAATGGAGCACAAGTCACTCAACAAGCGCCCTGTTTAGCAATGGAAATTTTGGGTTCAGTTGTGATCATAAGTCAGGTGTTGCCTGTATACAATAAGGGGGGCTGTCACAGAGAAGAGGGGATGACCTAATCCACAAAGAGACTCTGGAAAGAGTGCAGAAAAGAGCAGCAAAGATGATTGGGGGGCTGGAGGCTAGAACCTATGAAGAATTGTTGCAGGAATTGGGTTTTTCTAGTCTAGTAAAAAGAAGGACCAGGGGAGATATGATAGCAGGGTTCCAATATTTGCCACAAAGAAGAGGGATGGTGGTCAACCTATTTTCCAAAGCACCAGAAGGCAAGCCAAGAAGTTATGAATGGCAACTGATCAAGGAGAGATGCCACCTAGAGAAGAAGGTTCCTGACAGTGAGAACAATTAACCAGTGGAACAGCTGGCCTCCAGAAGTTGTAGGTGCTCCATCACTGGATGTTTTGAAGACTGGACAGCAATTTGTCTGGAATGGTATAAGTCAGTGGTTCTCAACCTCTCTAATGCCGTGACCCCATAATACAGTTCCCCATGTTGTGGTGACCCCCAAGTGGGTGTGGCCACCAATAAGAGGGAGTAGGACAGCTAGGGAAAAGGGAAAAAATGGCGGACAGCGTGGTTTGGCGACCCCCGTGAAATGGTCTTTCGACCCCAAATGGGGTCCCGACCCACAGGTTGAGAACCACTGGTATAAGTATAGGTCCTAGGGTTTAGACTAGAAGACCTTCAAGGTCTCTTTCATTCCTATTATTCTATGTTCTATGCCTACCCATTTATTCCCCAAACCACACTGACAAAGAAAAATTCAAATAGGGATTTCTGCACGGCTCTGATCGTTTCATATCACTTGCACATTGGTCTCCACAATAGTATTAATTGAGCATCATGTTCCCCATTGATAATACAGAATGCAATGAGTGTCTGTTTTTGCAGCAGATGAACAATTAGTTTAATTGTACAACTGCATACATAATTAAGCTGTTTTTGTTTCTTTGTTAGTGATGGCTATTTTTTCCCTGATGCTGTTAATAGCAAAATTCTCTCTTTGGAGTGTGCATCAGCAGAAACATAGAGGATTCACGTTGCACAGGAAAATTACAAATAGGAAACATTCCCTTGGTCGACTAGTACAAAATTTGTTGCCCCGGGAAAATTGAAAGCCCCCATTTCTCTGCTAAATTACAATCTTGAGAAAAGTAACACATTCCATAAGTTTTATTTTCATTCCAAGGTTTACTGTTTTTAATGGGGTTGGCATTATCTATTCATATAATATGAGACAACCTTTATTGTCACTTTTTTCCATGAACACACTGGTGCACATAAAAAATGAAATTCTGAGGTCTGCTCTCAAAAGAATACACACACACAAACACACACATGCTCATGCCCATACGTGCACATATATGTACATATAAATATAAACATATACCTATACCTATACATACATGGAAATCATTCCACACTGGGTGATTTTATGAATGAATGAATGAATGAATGAATGAATGAATGAATGAATGAACGAATCAAGAATTTTAAAACAGACTTTGGAGAATGAAAACACTAATGCCTAGCTTAAATTGTCTCTGATCTCTAGGATCTTGGCTTCACATTATAACAGTTTAATTAAAATTGATCCTCACCTAGGATTATCATCTGAAAGGTAATTCCATTTTTCATTACATATAGGAGGGATAACTTGGGAAGCCCTGGCTCAGCTACTAATGTATTTTTCTTCTTATAATTGGCCTGCTGAGGACAGCTTCCTTGCAATTCAAACAAAATTGTCAGTTGCAAAATCATTTAGACAGTTCCAGTATAATCGTGGAAGGGTAATACTTTTCCTCAGAATGGAAATTTATTTTCCTTCCTTCCACTCTTTCCCCCTATTATTCTGTAATTTCCTTCCTTCCTTCCTTCCTTCCTTCCTTCCTTCCTTCCTTCCTTCCTTCCCTCCCTCTCTCCCTCCTTCCTTCCTTCCCTCCCTCTTCCTTCCTCCCTTCCTTCCTTCCTTCCTTCCTTCCTTCCTTCCTTCCTTCCTTCCTTCCTGATAAAAACATTGATATCATACTCTTTGAAGCCATTTGAATATTGAAATTCTCGGCTTTCTTTTTGTTGATTAGATTTTTTTTTAACTCCAGCTTTGTCCAACATAAGTCCAAAAGCTCTGGGCAGTCCAGAAAATGGAACTTAAACCATCCAGTATGAGGCCAGTATAAAACCTAGATTTCCAAAGTCAAAAACAAGCAAATAAAAAGGATTAAAGGCAACTGCAAAGGAAAGCAACCTCAAAGGGAAGCTCCAGGGTTGGGAAAGAGCCTTTTTCAGAAAGCCAACAAAACTTTCGTAACATAACATTCAAAATTGGAGGCCTTCAAAGGTACCCAAAAGATCACATGGAGGACATCTCCCAGACACCTGTCTGCAACATGGAAACATGCAATGGCTCCATCTCGAATTGAGATTTTTAAAAAAGCTCTCCCAGCTGCCGCTTCAGTGCTGGCAAGGATTAGTATGAGCAGAGCTACTCCAGGCTTTCCATAGTAATAAAAAAAAAAAAATAGTTTTCAGCTGAATTTTGAATTTTCCAGGTGTTTCAGCTGAGACTCTGAAAACATACAGCTTTTCCAACAGGGAAAGGTCATGCCAGACCAAGTCTATTTATGTGTTGCAAAAAGTTGACACCAACTTTTATGTGACTATGAGGCATATGATCAAACCATCCACTATCCACCCACAAGTGGAATTCTTTTGCTTCACCAATGCAGCTTGATAGTTAATATTTGAAATATAAATCTGTTTTACGTACAACTTCTCCTCTCTGCCCGGATAGTCTATTTATCGAATCATCTTTGCCCTTGACCATTTTTTCCACTTTGTCCAAACCTAGAAAAGAACAGATCGGACTAGAAAACCTGTTGCTTCTATTCTATTCTATTCTATTCTATTCTATTCTATTCTACTCTCTCTACTCTACTCTACTCTACTCTACTCTACTCTACTCTACTCTATCATATCCACTCCATTCTTCCTTTAAACAAGTGGCCCCCAATCCCCAGCGTACAGGCCAGTGCTGGGCCATGGAAGTGGTTGGCAAGTGTGTACACACAAAGGTGCATTTGTGAAAGTGGCATGCATGCATGCATGTGTGAAACCATCCCCTCTCCTCAACCAACCTGCCACTGTCGTGGCCTTCGCTGGTCCGCCGAGGCAGAAAGTCTGGAGATCACTGCTTTAAACCATTATCATTATTTAAATCATTATCATTTATTTATTTATTTATTTATGAGTATTTAGAGTTTATTTAGCAAAATAACCCTTAAGGTTATCTTAAGAAAGAGAAGTATGGTAAAGAAACTTGAAGTAACCCTTAAGGTTATTTTGAGTTTCTTTACCATACTTCTCTTTTCTTAAGATTGCCTGATCTTTTCTTCAGGTCTCTCCCACAAAATCTTTCCTTCTTTCCTCCAGCTCACTCCTCTCTTCCTTATCCCCAAGCTCAGCTGTCAATTTCTTTATTTATCCCAAAATGGAATATCGGAGATTTGGCAGAAAAGATCAACCATCGCACAAAGAATCTCTTTCTCTCGGTTATGAAATTATACGTCCTAATGATGGACCAATTACATTGGGAGAAGAAAGGAGGAAAAGAGAGATGAATATTGAAGATCCCAATTTACCAAGGAGGCCATAATGTTCATGCTACAATATAGGACAAATGACTACTGCCAAAGGCGGAATGCGTGCATTTCAATTTTATGAACTACTTTAATAATTTCTTTTGTGCCACAACACTGCATGCAAATAAATTAACTGTGATGCTACTCAATAAAATACAATGACTGTGTATTTTAGAGGCACAATCAAATCCTTTTTTTCAAGCACCCGTTCTGAAATTGAATTTACCTTCACTGATCTGATTTTATTGATTACCGCTGCTTTTTTTTAAAAAAAAAATTATTTTATTCCTCTCTCCTAGCCATGTTTAATAATTGTTGGTCCTAATTCCAATGTATGGCTAGCATTCATATGCAAGCAATCCTCATTTTATATAAGCCTTAATGTATGTCAGCCTAGTATTATGACAGGGATGCAAAAGTAGTTGTTTTGAGAATGAATGCAATGCATGATCCAGCATAGGGAAAATCAAGAAAAATCCTTGAATAATCCAAGGGCTACTCATTCATACAAAAATTAGAATTATTTCTTTTTAAATGAACCTTGTATTGGGTACTAAAACCATAAGAATATATATTTTTTTTATAATTCCATTTGAAAATGCAAGAGAATTATATTCCCTTTCTTCCAAATATATATTATCTTTTTGGGTAGGGTTGGAGAAAGATATAGTCTAGCATTAAGATTATGCCCAGTTAAACTGTTGGTCTAGGACTAAGGAGATCCAATCCCCTTGCACCATTCAACCATGGAATTTTATTTGAGATCCCAAGGAATATTAGAATATAGAATAGAATAGAATAGAATAGAATAGAATAGAATAGAATAGAATAGAATAGAATAGAATAGAATAGAATAGAATAGAATGGAGGACAGGCTAAAATGAATAGAATAGAATAGAATGGGATGGGATGGGATGGGATAGAATAGAATAGAATAGAATAGAATAGAATAGAATAGAATAGAATAGAATAGAATAGAATAGAATAGAATAGAATAGAATAGAGGATAGGATAAAATGAATAGAATAGAATAGAATGGGGTGGGATGGGATGGGATAGAATAGAAATACAGAATAGAATAGAATAGAATAGAATAGATCTTTATTGTCACTGTGTAACTCACAATGAAATTAAGTGCTGTCCACAGCACACACTACACAAAAGTCAAAACCACAAATAAGAACATATATTATATACACACATCCTGCACTGATCCTAATATTGCACTTCAAGGTTGCACCATACAGTGGTATTTAGTATGGTTACAGCTCTGGGATTAAAAACTATTTTTCAGCCTATTATGTATGTATGGAGTGGATGGGAAACTGAAAAGACATACTAATAACAAGAATATTCGTAGTTCAGGGTTGTACTGTGGTGCCCTTGGTGCTCTCTGAGCTTGGTTGTTTCCTTGCAGATGTTTCCTTGCCCAACTAGGTCATGAAATCAGTGCTAAAACTTAGTGGGGTTACATAACACTGATCAGTTCCCAAGCCCCCATGCCATCTTTTCCTTCTCTACCTCTCTGCTCCTTTCCATTTGTTTCTGCCATCTCTTTCTGACAATGACAGCAACATCTTTTATTTCAGCTGTGTTTAAAAGAAAAAAAAAAAGGAGGGGGAGGGATGCATAATTTACAAAGAACCAAGATTACCTTCTCAGTAGGAAGGGGGTAAGCTAAGAAATTCCAGAAATTAACTAGAAAGAAAGAAAATAACAACAGCCATATTCAGAATTTCCCTTAGGTAGAGTTTAACAGTTCACGCTTCATAGAGATTTTGAGCGGCACCATGAAGAATACTTTTTACACTATTGAACGCATAGGTAGTCCTCGGCTTACGACCATAATGGAGCCCCAAATTTCTGTTGTTCAGTGAGTTTTGCCTCATTTTGTGACCTTTCTTGCCACAGTTGTTAAGTGAATGACTGCAGTTGGTAAGCTAGTCACCCGCTTGTTAAGTGAATCTGGTTTCCCCACTGACTTTGCTTGTCAGAAGTTCACAAAAGGAGATCACATAACCTTGGGATACCGCAACCGTCATAAGTACGAAGCAGTTGCCAAGCATCTGAATTTTGATCCCATGATCATGGGGATGCTGCAAAGTTCATAACTGTGAAAAACAGCCGTAAGTCCTTGGAGATTCTCAGTCATCTAGTTCAGGGGTAGCCAACCCTTGGTCAGTGGACTGGTACTGGGCTGCAGCATGCCAACAACCAGTCTGCACAAACAAGCGAAGCCCCATCTGCAGGATGCAGACAGCACACAAAACCACACCCCCTCCAGCCCACGGAAAAAACCTCTCTCCACGGAAACGGTCCCTGGAAACGGTCCAAAAGGTTGGGGACCTCTGATCTAGTTCCTAGTTGTCCCAAAGATGCTTTTTCACGAGGCAATCAGACTTTCTTGTTTTGCCTTGAAGAGGTTTCACTTCTCATTCAAGAAGCTTCTTCAGTTCTGATGGCATTATTAACCATCCCGTCAGAGCTGAAGAAGCTTCTTGGGTGAGAAGCAAAATCTCTTCAAAGAAAAACAAGAAAGATCCAGTTGCCTCTTGAAAAAGCATCTTTGCGACAGCTGTAAGTCACTTTTTTTTTCCAGTGCCTGTTGTAACTTTGAACGGTCACTTAATGAACTATTTTAAGTTAAGGACTACCTTTATTTATGTTCTCTGCTGCTAAAAATGCTAATCTCGTCCTCCTCCACTAAACCACAATTCCATTACAGGTTAAAACAGGCAAAAATCATACCGCTAAATCACATAAGTTACAATCGAATCCATAATTTCTGCATCAAAATTTGTAAGGAACTGTCTTAAGAAGTCTCTCTGAGCTGTTTGCAGGACAAAGGAAACAAAGATATCTGAAGTGGCTTCAGAATAGCTTTTAGACCCTTCCTAATGTCACATTTACTTAATGTTGTATATCTCATATCTGAGAGTCTTTTATTGACAGATAACCTGAGATAAAAGTCTTTTTTTTTTTCTTTCCCAAACCGTGACACAGTTGTGTCAAGTATCTTTGTCAATCTCTTTTTTCTCTCCCTCTGAGAGGGATTTACATAGATAAAATAATAGTTATGCAGTATGTCTTGTAACAACTTTTCTCTCAACACATCTCATTTTATATTCTCTCTGGTCCTGAATTCCATTGAAATGGCATCAGGAGATGCTAAATTCAAAATTGTGGGAATATATCCTGGTTGCTTTCTATCAAACTATGTCTCAGCTTCTCTTATCCTAGATTTTTGTCTCATTGTCCTGTCTCATTGTTCTTCTTAAAAACTTCCAGTGTTGGAGCATTCACTGCTTCTGGAGGCAGGTTGTTCCACTGGTTAATTGTTCTGACTGTCAGGAAGTTTCTCCTTAGTTCTAGGTTGCTTCTCTCCTTGATTAGTTTCCATCCGTTCCTTCTTGTCCTGCCTTCAGGTGCCTTGGAGAATAGCTTGACCCCCTCTTCTTTGGGGCAGCCCCTGAGATATTGGAACACTGGTCTCATGTCCCCCCTCGTCCTTCTCTTCATTAAACTAGACATACCCAATTCCAGCAACTGTTCCTTATATGTTTTAGCCTCCAGTACCCTAATCATCTTTGTTATTCTTCCCTGTACTCTTTCTAGAGTCTCAGCATCTTTTTTACATCGTGGTGACCAAAACTGGATGATATGTTAGAATTGAACACCCCTCCCTCAACAGAGGGGGAGGAATAAGATACCACCTATCTGCTGTCTACAATGCAGTTCCAAGAAGATTCCATAACCAATTGCACCCTCATTCAGTTGACCATGAGGGCACAGATGAACCCTAAGTGATCTCAAGAGCTCTCAGGGAGAGTACTAATGACCAGATGACTGCAACGCAATAGAATCTTTCCATTTCCCCCACCACCATCACCATCCTATCAGAAGTTATCCTTCCATTCCTCCACCATCCAGTCTCAACATCAGCACCTCTCCTTCCATGCCGCCCCTTCCTACCATCAGAACTGATGAAGCTTCTTGGAATGAGAAGCGAAACATTTTTCTTCTTCTTTCTCAAGGAAAAAAACAGTCCAGTTGCCTTTTGAAGAAAAAAGCATATTTGAGACAAATTTCCAGAGATTTATCAAAAAAAAGTGTGGCTTGAAGAAAGAGTCTGAAATAGGTACGGATCTGCTTGTAAATATTCCTAAAGTTACAAACAGATCCATACCTATTTATTTCAGAGTATATTCCTATAGTGCACGGGTGTCAAACTCGATCGCGTCACGTGACGTATCGTGATGTATCGTGATGTTTTTTGCCTTTGTGAAGCTGGGGTGGGCGTGGCCTGCACATGATGCCTCCAGCCCGCGGGCCATCAGTTTGACACCCCTGCTATAGTGCATCCTGCTGATCCATCTAAATTCACCCACATTTTATGTATTTTATCATTTCTTTTTAATATAATGCACACTGATATAGCCTTTGGGGGGCTTGCAGAGTAAAGAAAAAATAATAAAATAAATAAATAAATAAGAAGAATTGGCTTTCTACTCAGTAAATATAATTGGATAAAAAGAGGGATAGAATTTTCCCCCTTTTCTTTCTAGCACGCCTCCAATTATCGTACTCAAAATTAGGAATGACCAGCATGTCAGATTGGCCACCAAAAGACTTAACCTTTCTTTGTATGACTGCATTCATCCATCATTCTAAGTATGGTTTATTTAACAGTGGTTTATTGGTTGAACTACAATTCACATAATTTGCTAAATCTCAAAAAAAAAAAAAAATACCATGTGAACTGTCTCCAAGTTGGTAATGTTTCACTCAAATCCAGATGATGTATCTAAAATAATCTATGTGTCAGGTGTAAAGGAGTAGGTTCAGCTGGTTTGCACCACTTCGGCAGAACCGGTAGCTAATTTTTGGTTGCCCAGGCCCAGAATGGACTTCCGGAAGCGGCATCCACACAGAGAACTGGCTGTTCACTGAGTAGGTTCACATGTGATGGTCCAATAAAACTGATTTAATGCTAAAGGGCTTATACACAGGAATCTTCTCAACTAATGTAACCATTAAATGTGCATTAAATCAATTTAATTGGACCATCACGTGTGAACCTACTCAGTGGTGGAATTCAAATCCTGCTAGGAATTAAGTAAGGACCAATAGAATTCAAGAGGAGATAGGACATAGTTTGCTTGTGGTTATGTTGGGATGCTAGGCTGATCCTTCCTTTAACTCTACCCCTTCATTCATCCACTCCTTTTACATCACGAGAGTCATTTCTGATTTTTCTACTGATGTTATCTTTGTTTGTCCCAAAATCCTGGTCCCAAATATGTAAATAAAATTATTGCCAACTGGACTTTAAACTGTCCTGATTTGATCTTTGGTCCTGCATAGAGTAGCAGATTCTAAGCTAACCATTTCTTTACTTCATTCGTGAGAGTTCTGCAATTATCCCCTTGTGACAGGTACCTGAATTCTTCACCTTAATCAACCGCCTTTTATTTTATCCTTTTTTAAAAAAAAAAAAAGTTTGGTCATCTTAAAATAGCATAGGCCTAATAGAAAACCTGTAAGGAAGAGAAACAAGGGGGACAATTAAATCTGGCTGCGGCCTTCTATATTATTATGTTTGTTTCTATTTGGAAATGTCTGACAGTGTCAATTGCTGTTTAATGGAGGAAGAGATTCTATGGCTTCCAGATGGTCTTAAGTGCTATAAATAGAGAGTCCTTGGAGATTCAGGTGATGACAATAGGGAGGTATCTCATAGCCTAGTCTAATGAAAAGAAGGACTACAGGAGAGGATAGCAGTGTTCCAGTATTTGAGGGGCTGTCACAAAGAAGTGGTCAACCTATTCCCCAAAGAGCCAGAAGGCAAGACAAGAAGCAATGGATGGAAACTAATCAAGTAGAGAAACAACCTAGAGCTGAGAAGAAATTTCCTGATAGTTAGAACAATTAATTGGTGGAACAACTTGCCTTCAGATGTTGTGAATGCTCCATCACTGGAGGTTTTCAAGAAGAGACTGGACAGCCATTTGTCTGAAATGGTATAGACCCATGGTGATGAACCTATGGCACGCATGTGACAGGTGGCACACAGAGCCCTCTCTGTGGGCATGTGAACCGTCGCCCCAGTCTTAGGCCTTCAGCTGGGTTTTATAAAACCTTTTCGCTTTAGACCTCTGCTGTGCAAAAAAAAAGGTTCAATTAATCAATTTCAACTTCTCACGGGAAAAAAAAAGATCTTGCAAAGTTGGAATTGATTGATTGAACTTTTTAGTCCCACCCAGTCTGCTGTTACCACCCCAGCCATGCTCACCCAATGGGCCATGCCCACCCGGCACCCGACGATACATAAGTGGGTTTTGGGTTGCAGTTTGGGCACTCGGTCTCTAAAAGGTTCGCCATCACTGGTATAGACTCTCCTGCTTGAGCATGGGGTCATAGATGACCTCCAACTCTGTTATTCTATGAAGGCATCCATGCCTGAAAACCTAGTGAAATTCATGTATTGGTTTTGCCCAGAGGACGTTTTTGCCCTTCGTTACACGTATGCCTTGATTATTCCAAATTTTGATTCTGCATTATGCGGTATAAGATGCTACCTTAGCAATGTAGTTGACAATCTCTTTGGTCCAAAATTTCTTACTGACTACATTACGAGTAATTCTTAACTCATAGCCATTTGTTTAATGACTGTTTGAAGTTACAATATACTGAAAAAACATGACTTATGACCATTTTTCACACAACCGTTGCAGCACCCCCATGGTTACATGATCAAAATTTGGAAGCTTGGCACTTGGCATTTATTTATGATGGTTATAGTGTCCTGGAGTCATGTGGTCCCCTTTTGCAACCTTCTGACAACCAAAATCAATGGGGAAGCCAGATTCACTTAACAACCATATTACTAACCTAACAACTGCAGCGATTCACTCAGCAACTGTGTAAGAAAGTTCATCAAATGAGGCAAAACTCACTTAAAAACTGCCTTTCTTAGCAACAGAAATTTTGTGCTCAATTGTCGTCATAAGTTGACAACTGCCTGTAATGGAATCTGACATGTGGGATCATATTACATTTACCCACAGGGTAATATTAACCCGATTAATATGTGTTATATTAAAACAAACAGAATAAGAACTAAAAGGAACACCACAACAATGTAAAAACAAAAACCAATACAAAAGGATATAAAAACCATCATAAAAGACATAAAACGTAGAGCCCAGAACCCCTTCATCAAAACCCATCTCTTTGAGGGCCTTTATTTTATTTATTTATTATTTGTAATAAATAATTCTGTGGTATTTATTTATTGAACTTGATTATTTATTGACCGCAGCTTCCGCATTACCCATTAAAAGGATTTTAGTGTTGTTCAATAGGAAAACATTAGCTGTTGCTCAAATGGTATTTGAGAAAGACCTGGGGAGATGACGGGAAGAGATATTGTCTGGGGAACAATAAGAGAAGAGAGGGCTTAGCCCACAGCTGCATAATTGACAAGAAACAAATTCAGGAAGAAACACTCTTAACTCCCCAAGCAGTAAAAGAGATAGTAGAAGTTTCCGTTCACGTAGCCTTACAGTAAAGTAGAAGTAGCTCATTTTGTCTGTCTGGTCTTTCTGTGTTGGCTAACACTCTTACCTAATCAGCCTAAAAATAATGTAAAAACAACCAACAATGGCTATCCATTCACCATCTTTGGTAAGGGTCCAGTGTCCACTTTAAAAAAAAAAAGCATTTCAAAAGCATTCTTTATGTTCAAAATCTCACATTTTAAAATCGGATCAGTAGTTGTCTTCTATGTTTCCATCTGAGCTTTTGATGTGGTACCTCTAAACTGTGGGGAAGAAATGCATCTACCCAGGTAGAGCTATATCTATCAAGAAATGTATCCTTATGAATACCTGGTTCATTTCTATACTGTCGAATCTTCCAGACTTCATTAACCTTTAGTTTTACACATTTTTACAATCTGAGAAAGAAAGAAAAAAATGTCATATAAAAAAGTTAGGATGTGTTAAAACTTTATTTGGGCCAGCAGTGAAAGTGTATTCCAAAGTTATTTCCAGTGCAGATTAGAAGTGGCTTCATGTCAAAAACATTTTCTACCAATCCTTCTTCTCCAGAACTTATTAATTGTATTACTTGTCTTGTTATTTGAGAAGTGCTGTGGGTTTTGTACCTTCCTCATTAAGGAGAAAAGAAGAACAATCATATTTGCTTCTTTGGATAGGGTAGAAACTTTCCATCAGTGTGTTTTGAGCAAGTGTCATGGTTCCGACAGATGAAACCCTCCAAAAGAACTCCAAGGCATTGTTCTCCTTAAAGAATATTTTATTTGGGAAACAAAGTATCGGCACTACATAGTTGAACCCAAAAACTAAATTCCCCTCCCCTGGATACAAAGTAACAAAGTACAATTCCCACCCCCAATAAACAGTCATAAATCACATTCCCTAATTAGCTTGAAATGTGGGCTTTCTCCCCAGTTCTTCAGCCTGCCAAACATTATCAGCTCTGGACCCAATTTGTCCTTGGATTCCCATAGCAGGGTTATTATTATTATGGCTAACTGAACTCTCATCCCAATCCCCCCTCCCAGCACCAACTGATTCTAAAAGCATAGAGAGAATGACTGCATTTTCATCTGTTGTCAAAGCAAGAACATCCGACGTTAGCAGAGTTGAGAGCAAGATCTCTTTTGTACTGAGTTCCACCCTGTATCTTGTTTCAGTCTTTTGAAGGTTGGGCTGTTTTACCTTTGAAAAATCTTGATATTGGGGTGGCTTTCCTCCCATCAACCATGCTTCAAGCAAGCTAAATTCTTCCATCTTTGGAAAAACAAATAATCTTGGTTTATCCTTCAGAACAACCTATGCTTGTTTGTGTTTTTAATACAGTGGTTCTCAACCTGTTTAATGCTGTGACCCCCAATCGGTCGTAAGTCGATGACTACTCAACCAGTTGTAAGTCAAGGACTACTCAACTGGTGCAGCACCGTTTGCAGAATGGGACTTTTGGCGGGCTCAGCAGGGCAGAGACAGCCTGGACAATTCCTATTGGCTTTTGAAAGCCAATAGAATTAGACTCTATTCAAGAGAGTCTCTTCTATTGACTTTCAAAAGCCAATAGAATAAAAGGGAGTAGCACAGCTAAGGAAAAGGGGGGAAAATGGTGGACTGCATTGTTCGGCGACCCCCGTGAAATGGTCATTCGACCCCAAATGGGGTCCCGACCCATAGGCTGAGAACCACTGTTTTAATACAAGTAGGAAGCATTTTGAAAAAAGGGCCATGTTGCTTTGACTGCTGTATTGAAACATACTCACATCTTAAAGACTTTGAACTGCTTCAGGAGAACCTTGCTTTGATTCAAAACTTGAGGTCCAAAAATTCGACAGTGGAAGTTCAGTAATTTCTATCTTGAAGTCCTTTTTCATGATTTGATGGAACATCCTGCCCTAGCTTTGCAGGAACATACTTCTACCCCCAAAGTGCTCCCTTAAATTAAAATATGATTCGGTTAGTATTGCTATGTCAAAATGTAGCTCTGTAGCTTCTGCAAAGTGGAAGAAATCCAACAGAATTTCCCAAGAAAGAGGGCAGAGAAGAGCAACAGAGATTATAAGGTGTCTGGAGGCTAAACCATACGATGAGTGGTTGCAGGAATGCGGTGTGTCTAGTCTAACAAAGAGAAGAACTAGGGATGACATGAGAACAGTCTTGGAATATTTCAAGGGCCGTCACCGAGAAGAGGACATGAATCTCTTCTCCAAAGCATCTGAGGGCAGGACAAGAAGTAACAGGTAGAAGAAAAGTATTCGGAGACTACAGTTGGTCCAGAATGCAGCCGCGCGAGTGATAGTGGGTGCTCCTCGATAAACCCACATTACACCTATCCTCCGTGAGCTGCACTGGTTGCCTATTGGTCTCCGGGTCCAATTCAAGGTGTTGGTCATTACCTTTAAAGCCCTATATGGCTCAGGGCCAGGCTATTTGCGAGATCGCCTACTACCTCATAGTTCCCTACGTCCGGTTAGATCCCACAGGCCCCGTCGGCCAAGCGGTGCCATTTGGCGGGGCCGCGGAGGAGGGCCTTCTCTGTGATGGCGCCCACGCTTTGGAATCAGCTCCCCCTGGAGATTAGGACCGCTCCCACCCTGTTGGTCTTCCGTAAGCTACTTAAGACCTGGCTTTTCCAGCAGGCCTGGGGTTTATAAAACCTTACCCCTGGATGATTGTTTTTGTATTGTTTTGTTATGTTTTATGTGTTTTTTATTGTTAGCCGCCCAGAGTCCTCCGGGAGTGGGGCGGCTTATAAATTTTAAAAATAAAAATAAAATAAATAAAAAAGATAATTAAAGAGAGGTTCAGCCTAGAACTGAGGATAAATTTCCTGACGGTGAGAACAATTAGTCAAGGCAATAGCTAGTCTCCTGGAGTTGTGGGTGCTCCATCACTGGAGGTTTTCAAGGAGAGAATGGACTGCCATTTTTGCTTGAGCAGAGGGTTGGACTTGATTACCTCCACAGTCCCTTCCAGTCCTATTGTTCTGCGTTCTAAGATGATTGTAAATATGCAGTCCACATTTGCATCAAAGTATTTTAGCATTGAAACGAGTAAGGTGATACCGTGATTTCTGTTTGATACCCTGCCTATTAACATTTTAAAATATGTATGTGACTTGAAAAATGCTGTTAAAAAAATGTCCCCCTTCTCCCTCTCTGTCATGCACACAAATGCACACGCACAAAAGGAACCTGTGATAGCGTGTTTGAGAATAATACGGTTCCTAATAGATTTAGTGGGAGTTGATTGAATTTTTATGCAGTCGGTCAAAGCAGGAATCCAAATAATGAAACCCCAATGGGTCAGTATATCACGTTAAGGATTTATGAATCATATTGTCAAATGCTATTTTGTATTACAAAGTATGGGATTTTGATGATAACATGGAGAAAATGCCATATATTAGCAAACTCATACTGGTTTTATCAGGTTAGGAGTCATTTTGCATCTTGCTTCTAGGCACAATTTTTTTTCTTATTTATTTTTCTGCTTATATTAGTCTCGGACGGTATTATGAATCACAGTTGTTTGGCTATTCCAGATACATGGTGGTGTTGCTTGAAATAGGCACCTATTCACATTCAGTAAGACATACATTATTAGTATTTCTGGTCCCTGTAATAGCCACCCCCCCCTTTGCATTAATTTGTGGTTGGAAGGAGAAAAATCAGCACACACAAAAAAGAAATGTATAGTTTAATGCATAATTGATTATATATTTATATGTATTAGCCCGAACTTGCAATAGCTGCACATATTCTGAAAAGAGAGAGAGAGAGGAGAGGGAGAGAGGGAGAGGGAGAAAGGGAGAGAGAGAAAGGGAGAGAGAGAGAGAGAAAGAGAGAGAGAGAGAGAGAGAGAGAGAGAGAGAGAGAGAGATCACTTCCTCCTTTGCAGGAATCTATCAGAGGTGCCAGGGCAGATATCTACAGGGATAATTTTACTCATTCAATATTTTTGATGTTCTAATTTCAAATCTGTAATTTCAGATCTGTATTATGATCCTAGAGTAGCATCAGAAGAGTGAAACGCAAACCATAATTTTAAAAGCTAAAAATACAAAATACACAAAATCACCATTTGCTCTTCTTCCTCTTTCTTTCTTTCTTTCTTTCTTTCTTTCTTTCTTTCTTTCTTTCTTTCTTTCTTTCTTTCCTTCTTCCTTCCTTCCTTCCCTCCTTCCTTTATTTCTGTCTTTCTTTCTCTCTTTTGCCAAGTGAGAACCCTTTTGCCAAGTGAGGACAAAAAGGCTCTTGAGATCTCCCTAACGAGGTTTTCATTCATGACCCAGTTATGCAGATCTTGTCATTAATACCTTAGAAGATATACACTCATGACTCACTAATGCAGTGGTTCTCAACCTTTCTAATGCCGCGACCCCATAATACAGTTCCCCATGTTGTGGTGACCCCCAACCACTTATACATCACCGGGTGCCAGGGGCGTGGCCAAAGAAAAGGGAAAAAATGGCGGACCCCCATGAAATGGTCGTTCGACCCCAAATGGGGTCCCGACCCACAGGTTGAGAACCACTGCACTAATGAATCTGGATTTCTGACTTTAGCAGTCTACCTCGCCTGCTGACGAATCTTCTAATAATTTGGAGCATTCTCAGTCAGTTCTGGCTAGGCTGGTGGTTGAGAAACCTGCCTGTAAAATATCCAGAATTATGGCTTTCTAGTGCTCGTTCCCCACCTACATACATAGGTAATTCCTGCCTATCATACAGCAAGATCAATATTCCATGTCTTGCTTTACAGTTTGTGAGCAGCTCAATAAACCTCCTTCATATGAGATGAGCACTGACTTTCTTCTCTATCTCTCAGGCACCCCTCTTGCATATTAAAGAAATGACCTTCTCTGTGGCAGATTTTAGGAAAGGATTTTTTTTTTTTTTTTTTTTGGTTCCTGCCCTTCACTTTTAGTGATTTAGTTTTTACGGTTGTTGGAGAACTTTCCCTCTCCGGAGACCAAGAGAAAGAGAGAGGGAGTGTTTGCCAGTTTCATTTAATTCAGTTTCTCTCTCAAGTGTCCTGCACAAAGCCAAAGCTAAACAGAGAAGAAAAGCAAACCAAAATGTCACCTGCCGTAGTGGAAATTAGTTTTCTATTTAAAAAGGGTGGGAATGGAGCAATTCATAAGGGGCTGGTTGTCTTTTGGAGTCTGGGACCCGCTGTGAATAAGAAACCTGAGTCACAAATCAGAGAGACTCTGATTTTTGCCTATGCAATGAGTTTAGAATAGAATAGAGTTGGAAGGGACCTTGGAGGTCTTCAGTCCAGCCCCCTGCTTAAGCAGGAGAACCTATACCATCTCAGACAAATGACTGTCTAGCCTCTTTTTAAAAATCTCCAGCCCACGATTTCTGGAGGCAAGCTGTTCCACTGGTTAATTGTTCTCACTGTCAGGAAGTTTCTCCTTAATTCCAGATTGCTTCTCTCTTTGTTCAGTTTCCAACCATTGTTTCTTGTCCTGCCCTCTGGTGCTTTGTGGCAGCTCCTCAAATACTGGAATATTGCTATCGTGTCTCCCCTGTTTCTTCTTTTCTTTAGACTAGCCAAACCCAAATCCTGCAGCGTTCTTCATATGTTTTAATCTCCAGGCCTTTGATCATGTTAGTTGCTCTTCTATGAATTTTTTCCAAACTCTCAACATCTTTTTTGTGATATGGTGACCAAAATTGGCTGCTGTATTCCAGGTGTGGTCTTACTAAGGTTTTATCAAGTGGTACTAGTTCTATTTATTTGCTAGATCTATTTATTTCTTTGTTAAATTTAGATGCTCTGCAGCAGCCAGATTTTTGACTTTCACACTGCAATCCATGTACTTATAAGGCGCAAGAAACCAGGAGCCAGGATAGAGTTCAAAAGCACTATGCTAACTATACACAGAAATCTGATCTATTAATGGTCAAGGCAAGATAAGAGTCAATGGACTGGACTAACATCTCCTACACAGGTATAGTGACTCCAGTGGTGGGATTCAGCCAGTTCGCACCACTTCAGCAGAACCGGTAGCTAATTTTTTGTTGCCCAGGCCCAGAATGGACTTCCGGAAGTGGCATCCACACAGAGAACCGGTTGCTCACCTATTTGAATCCCACCACTCCTTCCTTCCTTCCTTCCTTCCTTCCTTCCTTCCTTCCTTCCTTCCTTCCTTCCTTCCTTCCTTCCTTCCTTCCTGTGGTGGGATTCAGCCAGTTTGTACCACTTCAGCAGAACCGGTAGCTAATTTTTTGTTGCCCAGGCCCAGAATGGACTTCCGGAAGTGGCATCCACACAGAGAACCGGTTCTTCACACATTTGAATCTCACCACTGAGTGATTCCAAATTGATGATGCATTTGACCCCACCCTCAGGCTCAGACTGGTCATCTCCTATAATCAAGGAGAGAAGTAACCTAGAACTAAGTCTAGAGAAAAGAAAGACTAGGAATGACATGATAGCAGTGTTTCAATATTTGAGAGGCTGCCACAAAGAAGAGGGAGTCAGGTTATTCTCCAAAGCACCAGAAGGCAAGACAAGAAACAATAGATGGAAACTAATCAAGGGGAGAAGCAACCTGGAATTAAAGAGAAACTTCCTAACAATGAGGACAATTAACCCGTGGAACAGATTGCCTTCAGAAGTTGTGGGTGCTTCATCACTGGAGGTTTTTAAGAAAAGACTGGACAGCCACCTATCTGAAAGTGTATAGGGGTTGAACTAGAAGACCTCCAAAGTTCCTTCTAGCTCTAATCTGCTTAAGGAGAAATTTCCTGACAATGAGAACAATAAACCAGTGGAACAGTTTTCTTCCATAAGTGATGAAGTTCCAACACTGAACGTTTTGGAGAAGACATTGGACAACCATTTGTCTGAAATCTGTAGGGTTTCCTGCCTGAGGAGGGAGTTGGACTAGAAGATCTCCAAGGTCCCTTCCAACTCAATTGACTCCCTCACCTGCCCACTCTGGTAAATACATTGTCTATACCAGCTTGCTGTCTTTTATTTGCCCATTGCAATAACCTCAGGTTGTGCTCTCTGGAGAAAGAGAGTCGCGAAATCCTGTTCTGCTCATGCACTTAGTTTAATTAAATCCACCTCCATCTTCAATATATGTACAATGGAGATCCAGAAGGCAAGCCTAATAGTTGAGATTTAATTTAATTTAATTTAATTCATTGGATTTAATAAGGCCATCCACTCTGGAAAACTCTGAGCTAAATGGCAGAAATACAACTTTGGAAAGATCCCTCAAAAATGGACACTATTGACCTTTCAGGAAAGGAAGGAGGGAAGGAGAGGGAAGGAGAGGGAGAGGGAGAAACAGAGAAAGGGAGGGAAAGAGAGAGAGAGAGAGAGAGAGAGAGAGAGAGAGATGCCATTTTTTTCTGGGCCATAGGTAAGGTGCAACTTCCAGAAGTGAATATAATTCCACAAAGCTGAATATAATTTCACTTCTGTTTAAATTAGACTGGGATTAAATGTAATGAAACATAATTATTCTCTGCTGATGTATTTAATAATATTTTTATTATGATAATCAGTTTTAAATGATGGAGCACTTGATACCCTCAATCAATTCAGCATGAAGTAGCGTGTGTGGATTTTTTTTAAAAAAAAATATTTTAAAAACTCAACAAATCTTGTTCACTTTCCCAACTTCTGAGCAAAAAAACTTGCTTTGTTTGAATGGATACAAGTCCTCAAGCACTGATTAAATCTGGTTTGGGTGTGGGAGGCCTCTAAAGGTAGAGAAGAAGCTGTTTCATGCAGACTTGGGAAACTGATCTGCTAATTTAGCATCAGTTATGCCTTGGGTAGAACAATAGTGTTCCAATGGACCTACAGATTCCTCCAGTCTCATTTAATAATAATAATAATAAACTTTATTGTCATTGTATGTGTATACATAGTATACACATACAACGAAATTTATGTGACACCCAAAGACCAGGTCCCACACACATAATCCCCAAACAGACTCCCACCCACTACAATTCCCCACCCCTAAAACCACCCAACATCCACCCAACAGACCAAGTAATACTGTCCAACAGTTCACTGATGATGGCCCTTTAGTTCATTGTTGAGTGCAATTATAGCTCTGGGATAAAAACTATTCAGAAAACGTGTGGTCCGAGTTTTAACTGTTCTGTATCTTCTGCCAGAAGGCAACAATCCAAAAAGATTGTAAGCAGGATGGGAAGAGTTTCTGAGAATGTTATGCAACTTCCTCAAATAGCGAGATTCAATGATGTTATCCAGGGCTGGTAGCTGGAGTCCGATAATATTCTGGACAGTTTTAATAATTCTCTGTAGAGCTTTTTTATCCGCTACAGAGCTGCTCCCATACCATGCAAGAATGCCGTGTTGTCAAGACACTCTGAATGGTGCTGTGATAGTAGGACAGAAGTAGATGCTGCGATAGATTTATCTTCCTGAGCATTCTCAGGAAGTACAGCCTCTTCTATGCCTTCTTCACAAGCATGTTAACATTCATAGTCCATGAGAAGTCCTCCGAGATATAAGTGCCCAAAAATTTCCTTAGTGTGGCAGTGAAATGATTTTTTTTTAAAAAAAAAAATAGACATAAATGAGTGAGAATCTACCTAATGCAAACGAAAAGCCAAATTGCAGCCATCTTTTCTTTTTTTAATAATTTTTTATTTTTCCAAACTCTCCCCCATACATATACCGTAATATTTATCAGATGTTAACATACATTCTTTTTACATTCGTATATAAGATACTTTTAATAAAATGAAATAAATACATACACATGACTTTTGGTGTTGCTCGCCCATTTCCCCTTTCACTGTATCCACACTCCTTCTTTTCTACCTTCTTTCTGCCTTTCTTCTCTTCCCTACTTCCCTCTTCTTCCTCTCCTCTCCTTCACCACTCTCCTCTCCTTTCTCCCGACTTCATCCTCTTCCTGGATGGTGGGGAATGAAAGGATATTTATACTCCTTGCAGACAGCTGGTCATTTGCCTTCTTTTATTAGAGAGTTCTTTCAGCAGTTCCAAGAAGGCTCCCCTCCCATTTGCATCACTCAGGTGACCTTGAGGACACAGATGAACCTCCAAGTGGCCTTAACGACTCTCTAAAAACAATGCAAATGACCAGCTGTCTGCAAGGAATATAAATCTTTTCATTCTCCACCATCCAGTCAGAGCTGAAGAAGCTTCTTGGATGAGAAGTGAAACATCTTCAAAGAAAAACAAGAAAGTCCAGTTGCCTCGTGAAAAAGCACCCTTGGGACAACCATGACCTGGATGATGGAGAATTTCCATGGACAGTGAAAGGATCACACTATCTGAAGGATGAGTGTGCACAGGAAAAGGGCTTGAGGACTAATTTGATTTGCAGTTTGTACCATTGCATCGAAAAATAAAAAGAGTGTTTGGAAAACTCCAAGAGGCCCCCTTCTGGACACAGAATTTTAATTTAGCATTTTTTAAATAGAATGGGAGTGACACATGAAATGGTTAGTGCCTTTAATTTTGGAAGTTTCTTTCCCACTCTGTTAAAAAGGCTCCTATCTTATTTGCAAGGAAAACGCAGCTCTTGCAACTTCTGGCTGGAATAAGAGACAGCTCAACTCAGCACCACTGTGATAATTTCCACAGGGTAGGTATGAAAACTGGAATATGAGTTTGCACACTGCAAACTGCTCTGTCGTGAAATATGTCAGAACGATGACCGTTGTATTAGCGAGGACAGGGATGATAACACAATGAGTCAGAAAACAGAGCAATCCTAAGCTTGCTTGGCCTGAAAACAATGAGAATGTTCATTGGAGTTACATTTTAATCAAAACTTACCTAAATCCTACTTCTCAAATACCTGCACATTAGCCTCTGATGTCAGTGTTTTTCAGGATATCTTCGTGTATGTTTTGTGCTGCAAAAGTCCACACACTGATAAAAAATATCATTGACATGTACAAAACTCTTCTTATTAGACATAACTTTTGTGTGTGTGCGTGCACGCACGTGTACATATGCACGCAACGTCTACTCACTTTTGACGCCTGGTGTCTGCCAGAACTATTCTCTGCAAGTGTTCTTGGCAAGACAAATTCCCTGACAATGAGAACAATTAATCAATGGAACAAATTGCCTTCAGAAATTGTGGGTGCTCCATCGCTGGAAGCTTTTAAAAAAAGATTGGACAGCCACTTGTCTGGACTGGTATAGGGTCTCCTGCTTGAGCAGGGGGTTGATCTAGATGACCTCCAAGGTCCCTTCCAACTCTGTTATTCTGTTTTTATTCTGCTGTTCTGTTGTTATTCTATTATTCTGCTGTTATTCTGTTAATGCATCTCCAGAAGATAAATAAACAGCACTTACACAATCTCATTGCACGAGGCTAGCTATTTCTGCTAGCATTTTACTGGATTGTAAAGCTGAGATTACCAATAGAGAAATGTACAAAGGAAAGGTTTGTTTGTGTTATGGCTTGTGTCGGAAGAAATGAAAAGGAGAACAGTGGGGGTTTTAGAAAAAGGGTGGTGATCCTACCGTGGGTCAAGCAAAGAAATCTTTTCATCATGTTGTCACTTTTTATTTCCTTACAACATCCAATGCAGTAATCAGCCAGTCTTTCTCCACAGGGGGCCAGGCACTCACAAGCTGACTCAGTGGTAGGCTGTATAAACACATCTCCTCCAGGAAGGAATTTTAGGCCTGCCACATTAGTCTTGTTCATAGAAGGAAGCACCAGAGATTCCAGCCCATTCTGATTTGCGGGAGGTAAACATGACTTGTGTGATTTGAAGACCGGCAAGTCAGCTTGCTCTTCCCCACTGTAGATGCAAACAAACAAGTTTCCACCCATGTCAAAAGAATCTGGAGGACCCTTTTGGTGGATGGAGCTGGGGAAAATCCATGAAGCATTTCATTGGATGTAGATGATGAGAATAACAGTAACAGAGTTGGAAAGGTCCTTCTGATCCAGGACTTTTCAACCTTTTCACAGACCCCCACACAAAGCAAATGGACACACGCCATGAACACAGAGCTAGACCGCAAATTCGGAGCCAAACCAAAGCCCGGTATGTTACTTCACAGCCTTCTGCCCTGGACATCACATCAGAGAACTCAGGAGGCTACAACGCCAAAGCTCAGGATGTTACAACACAACCAACCACCCAGGATGGTGCAACACAGAACTCAGGATATCACTACACTAGATCTCAGGATGTCATCACACAACCCATTACCCAGGTCGTTACAACACAAAAGACTAATGGGCACACAGCCAGCACCTCAACTACTCAGGATGTTACGAAACAGCCAAACAATCCACAAACAATAACTCCCACACAGCCAACCAATCCACCTACAGCAACTAAGCCAGCACTCTACACACCTCCACCAATATATATATAGAGAGACGGCAGCTCTGATCACACTTTGCTCGCACAAGCACGAAGCCGAAGACCCCAGACTGAAGATGACGAGTGGGACTTTGTTGAAACGTCACCAAGATACTCTCAAACTTACACGGGAGAAAACCCGAATACACCAAGACCTGCATACCTATACCCGTGAAAATCTACGAAAACACACACACACACACACAAACACACACACACACACGCATGGATTGCTAGCAAAGAATTAAGGGAGAACTGGAATAGCTATTTCGAACTCTTTAGCTCTTTTCAACCAGACATACCCTTCTGAGATTCGAACCTGGGCTGTCTGCATGTTAGGCAGCCCAGGTTCGAATCTCAGAAGGGTATGTCTGATTGAAAAGAGCTAAAGAGTTCGAAATAGCTATTCCAGTTCTCCCTTAATTCTTTGCTAGCAATCCAAATTTTAGAAATGTATATGATGTCACAGTTGTGACTGCTGCCTGTGGATGGCTCTAGTTTGAGCTGATACAAAGCAAAAGATTTCTTTCTCCCATATTTGGGCAATAGGGTGTAACATACAGCATTCTAGGTATATATATATATATATATATATATATATATATATATATATATATATATATATATATATGTAGGTCTTTGGTTTTTCGGGTTTTCTCCCGCGTAAAATTGGAAGTGTCTTGGCGACGTTTCGACGAAGTCCCATTCGTCATCTTCAGGCTGGTGTTTCAGCTTCGTGCTTTGAGCAGCAATGTGTGGTCTTAGCTGTTTCTTCCTTTTAACTGCCAGTGGGGTATGAACTGATTGGATGGGAGCTTGGCTGTGTTCTGATTGGGTGGAGGTGTGTTCTGAATGGTTAGGGGCTTGGCTGTGCTCTGATTGGCTGGGGGAGTGTTCTGTTTGGTTGTGCTCAGGTTAGTCTGAGTTGCAGAGGGGTTTAAGATTTCGATGTATGTGGTGGGACAAGTGGTGCATGGGATTTCGTATACTCCTTGATTTTCTAATTCAATTTTATCTTTGGGGTTTCTAAGGATGGTGGATATTTTTCTGTTTGTGCAGAATGCTGTTTTGATGTTGTGTTTATGGAGGATCTTACTGATTCTGTCTGTGGTGCCTTTTATGTATGGGAGGAGGGCTTTGCCGTTTTCTTGTTCTTTGTCTTGGATTTTGGTGGGGGTTTCTTTTTGAATAAGTGCACGCATTGAAGAACATAAGAACTCAGTCAAAAAAGAGGAACCAACATCTTCCCTGGTCCAACACCTTAAAGCCACAGGACATGAAATTGACTTTAAAAATACCAGAACCATTGCCAAAAGTGAACATTTTAATAACAGAATAATCAGAGAAGCCATCGAGATAGAAAAACGCCCACACAGCATGAACAAGCGAGATGATACCTCCCGCCTACCAGCCATTTGGAAACCTGCCCTTATTGACAAACGACTCCCTAACCCCAAAATCTTAAACCCCTCTGCAACTCAGACTAACCTGAGCACAACCAAACAGAACACTCCCCCAGCCAATCAGAGCACAGCCAAGCCCCTAACCATTCAGAACACACCTCCACCCAATCAGAACACAGCCAAGCTCCCATCCAATCAGTTCATACCCTCACTGGCAGTTAAAAGGAAGAAACAGCTAAAACCACACATTGCTGCTCGAGGCACGAAGCTGAAAAGCACCAGCCTGAAGATGACGAATGTGACTTCGTCGAAACGTCGCCAAGACACTTCCAATTTTACGCGGGAGAAAACCCGAACAACCAAAGACCTACATACAAAGACCCGCGAAAACCTCAGAAAACAAATATATATATATATATATATATATATATATATATATATATATATATATATATATATATATATCAGGCTTACAAATCAAATCAAATAGCTATATTGAAAAAGCTGGGTGATATTATTTTTTCTTCCATTTATAGTACCGTGTATTGAGTTACGCTTGCTTACAAAGCTCATCAGCTATTCTCACCGGGTTAAAAGCGCATGATTGTGGAGCTGCAAATTCACTCGGCTATCCAGAAATTACTGCTTAAATCAAGAAGCCTATCAAGAGATAGACCAAGTGTTCATTACATAAATCAATTTGTCAAAAGACAGCACAGTGGGCGCTCGGCCATTGATCACCTCACACTGTCAACTTAATCAAATGACACCTGCTAGACATTCAGCGAGGCAATCCCTCCCAGTTTCCACTTCTCCGAAAAATAATTTGATTGGTTCAGCAGGAAAATGAAATAACTGACTAGGATTAATAATTGCGTGGTAATTCCTGTTCAGCTCTCAGCCACCATGAAGCATATTTAAGACCTAGAATATTGTATCTGCTCTTTTTTTCAGCTGCACTTTTATCTTACCGTAAGGCAGAAAAGTTAAGGGGAAAAAACGGGCGTAAAATAAATTTCTGCATCGCGGTTCGTCAAGAGGAAAACGTACTTGGGTGTCTCCAAAGATGTGGCTTAAAGAGGTATTTTTCAATGCACAGGTAGTCCTTGGCTTACGACCATGATGGAGCCCCAAATTTCTGTTGCGAAGCGAGGCAGCCATTAACTGAGTTTTGCCCCCATTTTATGACCTTTCTTGTCACAGTTGTTAAGTGAATCACTGCAGTTGTGATGTTAATAGCACAGCCGTTCAGTCAATCTGGCTTCCGCATTGGCTTTGCTTGTCAAAAGGTCACAAAAGTGGATCACCGTGACTCCAGGATCCTGACACCGTCATAAATGTGGGTCAGTTGCCATGTGTCTGAATTTCAATCACGTGACGATGAGAAGGCTGCAACAGTTGTAAGGGTGAAAAATGGTGACATTTTTTCCATGCTGTTGTAACTTTGACGGGTCGCTAAGCGAACTGTTGTAAGTTGAGAACTGCCTGTACTTTTCGGTCACACCAAAACTGGGGTTACCCCTTGATTGGAAAAAAACCTTACAGTGTCTTGAAAAATGAACTGCTTGCTACAATTAGTGGCATAATTCCATACAGCAAGCTAAAGAATGAAATGGCTTGTAATCCAAGTGTTGTGATTTCTAAATCACCATTTATAGCACAATGCAGAACTGAATCCGTAGCAGTCCACTGAGTCTTCTCAAAGCTAGTACTGTATTGACATGTTCAAAGCCATAAAGGGGAACAAGATTAGCTACAAGACGGAAAACTTACCATATTTGGTATGTTGAATTCTAATTAAATGCAAAATAAATGCAATTAATTCCGGTCCAATATTTTTTAAACTCTATCCTTACTTCCTCTGCCAGCTTTCTAGAAATGCTAGTGTTCATAGTTGTGCATCGAGGAGGAAATGGTTGTTAGCAATGTTTATGGTGATTTACATTTTAAACGTTGGGGTAAAGTCGACTGAGTTCAGTTGCTTCTTATTTTTTCCCCCTTATTTTCTGCCTTCAGTTTCTTTCGCTCTTTCTCCAACTCTCTTTCATTGCATATGGCACCACCCTGTTTCTGCAAAACTGGAATAGAAGGGAGGCAATCCTATTGAGTTTAAAGAGCAAAGGCATGCTCTTGAAAAGGTAGAGGAGCATAACCTCCTGGTTCCGTTCCGTTGCATGATATGACTGTGAGTGCTGGGCATCGGTCACTATAGAAAACAGAATTTATCTTGCCTAGAAAGTTGGGTGGCCCATATTATATATATTCTCAGAAAGGGAAGGGAAAGGACAGGAGGGGAGGGGAGGGAAGTGGTGGGGAGGGGAAATGGAGGAGAGGAGAGGGAAAGGGAAAGGGAAGGGAAGAGAAAGAAAAGGAAAGGAGAGGAGAGGAGAAGAGAGTTGGGAAGTGGCAAGATATCAAATCTACCTGAAAGTAAAGGTGGGGAATGGGTGTTGGACTCTCTCAAAAGTGAGACCTTATGCCATTGTGAGGAATGCAAATTGGCTAAGCAACGATAAATTAAATTTGACCTATGAAGACACATTCCGTTGTGAAGATGCATGCATGCCCTGCATATCGTTTCTCTGCGCTTTTGTCAATACCTAAATCAAATTTCACCAAGATTAAACTTGTATAGCTCTGCCTTATTGATTGAGTTAGAAACGATTATGGAAAAATGAGAGCCAGAGTCCCAGATTAAAGCAATTCTGAAATGCATTCAGCAGTCTTCAAGACAATAGCTCGGTTCCAGGGACTTGAAAGCATAGGAATGTCATGGAATTTTTTGAGAGGTGGGAGTCTTCGGTTCCAGGGCTGACTTTTTTTTCCTAAGTTACCAAAGAATTAACTCCCGTTTTCTGCAGTCTGGGTTGGCTGGCTGTTTCCATAATCCTCCCGGAGCTACAGCCCAGACCAACTGAGAAACCACCATCAATATCTGGAGTCAAGGAGGTAATTGTTTATCAGACCTTTTACATTAAAAATACAATCCCAGCAGAGCCTGTGAAAAGGCATGCAATAAACGGGTGGGAATGACCTTTTCCATAGAGATGACAAATGATATCTCAAATCTCTGAGCTAGAACGAAGCTGGACATTGTAGTTAATGTATATAGTGCAGATTTACAGTCCAGGGCACATTTTCTCCTTCCGAGTTCCAAGTCAGTTATCTGGCATTCGTTATTTTGAATTCCATAAAATTATTCCTTTTTGTTCCTCTGAAGTTAACTCCCTCCCTAAGGAGTTCAGATTCATAAGGGAGTTTGCAGTAGGCTTAAAGTACTGAAGCATTGTCAGACGTGCCAAACACTTTCACCTCCAACTAGAAACAACCCTTGGCTCCATTTGTTGAGAAAGATATAATTTTATTAGAAGCCAAGTGCATCGCAGTAAGGCATAGCCAGAACTGAGAATTGTGCACCAAAATCTCTAAGTTCAACTTGTTGTTGTTGTTGTTGTTGTTAATTGCGAAGTCGTGTCCGACCCATCGTGACCCCATGGACAACGTTCCTCCAGGCCAAGTTCAACTTAGCCCTCCCTTAATTGCTTCCCATCACACACACACACACACACACACACCGACCAATCAGGTTCAAGCAAGATGTTTTCAGACTGTCACTTCAAGCTTAGGTTGGTATGCAGCTGCTTTCTTTTCCCAGCCGAGTGACCTTGAAGCAGCTTCTCGGGGAGATACAGAGGCTACTTTCATTTCCCCCTAAGCCAGTGATGGCGAACCTTTTAGAATCCAAGTGCCCAAAAACTGTCCCATCCCCTGCCCTGCCTCCCACCCTGCCCACCCACAGGGCCACTTACCACCTCCACGGCTTGCCACAGATCGCCCAGGTGGCCCAGCAGCGCCATGGTGGCTACGCCGTCTGCACTCCACGCATCATCTCTGTGTGACAGGGCATGAGGGTGGAGTCTTGTCCCCACTGCCTGGCTGCCATGTGTTTGGTTGTGCTGCTCCATGTCGTCCGTGCCCGGGGGCAACTCTCCTCCAGGGGGGATGCTGATGAGGAGGGGGCTGTGGGGGGAAGTCCCACAGAGAGGGCTCTGAGTGCCACCTCTGGCACACGTGCCATAGGTTCGCCACCACTGCCCTAAGCATTCCCCCTCCCATCTCCCAGAGTTCATGGCAGATTGCCACCACATGGCAACAAAGCAAGGGCAGTTGACAAGCATAATCCTTTGAAGGAAAATATTGAGTTATGCCCTAATTGTTTTGAATCTGGAGCTGTTCCACCTAACCGTATGCAAGAGAAAAAAGTGATATCTACATAATTAGCTCAGCTAAAACGAACTGCCCCCGATTGAAAAAAATCAGTGGAACTGATTTATCGCCATTCCCTCCTTTGAAGACACCCGACAATTGGGGAAAAGAAAACCAAATATTGTAATTGATCTTAGCTTGTTCACTTGATCCAGGAAGGATTGTCTGGTAGGTATGACTCAGGAGGTCAGGAAACTCTTTACTAACACTTCATTAATTTGGGTGGCTGGGCCTTTCAAAAAAAAAAAAAAAGCCTGGCCTGAGGGCATTCACTATTTTTATTTTCAACAAATGCCTAGGGTTAGGAGTAGGGTTAGGCCGTTTTATAAATCAGAATGAGGATTAAAGATTGGCACTTCACTTTGAAGCGTGTCAGCTTTTCATACCTTTATTATTAGGTCTGGTCACACAGTCAGTCAGATGTTTCAACTGGATTTGGCATTTTTCTCCATCTATTGAGTCCTTCCTAGGGATCTGGGATAGGCAGATGTTGTTGTTTGATCGTATTATAAAGGTAATCATCGCAAGTTGGAAGCTGCCTTTTGCAATTGACTGATGGGGATTTTGTCAATGCCAATGGTGCTCAAGTGATTTTCCAAATGATTTGGGATTGCACCAACGGTGCCTATTTCTCTTGGTGCAAGCTTTGCTTTGTTTTGCCACAGTCTTTCTACTTCTGTTGCACTTTTTCTCAGTTATTTCTCTCCTATTCTGCTGTCTCCAGGTACTACCACATCCACTATCCAGACTTTTTTTTTTGTCTTTCTTATGATTCATTGCACATTCAACCAGACATTTGGGCTGAATTTGTAATTGTATATATATGTGCGTGTGTGTGTATTATATTATTATATTACTGTACATTATTGTGTTATGTTATGCTATGTTATTGCATCTTCAGGCGAAGAGGTGCATATGTTGCACTGTGTTGTGCCTCCATGAATAGAGCATCATTATTATAATTCATTGCACACTTATCTAGATGTTTGGCTTGGATTTTGCATTTTTATCCATTTATTAAGTCCTTCCCAAGGATGTGGGATAGGGTTTGATGGAGTTAAAGGTATTGTTGCAGGATGTGAGCTACTAGTTTTTTGGGTCAGTGTTGATGTTGTTACTGTTATTATTTAAAAAAAAATATTTACAAAGATCAAATAAAACACAAAGTCAAATTGTGTAACAATTAGCCAGTGGGACAGCTTGCTTTCAGAAGTTGTGGGTGCTCCATCGCAGGAGGCTTTCACTTGTCTGGAATGATATAGACAGTGGTGGGATTCAAATATGTGAACAACTGGTTCTCTGTGTGGATACTGCTTCTGGAAGTCCATTCTGGGCCTGGGCAACAAAGAATTAGCTACCGGTTCTGCCAAAGTGGTGTGAACTGGCTGAATCCTACCACTGAATATAGGGTTTCCTGCTTTAACATGGGGCTGGACTAGAAAACCTCCAAGGTCCCTTCCAACTCTGTAATTCTATGTTCTAGAGGCAATCGTTGCATACTTGTCCATGAGCATGACTTTACCTGCTTAATGCAGATGTCATAGTTCCGACTAATGAAACACTTCAAAGAACTTCCAGGCATGTTTATGCTAAAGCCTTTATTAACAGTGTTACAAATTGACAGCACATCATGGAGGTTTATGCCAGAATCTGAATTCCTCTTGCTGGCATCTCACTTTTCTTGCTAAACCCCTCCCTTATCTTGCAGTCACAAGTCACATCTTCCAATTAGCCCAGAGGGCACAGATTCCCTTCCCTTCCTTTTCCCGGGCTTTTATTATTTCCCCTCCCTTTTCTCTGTCACCTGAATGAACTCTAAAAATACCAGACAGTTCTGCATACTTTGTCAAAGCAAGAATATTCAATATTAGCAGCGTTGACAGCAAACTTATTGAAGTCACATTTCCTGTCCCTATTCATGAACCCTCTCCTATTTATTCCCCTATATCTTACTGTAGTCACGCTACACAAAGCATTATAGTCCTCCTGCCAGCAAATTACAATCAATATATTTTCAATACTCACATTTTTTTTTCTTTTATCTTTAGTTGGTTTGGGACTCTTATTAAAACCAGCATGCAAAATGCTTGTATTGAGGGAAAGATGAGCACAGACATATATACAGAATCCACAAAACACCATTGGAACAGCAAAATCTCCATACATGTGTGTTAACACGTGCAAATATGGAATGTTTTGGAGAATATGGAATTTTGGAATGATGCCTCTCTAGTTATAAGGCCATTTCTTCAGAAACCAGCCAATTCTTAAAGCAGACTCAGTTAAAATCTTATCTCCTCAGTTGCAGAGTTTAGAACAGAGCTTGTTCTTAGATATACCTGTGTTTATAGAGGTGGACATTTTGACTGATAGGCAATTTAAAAGGAATTTGGAAGAAGGGTAGTATTTGAAATTGTATTGAAGAAAGATAAATTGAAGAGGATGGAGAAGGAGGATGGAAACAGTCCCAGAGTTTATAAAAGTTGTTTAGTTGTATTATACCTGACACTTATTGTCATAATGAGATTTCAATGGTGGATTTTATAGCTATCTGTGAATCTTACACAATTATCAGGGAATCCCTGGTAATTACTATCCAGATAGCACTAGCTAAACAGACTGTGAGGTTTTTTTAAAAAATAATGATATCCTAATTTATTTATTTATTAGATTTTTATCCCACCTTTATTGCCAGACTAGAACTCACACTCTCGTGGGTGATTGCTCCAAAGTCATTGTCATGGTTCCGACAGATGAAACTCTTCAAAGAACTTTGAGACATTGTTTACCTTAAAGAATCTTTATTCGAGCAGCATAGCATCGGCACATACATAAACGAAGCCAAAATCTAGATTCCCCTCCCCTTAGCACACAGTATCAAACACAATTCCCTCCTCTAATTAACAGTCATAAACCACATTATCCAATTAGTTTGAAATGCAGGCTTCCCTTCCTGTTCTCCAACCTGCCATTTCTTATCATCTCTTATTTCAAAAGCCCTGAGTTCACACACTATTACAATATTGTTATGTCTAACTAACTCCCATCACATTCCTCCCCCAGTATCATCTAATTCTAAGAGTCAAGCATAAGAAAGAAAAAAGGCTGCATCTCCATATATTGTCAAAGCAAGAACATCCAATGTTAGCAGCATTGACAGTCATCCAGTCAGATTTCATGCCTAAGGTGAGACTAGAACTCACAGTCTCCTAGTTTTTAGCCTGGTACCTTCATCACTAGGCCAAACTGCCACCAGTGCTTAATGTTTTAGGGTAGTCTTCCCTGTTGGGTATCGGAAATGTGGACTTCATCTTAGAACAATGCTGGCCAAGGAATTCTGGGCACTGGGAAGATTGCTTTAGGGTTACAAAGAACTTCATTCCATTTCCCTCCCTGAACTAATAAGGTAAACTAAAATGTATTGTAGTTTAAAATCTGTTTTCCCCTTTTCTTGGTGTGATACAATTCTCCTCTGAAAAAGAAGGGTGCACAAAAATCATTATACTGAGCAAAAAAGACATTATGTGTTCTGGAAAAACAAAACATAGATTAGCAGAGTTCATGATAGATATGTTAGGACAGTGGTGGCGAACCTATGGCACGGGTGCCAGAGGTGGCACTCGAAGCCCTCTCTGTGGGCACACGTACCATTGCCCCAGCCTTGCCTCGCCCCATGACCCCCTCCTTACTAGCAGCCCCCCTGGAGGGGAGTCACCCCCAAGCGTGGCCCACGCAGAGCAGTGCAGCCAAGGACATGGCAGCCAGGCAACGTAGACAAGACTCTGCCCTCATGCCACATCGCGCACAGTTCATGCTGCGGGCCGCAGGCAGAGGGCGTAGCTGCCATGGCTCTGCTGGGCAATCTGCGGTGGGCCCCGGAGGCAATGAGTAGCCTTGCGGGGGGCGGGGCAGGGGCGGGGCAGGGGCGGGGCAGGGGCGGGGCCAGTTTTGGGGCACTCAGTCTCTAAAAGGTTCACCATCACTGCGTTAGAAGAATGTATTCCTGTTCAGATTTTTAATTTTTTTTTGCTTATTTCATTCATGCATTTCTGTACTGTTTTTGTTAATTCATCCGACTGAACTATTGTGCCATGTTTAGCATTTGAAAACCGTCAGTCTCTTTGAGTCTTTGGTAATAGGGTTGCTATGTTTGTGTGTGTGCGTGTGTTCATTAAATAAATAAATCTTACCCTCCAAATATGTCTAGCAAAGCAGTTCTAGATTGCATTACAAGGCACTTCCTTGCGCACCTATTTTTGGCAGCCAGTGATGTAGCAGGAGTTAGGAAAATCTTGATTCTATTAATGGAGATATACTTTGTTTGATATTACCTTGTGAAGGTCATCTGCAATTTTGGTGAGCAATCACAAGTTTGTAATACTAGGGAGGATGAAAGATTGCACTGGGCGGAGGTTTGGTTAACTACGTGTCAACCGCTGTTGAACAATGGATGACTGGAATAGCAGGCGACAGTGTTTTTCAACCTTGGCCACTTTAACATGTGTGGACTATAACTCCCAGAATTCCCCCACCAGCATAGTCAGGCACATTCTGGAGTTTGTTTGTTTGTTTAATACAGAAAGCCCTCAACCTACAACAGTTCATCTGGTGACCGTTCAAAGTTACAGCACTGAAAAGAGTGACTTATGTTATTTATATTTTATGGTAGTCGTTGTAATGAGATAAGTTAAGATTGAGATTAGAGTGATGTTATTGTAAAGGTTTTTTCTTCTTATTATATTAGTAGTTAATTGTGAATATGAACTGTGATGTATGTCAAATCTGATTTACCATGTTCAATGTTTTTAATTTTTGTTATTCAATAAAAAAAATTATTTTATTTTTTTTAAAGAAAAGAGTGACTTATGAACATTTTTCACACGTAGAATCAAAATTCCGATGCTTGGCCATTGGATTCATACTTATGACTGTTGCTATGTCCTGGGGATCACTTGATCTCCTTTTGTGATCTCCTGACAGGCAAAGCCAATGGGGGAATCCAGATTCCCTTAACAACCAGGTTACTAACTTATCAACTGCAGTGATTCACTTAACAACGGTGGCAAGGAAAGTAGTAAAATGGGGCAAAACTCACTTAAAAACGTCTCAGTTAACAACAGGAAGATTGGGCTGAATTACAGGCTGTAATTTATTTATTTATTACATTTATGGACCTCTCATCTCACAATCCGATGGGGTTGTATCGAGCAAGCAAGTTTCAGAAACATGAAATGAATTTGATAGAAGGAGAAAACAAATACAAGACCCAAAAGCCACTTTAAACTTTGTCTTTTGCCTTTTTTAAAAAAATTACATTTTGGAATCTTCAGAAAACTCCTAATGTGCAAGGTTGACTGTTTTGTATTACGATTTATGTCAGTGGTTAGACAACAAAAGGAAATGAGTTGCTTTTACTGTATATTGTTATATATTTCAGGCTAAGGTTAGGTATCATTCACATACAGGTATTCCTCCACCTGTGGTGCACAATTGGGGTGAGAATTTCCGTGGCTAAGCGAGGCTGTTGCTAAGTGAATTGCAGGCAACTTTACAATGTCTTTAGCCACACCTATTAAGCAAATCACTACAGCAGTGGTTCTCAACCTTTCTAATGCTGCGACCCCATAATACAGTTCCCCCTGTTGTGGTGACCCCCCAACCACTTATACATCACTGGGTGCCAGGGGCGTGGCCAAAGAAAAGGGGGAAAAATGGCAGACAGCCTTGTTTGGCGACCCCTGTGAAATGGTCGTTCGACCCCAAATGGGGTCCCGACCCACAGGTTGAAAACCACTGCACTACAGCTATTTAAGTGAATCATACGGCCATTAAGCAAAACTGCCTTCTCCCATTGATTTTGCTTGTCAGAAGCTATCTGGGAACATTACACATGGGACGCCAGGATACTGCAACTGTTGTAAATACACACCTGTTGCCAAACCCCCAAATTTTGATCACATGACTAGGGGATACTGCGATTGTCATACTGTAAGAGGAAGGACTGACCAGAAGTCACTTTTTCATTAACTTTGAATGGTCGGTAAACAAATGGTTATAAGCTGAGGACTACCTACAATGTGATCATCGGTGTCAGGAGAGAACCGACATCTGAACAGTCTCGATATCTTATGGAGACATCTCCATCATCCAGATCATGGTTGTCCCAAAGGTGGAGTTTTATTTTTTTTCTCAAAAGGCATCTGGAAAGGTCCAATTGTCTTTTGAAAAATAAAAAATAAAAATATGGAACGCTTCATGAATTTGCAGGCTCCATGCTAATCTTCTCTGTATCGTTCCAATTTTAGTATATGTGCTGCCGAAGCGAGCACAATATGCTGTTTGCTAAATATTGAGGATGTTATTTTAAAAAACCCTAACCCCAACCCTAATCCTAATCCTAACCCTAATCCCAACTTGGAGAATTGTAGAACCTTCTTGCATGAGAAGCAATATGTCTTCAGGGGCAAACAAAATTCAGTTGCCTTTTGGAAAAGGCAGGCTTGGGTTTTTTTGTTTGTTTTTTTGTCTGAACCCTTGGCTGTTCTTGCTATGTAGTTCTTTTAATTTATACTATTAAAATTATTTTGCTCTTCTGGGCTTTGATCCAATTCATTTGGATGTTTCAAAATGATTTAGGAAAAAAAAAATCTTTGGGCAAGACTAAACAGAACAGCGGAGAAGTGAAAGCATGATGTTGTAACTTTTTATGAACATCAAAAACATTTTTATGCTGGATTTCCCTACACTGGTACTCAAATTTTGAAACCATCCCATAAAAACACAAACCAGGTCAATACTGTACATCATATAAAATTCATTCATAAAATAATGGGCTGTTTTGTTGTTGTTGTTGTTTTTTCTTTACTGCTGCAAATAGATTCCCAGTCATGAAGCAGGACTTTTTAGCATCCTCTTTACTGTTGTTTCCTATGCATCCTGTAAAAAGAAGGTGATGCTTAAAGGCTGAGATTAATTCTTAGTGAATTACTGCAAGAAATGATGAGAAAGCCACATGCAAATATCCTCCCCATATAAGTGCATAGTACTTTCCCCTCTAGCACCCTTTAATCCAGCCTCTTACGTGAAATAATGGCCAAATAAGCATCATGATGCACATCCCCAACTTCTCACAGGCTGAGGTACATGGGAAACTCAGTGATATCATCATTTATTTGCCAAAATAATAATGGAGGGAGGCCTCAACCTATGACCACAATTGAGCCCAAAATTTCTGCTACTAAGTGAGACATTTGTTACCTGAGTTTTGTCCCTTTTTTACGACCTTTCTTGCCACAGATGTGAAGTGGATCACTGCTGTTGTAAAGTTAGTGATACTCTTGTGGAAAACCAAAGGACTCTTACGAATTCCAGAGGGTTTTAGCAGAGAGATTTATTGCGCAGGTTCAGAAGCAATAGCAACAAGCAATTCTGAACCCTGAGGGCAGGTTCAGACTTCAGTTTTATACTTTCCTTTTTTTTCCTCAGGAACAAAGGAATACACATTGAAATACACATTGTAATACATTAGGTTCGTTTCTCATGGGTATACAATGGAGAGTTTGCTACATACATTGTATCCAAGTGCAATGCGCATTAGGTTAGTCATATACTACTAACACAGCACTATTCCAGTAATTATGCAGACACATCATTATTCTAGTGCTTGTTCATTATTCCACATTAATACGGTTGTTAAGTGAATCTGGCTGCCCCATTGACTTTGCTTGTCAGAAGATCACAAAAGGAGATCACATGATCCCCGGGACGCTGCAACCGTCATAAATATGATCCAGTTGCCAAGCGTCCAAATTTTGGTCACGTTACTATCAAGAGGCTGCAAGAGTCACAAGTGTGAAAAAGTCACTTTTATCAGAGCTGCTGTAACTTCAAACGAGGACTACCTGAAATAAATGAATTAGTTCGTCGCAGTTACATATTTAATAAACTTGTACGTCACACGTCTGATTCTGCAAACTTTCAAGCAAACATATCTGAGTAGTAATTCAAAGGAAGCACATTGGGAGATGTTTGACAGGCCCCAAAGGTGCTTTTTCAGGAGGCAACTGGACTTTCTCATTTTTCTTTGAAGGAATTTTGCTTCTCATCCAAGAAGCTTCTTCAGCTCTGACTGGATGGTAGGGAATGGAAGGATTTATACTCCTTGCAGACAGCTGGTCATTTGCATCCTTCTAAGAGAGTCGTGAAGGCCCCCTGGAGGTTTACCTGTGTTCTCAGGGTTCCCTGAGTGGTGCAAATGGGAATGCAGCCTTCATGACTGCAGGATGTTTTCTGCCCGGGATCCCTTCACTGTTGAAGACAGGTGCAGGCTGTTGGGGATGAGTTTGCGTTGTCTGAATCTCAAACTGAAGCTCAAATGGTTCCTGTAATCTGCAATGTTTTCTGGAAATCTATTCATACTCCCGCATCATTTGAAGGGTGTTCATCCCAAAATGCATAGCTAAATGTCTATGGAGATTCTCAGTCATCCAGGTCATGGCTTTTTCAGAAAAAGCACCTTTGGGACAACCAAGATCTGGATGACTGAGAATCTCCATAGACATTTGACAGGATCCACATTGCAAGAAATGAACCAATGGGGGAACCCAATCTAGGTGCAACTGATTTAACTTTGTTTTTGATGATGCTGTGATTCCTCACAGGTTGTTCTTTACTTCCACCATTGCTGTAAGTGTGTTGCCCAGAAAAGGCACTGCAGTTTCGGAAGGAGACAGAAAAGTCTCCGTGCAAAATAGTTTCTGATTGCTTGGTTAACTTTCTCTCCCCTCTTTCTCTTGAATTCTTTTAGCAGACAGACGATGCAGCACAGACCGACGGTCAGCAACAGACACAATCTTCTGAAAACACAGAGAACAAATCACAGCCCAAACGGCTGCATGTTTCAAATATTCCCTTCAGATTTCGGGATCCAGACCTCAGACAAATGTTTGGGGTAAGCAATGGTTTCCTTATAACTTTCTACTTTTGCTTTTCTTCCTTATTTATGTTCAGTATGTATCTATGTATGAATTCAGCTGTTATGGCTGCCCATCTCATTCTCAACAATTTATTGAAAACCAACCTAGCAAAAACATTTTAGACAAGAGTTCGTCTAAACATTATTCAACATGTCAAGACCCAGTTCCTCATTCAAGGATGGAGGTGAGGTGGACCAAGTTCCTGGCCCCAGTGCCTGGGGGAAGAGCCAGATTTTTAAGTTTTCTGAAAAGCTAAAGTCAAAGTCATCCAAACCATGGGGGAAAGTGCAATTGGAGAGGCCCAGGCACTATGACATCCCCTTAACAAAGCATGGCTCCTTCAGCTGCTAGAACTTAGTTGGGCAACCTCATTTTAATGCTGAACTGAAGATAGACTTCTATGCAATTTATCTATCTGCTTGTTTTTGGTATTCCATTCCTGGTGTTGGTCTGCAGAAAACAAAAGAAAAAATAAAGGAAACAAAAGAAAAAGAAAAAAATATCTTAAAAAGTATCACATCTTATACAGCTTATGGACTCGTGAAGGTAACACCTATGCTTTTAGATGAATGAAGTGGATTTCATAACCTCCATAAAAGTTTATGGCATAAGAGATGTGCTCTTAGCTTTTATCAAATCTTTTAGTCCTGAAATTGATAAAGGGTGCAGTTTAACACACATTTTATCTAAGGGCACATCCCATCAAACTGAGGTTGAACCGAAAAGGAATGTCCTGTGGCTCTTCTGGAAATTATTAGAAGCCAGTTTCCAAATTCTGGTAGTGCAGAAGACAGCAGATGGAAGAGCCACAGGCTGGCATGAACATAACTCTGAAATAGTAGAAGGTTCCTTTGCTAACTGAAGCAAAACAGCAAATTCTTCTTTCAAAATATGTGTGGTTCAAATGCAGGATCATCTGTGTTGAGCAAATATGACTACCCAGTGAGGAAACTTCCCAATATCAAGTGAAAAGATGGCATGTAGGAGCTGAAACACGGATAGTGTCTTAACTGATGTGTCAAGAATACCATGCTCCATCAGAAAATGGAAGAGCAGAGGGACAGATTTTCATAAAACCATAGAGTTGGAAGAGACCTAACAAATCAGCTGCTCCCAATTCTTGCTCAATGCAGCAATCCTCACCCCATCTGGATCTGGAAGTCCCACAAGATTTTAGTCCTCTTATTCTCTACAACCATCTTCAGAATTTCTCATCTAGCCTCGAGAAAGTCTTGCCCACACACTCTGTAGATGCTCCTGTATACAATGCCAACTACAATGCTACCTCGCTACTCATTGTTAATTGATTATGAGAGGTGTGATGAGTACCAAAAGCAATGAGTACAGAACAAATTTTTCCCATAAGGAATAATGTAGCAAGTCACAAGGCAGCTGACACTGAGAAGTTGTAGCTTGTTTGTTGAGTACCAAACAAATGAGGAATACCAGGACAAAATGTTCACATCAAAATGCATTGAGTACCAAATTTGATGGGTTTCAAAGCAGTTGAGTATCAAGGTACCACTGTACTTGATTGTGCTGTTCAGTGTATGCTATTTCCAAAGTTTCTCAACTTGGGAATTCCCAATTAAGAAATAGAGAAAAAAAGAACTGCGAGAAACAGCACATATAGAAGGAAAAAAAAAAGAAATATAAGATGAGACTTCCAACTTCTTTACAGCAATTAAAAACAAATTAATTATCCCTCCTCCCTCTTTTAAGATTACTATACAACTTACTCACACAAAGGTGGACAAAGGGAACAAAAGTGTGGATGTACTTTCTCTTGAAACTAAGGCTAGCCCACCATTTAAGACTAATTTATCTTAATTCATTAACTAATTGCATTTTAAATGAATGAAGACATCATATTATTAATGGGTTCCTTTTACCATGTAAAAGGAAATAATTTGCAGTTCAATTAAGAGGCTTGTAGTGGGTTTGTTAATATTAATAGAAGGGTAAAATTTTAAATATATCCCTTTGACAGCAGCATCCCGGAGCCAAACTCATATTCCAAAGCACTTTCTTCTCAGAGAGTTGTGGTTTGTTTATTTATTTACTACATTTGTGTAACCATCCATCTGGCCAGTGTGACTCTGAGCAGCTCACAACAATTAAAACAACAACAGCCACGGTCAAAACAAAACACAACAACGTGCAATTCCCAAAACCGTGATTAAAAATTCAATAACATATAATCCCAGTCAACCCGTGAATAATATTTAATATAGTCATTGTTAAGGCTTACCACTGCTGTTGACTGCACAGCCAAGTCTTTTGTACCCTTTCCAAAGACTATAATAAATATTTGATTTGATTTGATTTAGGTGCCAATCTAAGTTCTGGGATAATGATGGGGTTTTTTTTCCCAAAAGATGGATATCATGACAAAAAAGCATCTCCTTCTGGATCCTGTCAAATTAAACTCCATAGTAGATGGAACTCATAAAATGCATCTCCTGCCAGATGTAATGTAGATGTAGGAAGATGTTCAAGGACAGGAAGTCTCTGTTCCTGTTATTATTGTTGTTAATATTATATTATTCAATTGAGGCTGAATCCATGTATTTCATAAGGAGAAGAGCTCAAAGTTGCTACCTAACCTTACTTGATTAATCTGAAGAAATCTTGAACTATTTATCTAGCAATTGTGGTTAACAAGCTGAAGTGAGTATTGTCTGGAAGTTGAAATCATGGCAACTAGATTTATTTTCTTGTTGGCTTGAGATGTTTCACTGCCCAGCCAAGCAGCTTCTTCCATCTGAGCAAGTTGGTTAGAGGAATCTGAGTAGATAGAAAGTTGTCGGAATGTGCCAACTCCTAAAATTCTTAGGGGTATTCCAGCACCAACCTCACGTTTTCTTCCTCAAAGGGTATTGCAATATGTCAATAAAGATTCTCAGTCATCCAGATAGAATTGTCTAGAAAAATAAGTCCAGGTGCCATGACTCAACTTCCAGCCAATTCTACCTGGATGACTGAGAATCTTCATCCACTTTAGTGGGTATTTTTATTCAGCATGATAAAACCAAAATAAAGAAACCTCATGATGGCTTAACCTTGTGACTTGAGACAAAACATAGTGAATTAACTTTTGGTTTAGTCACTGTGGTTTTGGAGCCCTTGTTATGGTTGACCATGTGCAAATGAAGTCTTTAATGAGCATATCTTTTGTATTATTTGGTATATTGGTTCTCCTCCTGACATTGTTTGCCAATGTTCCAGGCCGCTTTATGAAGTCATCTTAATGACATGTGAAATAACCAATGATGACAGTTTGAATGATGTATATTGGAAAATATCAGGGCTTTTTTTTTTCTCCTTCAAAGATCACAAAGCCACTGGCGTTTTTGTCAAGGTTCCGACGGATGAACCCAACCAAGCAAACGCCTTGGAGACATTCTGATCTCTTAATGTAAAACTTTATTGAGTACATCAATTTGGCATTAATGAAAGCAAAACCAGCTCTAGCCAGACCCCACCCAAACCCCTATAGTAAAAGCATAGAATTCTTCCTCCTTCCTCTTGGTCAGGAAACATTACCCAATCAAGCAGGGAAATATTGTTATGAAAAGACATCTTCAAGTCTACCCGCATGCCTGGTAGAATGTCCTTGAATCTCATGGTCTGGCTTCTTGATCTTCGCAGCTCACATTCCAATCCTTTCCTCCCCCGCCCATCCCCCCAGGTTCCTTAGCAAGTTGAGAAGCAATAATTTTCACACCAGTAAGACTGTGCTTTGAAACCTGACAGTTTTCCTATTAAACATTACCCAGTTTTAGAAGTTCACTTTTCTCTTAATTCAGAGCCAATGAAATTCCTTAATTATGAGATTAGATTAACGTGTCCTCCTGCTTAGAGGGAAACAGAGATGTATGCAGCAGTTACAACGGTTATCAAAAGTGAAGTGTTCTTCTTAAAAGTTGAGTTCTCCATTTTCTCATGCCTGAGTATTTATCTTTGTGTGAGTTTCTTCGTTCAGTTTGTTGCAAGACACATTGGTTGCCTTAGAGATGCTTTCAAAACACAAGAGAATGTCAACAATGTTCTCCTGGGTATGAATGTGGAACTTCTGCTTTTAGTTATTCGAAAAATGGACAGCCTATCTCTGCCAATGTCCCATTTTTTCATTTTACAGTTCTTTCTGCATTTTTCTGCAGTCTACTTGTTGTTACAGATAGAAGATATCCTAAGATAGAAGACATTCTTTTTTCAGTACTAGTAAGCAGTGCTTCTGCTGCTGAAGAGAAAATTCTGCCCTTGGGAAATGCTTGGAGATTTTTTTTGTTTCATAAATAAATTAATCCACCCATTGTTCACCAGTTTCATGGGAAAAGCTGAAAGACCAGCTCTACTGATTCAACACAGCTAGTCCTGCATCCTACTCCAGGTTGAATACACCTACACAACTGCCCACCCCCCACACCATTTAATAAATGAAAGCAGTGTTGAATTTTTCATTTCCTCTTTTGAGCTCACTTATAATTCTTGGAGAAGAAAACTAAAAGGGAATAATATCATTCCAAAAGAGTTAGTACTACTTTATAAAACCTTAGTAAGGCCACACCTGGAATACTGCATCCAGTGTTGGTCACCATATTGTAAAAAAGATGCTGAGACTCTAGAAAAAGTGCAGAGAAGAACAACAAAGATGATTAAGGGCCTGGAGACTGTGAATAGTGGTTGCAGGAATTGGGTATGTCCTGTTTAATGAAAAGAAGAACTAGGGGTGACATGACAGCAGTCTTTCAATACTTGAGGAATTGTTACAAAGCAGAGAGGATCAAACTATTCTCCAAAGCATCTGAAGGCAGGACAAGAAGCAATGGATGGAAACTCATCAAGGAGAGAAGCAACCTAGAACTAAGGAGAAACTTCCTGACAGTGAGAACAATTAACCAGTGGAACAGCCTGCCTCCAGAAGTCATGGGCACTCCATCACTACAGGCTTTCAAGAAGAGACTGTCATCTGTCCGAAATGGTATAGGGTCTCCTTCTTGTGCAGGGGGTTGGACAAGATGACATCTAAGGTCCTTTCCAACTGTTATTCTGTTACTGTAAGATAGTGAGGATGATTTGTCTCTGTGTTATTACACACACAAGGAGCTAGGTGCAGACTCTCTTTCATTCCACATACATACAGACATACCAATAAAAAATAAACCATTATTAGGTCTTCTGAGGAGAAAGCAGCATTGAAAATAAATAAGCACAGATGATCTGAAGCTATTCCCTCTTCTGTTCCTGCAAATCGACAATCAGAGGCGCCCCTTGGAACACCAGATGGTTACACAATCATTCCAAAAAATTGTTCCAAAGAATGAACATAGTCTTCCATTCAAGCAGGGGCAAGGACATGTGTGTGACAGGTAGAGCACCCCAACATTTGAACAACCACAAAAATAAGCCCACCTTCTCTTATCTTCTCCTCTATGCATCTAAAAGAAATTCTGCTTTCTAGAAAAGAGAAGGAAAAAACAACACAATTTTGACTGGGATAGGAGTGTTACTTGGAGAAAGAAGAAGACTACAGCAGGAATTGTTGGGAATTAGCAGTTTTATGAAAATCCTTTTTTTTAAGCAAAAAAAAATTAATTGTTAATCTTTATTGACCTATTTCCTACCACTGTCTATTCAAGCATGACTTACTAGGTGGCATCTGTCTTCTTAGAATTGCCACTTGTTCTAATGATTGCTTAGGTTAAGTATACAGTAACTAGTTCAGTTTTACTTTTTCATTTTGCTATTTTGAGATCTACCTGGACAAATGGAACACATTGTCTGTGGCCAAGAAGACAACAGAGGACAATGTCAGAGAAATAAGTGTCACTAAATTAAATATTGTTTTTGGCAAAACCTGGAAAACATTTAGAGTCTGATCTTCGCCAACGGTGTTAGAAAAACATAACAATTAATATGTTCTTCCTAAGAGTGGGTCCTCCAGATCTTGCTATGGCTTCTCAAAATGATTGAACCTTTATTGAAAGAGCACCAAATATTCTACAGATTCATTGGGTAGCAGAGAAAACAATGATTGAAGAGAGAGCACTCTGGCTTCAGAAGCTATAAATAAGGAGTATGCCAGTAAGATCTACTGCAAATCGGTTGTTTGACTTGATCAACTTGGAATTGACTCAGTTCAAATTTTCAGTCTGAATTGCCAAATCAATCTGACTAGAGCACATTCATTCCATTTGACAAAAGCCACCAAATTCTCAGCTGCATTTGAAGGCAACCTATTTGATTTGACAGTTAAAATCAGTGATCCAATTTGGAAAATCAATTTGATTCGCAAAAATTAATAAATTGCCTTTTCAATGTGGGATCTGTAACTCTTCGCAAAAGCTCTATCACAAATTATTCATCTACTGCAGTGCTTCTCATCCCCAGCAACTTTCAGATGTGTAGACTTCAGCTGGCTTGAGAATTTTGGAAAATGAACTTCATACCTCTTGAAGTTGCCAAAAAACGTTGATCTCCTGCAAAATCCTCACACAGAGCCAGCCATGAGTCAGGATTTGTTATCTACCAGTTTGTGAGAGATACATCTGCCTAACTTCAACATTACTAGGCAATCTTCCTTTACAAGGATCTACAATTTACAGCAGGGGTCTTCAAACCTGGCCCTTTTATGACTTGTGGATTTCAACTCCCAGAATTCCTCAGCCAGCTTTGCTGACGAATTCTGGGAGTTGAAGTCCACCTGTCATAAAAGGACCAAGTTTGAAGACCACTCATTTACAGCTTTAGGGACAAAGTCTTCTATGAGAGAATATATCCCACAGATCCCGTCTACAGTCTGCTGAGAAACTGCCATCCCTAATATGACAGATGGGAAATATAGCTCTATTAATGTATTGAATCCTATTTAATTTTCATTTAAATTAAATTTTAATCAAACTGAAGGTAGCTTTTGCCTCAAGCTTACTTTTCAGAGGACATCCTTTAAACCAGATGCAGCTTGCAATCTGCAAATGATGCCAGTTTTTATTTATCCTACAATGATGCTTATTAATTAATCTTACCTCTGCCATCCAGGTGTTGTTTTTAATTATTTTAATGTCTTGATTAACTTATTATTATTTTACTTTGGTTTTAATTAAAGAGAAGAAATGGAAGAAAGCATAAAGAACGGAAAGCGTGCATATTTAACTGTATCAGAGAATTTGTTTTTGGCACAATCTTTTACCAACAGTATCCCAAGAAGATAAAAAAAATGTGGATGTTATGCTGCTTTTTTTGGTGTTAAAATGTTTTCATGGGAAACTGTTTGGAAGAGGGATAAATAATTTAAAATATGTAACAGGTAGAACATTGTTGCTTAGCCCTTCATCTTTTGATAGTAAGGGCTGTTTACAGAATGTAAAAAAAAAACTTCCAAATAAAAATTCAACAAATTCAACAACAAAAATTATGAACTGTGTTATGCAGAAGGCTCCAAATGCTTTAGGAAAACAATCCCAATTATAAAAACGGCCCAAACAGATTTTACCTAGAACTTAAGTAAGGTAATATTGATACCAATCGCACCTCCTTTTAAAGATTTGCATAAACATGCAAGTCTTTCAGTATTCATTTAGTTTCCCTTGGTAAACATTGCTTAAAATGAAGAAATGTTCCTTCCATACAAATTTAAATGATCCTCGTGACATTTTTTTTAATCAATGCTCATGCGACTTTTCTGTTTCTTTGCAGCAATTTGGTAAAATCTTAGATGTTGAAATTATTTTTAATGAGCGAGGCTCAAAGGTAAGCAACTGAATAAACTTGTGGAAATGTTTAATGAGTTGAAAGTGTTTACTGAAAAATCAGAGGAAGCAAATACACAAGAGTATTAAAACCTCCTTAACTATCTCCAGGTTTTTGAGGGGATGAGGGATATCATTTACCCAAACAGCAAGAAATTTATTGGTCTAATTCTGAGTCCCTTACAAGGGATAATTTTAACTAAGATGAGTTGTCACCAGTTAAATAGGAATATTGCTTTCTGCTTTTAAATATAATCAAATGTTGTCTGCTGAGTTCCTTTCCCATCTCCAATAATTGCCACATTCATTGTGAGATTAGTTCAAGCTTGCAGTGAGGAGAGATGGATCATTAGAACAGATACGCTGCTCTTGAAATGGAAGCAAATAATATAATTTAATATCCTCTGAAGCAATTACTCGATCAAGGATGAATTATGAAATTGCCAGTGTTTGCGTGTTTAATCAAAGTTGTTTCTGAATTTAAAGATATGTTTTTGTTTTCCTAATTTGAAAGGTGAAAGATTTTCCCGATACTGACTCAAGTACTTAATTTCCATTTAAACCCACATATATAGTTGCCCCATTTTCCTACACTGTATTATACTGTTATTATATTATACTAGATCATATGGCTGGATTGATAAATTATCCATCCAGTGGGGTGCAGAAGTAAGCTTTTCACTCACGTCTCCTAAGGTTATTCAGCGGGGTGTATGTCAAAAGCTCAAGAGGGCAGTTGTGGCTGCACAATCAAAAACCTCATCCCATTGTGCTTTGCACATAACTTCAACATATATACAGAGGTGGAGGGACAGCTTTGATCATACAACTGTAACCTTTGTCTTTTGATTCCCTCCCTCTGAAGCCCCTGGCAGGCCCATTTAACATGTACTCTATTGGCTTTATGTTAGATATAAGCTAGAGTGAAAAAAAAAATATTTGGTTGCTCAAATATAATTAATCAGTGAGGCTCCCAGGATTCTCCTTGCTATTGAGTTAATAATTAATCCTATAAGAGAGAATAGTTACCCTTACAGGTATCCTTGATGTACAACCATAATGGAGCCTGTCTGTTAGGCTCATATGTTGTAACGGTTGTAAAGCAGCCCAGTCACGTCACATAACCGACCTGATTTTATGACCTTTTTGTGACAGTTGTTAAGTGAACATGGCAGTTGTAAAGCAATTGCCGTGCTCATTAAGTGGATACTGTAATCATTAAAGTGGTTTGCTATGGGCACAGCTTTGCCGAAAATTGGATGTAAAGACCATGTTTTTTTAAAACAAAAATGTCGTAAAAAGAATCCCATGAATATGGGATACTGCAAATGGCCATATGGGCAACAGTGTTGCCAGGAACCCAAAGTTTGGCCACATGACCAGAGGGGGCCCAACCATTGGAATTTTGAATCTGGATCATAAGTCCCCCCCTTTTTTGGGAGGTTGGTCCTAACTTTGAACAGTCTCTGAATAACTAGTCATAAGGACTAGCAGCCAGGCCCTCAGGAAAGCAAGACTTTTGAATCCGTCGAGTTGAATCAAAAGAAGTTTTACTGAGAGAAACTGGATGCAGTAAAGTCAGGCAGAATCTGAAGGCTCCACACAAAGTGTAAAGCAATTCTTTCACTTTCCCAATCCCAGCCCCCTTGACCAGTCCACTGGCAGCCAATGTGATGCCGAAAAGAAGTTTTGAGAATGCTGAGGTGCTGAGTAGATAACAGGTCACTTTCAGGGCACAACGGCCTTGGAACCTGGCAAGAACCGGCTGGGAAGGAGCCCATCCCATCTCTGAAGACAGTCCCCCTCCCAAATTCCCAAGCATGCCATTCCCCCCTCCCCTCCTCAGCACAATGGCAGGACACCAGAGTACGAATGGTGGACCTGATACTACCTATAACTAGTTTGTTTTTACCTGAAATACATATAGTCCTTGACTTACAACTTTTTGTTTAGTGACCATTCAAAGTTACAAAGATACTGAAAAAACTGATTTATGACCGTTTTTCATACTTACCACCATTTCAGCCTGGTCACGTAATCAGAATTTGGGGGCCTGGCAATTGGCATGTATTTATGATGGCCACAGTGATCACCTTTTGTGACTTTCTGACAGCAAAGTCACTGAGAAAGCCCGATTCCCTCCTCAAGCCGTGTTACTAACTTAACAGCTGCAGTGATTTATTTAACAACTGTGGCACGAAAGGTCGTAAAATGGGGCGAAACTCACTTAGCGAATGTCTCATTTAGCAACAGAAAGTTTGAGCTCAGTTGTGATCGTAAGGTGCTCCTCTCAGAAATGCTGTGGTCATAAGTTAAGGATTACCTGTATGGTAATTTGAATCCCCTGGTCCTTTGAGGCCAAACTGAGATTCTTCTCAGGTCATTGTTATGGTGGGCAGGATCTCTGCCCCAACTGAGAAATTTTAACTAGACCAAGAATATGGATTGTGCTTTGGCATTATTGTCCATCACCCAACCTCAAGGTTCTCCTAGAAGAGAATATTTGTAGTCCAGAGTTACCTGTAGGCTCCTTTGTGCCCTCTCAGATTGGTGGTTTTCTTGCAGACATTTCATTACCAAACTAGGTGACATCATTACCAAGCACTAATGATCTTACCTAGTGAATAGAATAGAATAGAAGAGAAGAGAAGAGAAGAGAAGAGAGGATGTAGGAATAGAATAGAATAGAATAGAATAGAATAGAATAGAATAGAATAGAATAGAATAGAATAGAATAGAATAGAATAGAATAGAATAGAATGGAATGGAATGGAATGGAATGGAATGGAATAGAATACAATAGAATACAATAGAATACAATAGAATAGAGGATGTAGGAATAGAATAGAATAGAATAGAATAGAATAGAATAGAATAGAATAGAATAGAATAGAATAGAATAGAAATAGGAATGGAATGGAATGGAATAGAATAGAATAGAATAGAATAGAATAGAATAGAATAGAATAGAATAGAATAGAATAGAATAGAATAGAATAGAAGAGACCTTGGAGGTCTTCTAGTCTGTCCCCCTGCAGGAGAACCTATACCATCTCAGACAGGTGAATGTCCAGTCTCCTCTTGAAAATCTCCAGTGATGGAGCACCCATGATCTTTGGGGGTAAGCTATTCCACTGGTTGATTGCCCTCATTGTCAGGAAGTTTCTCCTTAATTCCAGGTTGCTTCTCTTTTTGATCAGTTTCCAACCATTGTTTCTCGTCCTTCCTTCTGAACAACCTGACCCCCTCTGCCTTGTGGCAGCCCCTCAGATACTGAAACACTGCTATCATGTCTCCCCTATTTCTTCTTTTCTTTAGACTTGCCAAACCCAAGTCCCATAGCCGTTCTTTGTATGTTTTAGTCTCCAGGCCCCTGATCATCTTAGTAGATCATCTCTGAATTTTTTCCAAAAGCTCAACATCTTTTTTTGTGATATGATGATATAGTTTGGTAATGAAATGTCTGCAAGAAAACCACCAAGCTCAAAGGACAAAGGACCCACCATCTCAAGGTTTTCAGCTCTCTATCCATACCCTCAGAAGTTTACATGACAATATTATAGACATGTAATGACTTCCCTTCAAATTCTCAACTCCTTTCTCTTAGAGCAAGGATAGGCAACCTCGGCTCTTTTATGACTTGTGGACTTCAACTCCCAGAATTCCTGAGCCAGCCACGCTGAGGGAAAAGGAAGAGGTTTCCAAGCTGAGCCATGCTGGCTCAGGAATTCTGGGAGTTGAAGTCCACGAGTCATAAAAGAGCCAAGGTTGCCTACCCCTGTCTTAGAGAATCCAGCCAGGTAGCTTTATTTGGGGCCGAAAGTTTTAAAATAGTATTGCCAATGTCTCCTGTTATTTCACAATGTCCTTGATGTACATGGTGTGAACATGTTTTTTGTTTCTCTTCCTTTGTTTTTGTTTTGATATCAAGGAGATGTCACGTTTTTTTTTTTTTCTGTCAAAATGGTAAATTTGGAAGTTGAAGCTGCCAGGTCCTATCTGTTCCAATGTGTAAAGCTGGTATGAATTGCTTAAAGTATTATGCTAAATATATTTTGGAAGGGTGAGTTATTGGCTTAGTAATTTTTCATTAAAAGATGAGTCCAGGCCTCCCAATTGGAGAATACTTTGTATATGGGCTTCCAGGTTGTGCAGTCACAGCTGAAGTATTCATTTCATTGCTGGCAGCAAATGTGGGAGGCTGTCTGAAGATGTGTCCCACAGTAAGGAACATAATAAATTATGGGAAATTGTTAATGGATGAGAGCCAGTTAGGTGTGGAGTTCAAAACCCCAGGCTAGAATCTGGGAGACTGAGTCACAAAGCAAGCTGGGTGACCTCGGGCCAGTCATTCCCTCTCAGCCCTATGAAGGAGGCAAGAACAAACCACTTCTGAAATCTTGCTAAGGAAACTGCAGGGACTCATCCAGGCGGTTACCAGGAGTCAAAACAGACTCAAAGGTACTAAAAAGAAAAAAAACTGAATTGATGTCTAGAAAATGAGAAAGTCAAGATTGTCTCTCAAAGATGCTTTTTCGAAAATCAACTGGACTGTTTTTTTCCCCTTGAGGAGAAAGAAGAAGGTATTTAACTTCTCATATAAGAAACTTCATTGGTTCTGGTGGGATGTTGGTGTTGAAAGGATTACTTCTGACAGATTTGGGGCGGGGGTGGGTGGGTTGGAAGGATTATATTCTTTGCAGTCATCTGGTTGTTAGCACTCCCTCTGAGAACTTTTGAAGCCACTTGGGGGTTTATCTGTGCCCTCAGGGTCATCTGAATAGGAGCGCAGTTGGTTGTGGAAGCTTCTTGGAACTAGTGAAAGGACTGTGTTTTAGACTGGGGGCATCTTATCCCTCCCCCTCTGTTGAATGAGGGTTATTCATTGTTAACATAAATGGCCTCTTTTTACCCCTCTTTCAAACCAATGGCCTTCTCGATCCAGAATGTGGACTTTGCTATCTTCAAAAGAGCAACAAAGATGATTAGGGGACTGGAGGCTAAAACTTACAAGGAACAGCTGCTGGAATTGGGGATGTCTAGTTTAATGAAGAGAAGGACGAGGGGGGACATGATAGCAGTCTTCCAATATCTCAGGGGCTGCCCCAAAGAAGAGGGAGTCAAGCTATTCTCCAAAGCGCCTGAAGGCAGGACAAGAAGCAACGGATGGAAACTAATCAAGGAGAGAAGCAACCTAGAACTAAGGAGAAACTTCCTGACAGTTAGAACAATTAACCAGTAGAACAACCTGCCTCCAGAAGCGGTGAAAGCTCCAACACTGGAAGTTTTTAAGAAGAGACTGGATAGCCATTTGTCCAAAATGGTATAGGTTTCCTGGCTTGAGCAGGGGGTTGGACTAGATGACCTCCAAGGCCCCTTCCAATATTATTATTATTATTATGGATCATCGTACAGTCAGCCAGATAGATGTTCAGACTGGATTTGGCATTTTGTCTACCTATCGAGTCCTTACCCAGGACCTGGGATAGGCAGATGTGGATGTTTCATGGTATTACAGGTATCATCGCAGGATGGAAGCAGTTCCTAGCAAGGCCGCCTTTTGCAATTGACTAATAGCAAATTTGTCAATGCCAATGGTGTTCAAATGGTGCTCCAGTTGTTTGGGGATTGCACCCAAGGCGCCTATCACTATTGGTACTACCCTTGCTTGCTTTTGCCACAGTCTTTCTATTTCTATTTGTAGGTCTTTGTATTTTGTTATCTTCTCCAGTTCTTTCTCGTCTATTCTGCTGTCTCCAGGCGCTGCCACGTCCACTATCCAGACTTTTTTGTCTTTCTTATCGACAATTGTTAAGTCTGGGGTGTTATGTTGCAGGTGCTTGTCTGTTTGAATTCTGAAGTCCCAGAGCAGTTTTTTATTATTATTATTATTATTATTATTATTATTATTATTATTATTATTATTATTATTATAGGGGCCTTAGTCTTTCAAATGTAGATGGGCTGCTAAATCCGATCCCGATGGGTTTGTTCTCCTATGCTGTGCCATGTGTTTGTGAAGGGGTTTTATTCCCCCACCAATGTATAGATCTGCACATGTCTCATTGCATTGTATTATATGTATCACATTGCTCAGCTAAACAGTCCAGTTGCCTTTTGAAAAACCACCTTTGAGACAACTATGACCTGGATGATTGAGAATCTCCATAGAGAAAGTCAAAATGTCTTTCCCTGAGGTAAAATGTCACTCAACTTAAGTTTAGGTGCAAATCGGATATGACAATTAGGGAATTAAGGCAAAACTGCCAGATCAAATAAAAATTCTGACTCTGTACCTCCCCACCCCCACCCGCCGCACAATCTTTGCTCTCTGTAAAATCAGGTGGGAAACATTATAGGGAGTTTTCAAAAAAAATGTTTTCAGAAGAGAATAATTAGAGCTGTGTAAATCTTTCCCTGCTCTTCATCTTTTTAATATTCCCCCGAAGTCTTAAAATGTAGTCAAATTTATTCAAGGGTCTCTGGAGAATATCAGTTCATTCCAAGGGAGTATCATGGGGAAAAATCATTTTTATCAAGTGTGGTGGCTGAGTATGAACGAACTCAGCAGATGATCAAGAAGGAGAATCCCATCTCCCCATCCCATCTCACAATCCCATCCCACCTGAACTGTACCCCACTTGTGTTCCATACCAATCTTTGGGATGGTGGTTTCTCTCACCATCACTCCCAAAACTAATAAGAAAAAACAAAGCAAATTTATGCAATTTATCCATTCATCCTGTCAGTGCACAGTAGTTAGATGGTGCAGCTGAATCAGTTATCTGATTCAGCTGCACCATCTCACTACTGTGCACTGACAGTAGTTAGTGGAAAACATGGAAAACGCCCCAACCAACAGGGTCTCCTTATCAAAGTGAATTGGTTCTCTTCCAGAAGGAAGATCCCACTCAAAAAGATATGCCCAGACTGATGAAAAAAATTGGAGTTCTTCTCCATCATTTTAGCAATTTAGTGATCAAAAAAAACCATCACAAAAAAACTGATAAGCTATTGAAATATAACTTATATAGGAAAACCTTTCACTGTTTTATATTTTTTGAGGACTCTATTTCTCGTAATATATCATGTCCTCCATAATAGCACATAGGCAAAGTCTATTTTCTTTTTTTTCTTCCATGCTATTATCAGACTGTTATCCCTCTTTTGTCCTCTCATCAAAAGTACAACAGTCACCCACCCCTCAACTTGTCTTCTGGAAACTTTCATTTCATCTCATCTTAAACAAGAACAGTTTCTCAAGGATTAGACTCTAACTTTGAGCCCTCCCCATAGTTTTGTCATAGTTTACCCCATCCAGCCTAGTAAGCTTAGAGAGAAAGAGGTGAAAAATCCCATCTTGATCATGACAGTTATTTGACTTCTTCTTAGATCAACAGCACAATACAATGGGTTCCATAACTACTTCCACTTTTCAAATAGCCATTTATTTTTCAAAAATAAGTACACATCATTCTTATCCCTTCAAAAATGGGCAGGTGATAATAGCCCCATATTCTGTTTCACATGGTTACTCAGCTTCTAGGAAGCCCACAAACAGGAGCTAAAACCATTATTGCTCCTGTGTCTCTTACATGTAGAGGATACTCAGTCATCAAGAAATTGAATTTCTTGATAAGAGGGGAGAGAGAAAGAGAGAGAGAGAGAGAGGATGGATAGATGGATAGCTAGATGATACATAAATGTTAGGTAGATGATAGAGATAGCTAGATAGCTAGATCACGGGTGTCAAACTCATGACATCACATGATGTGTCACGATGTATTGTGACTTTTTTCCCATTGCCAGCAATGGGGCGGGCACAATTTTGGCGTGATGCATCTGGTCCTCGGACCAGCAGTTTGGCACCCCTGAGATAGATAGATAGATAGATAGATAGATAGATAGATAGATAGATAGATAGATAGATAGATAGATAATGTTCTGCTCTAGCAAATGAATTTGTTTGCGTGTGTGTGTGTGTGTCTGTGTATGTATCTATTTGCTACAGCAGAAATTTGTGTTGGAACGCATTTTAACTCTCAGTGGATCAGATGAAGATGTTCTCACTTGAAGAAGGATCTTCTGTTGAATATATTCTTCTCCTGAAATAATCTCAAGATTATCCTGTTGTTCTAGTGATAGTCACCTCCTTGAGGAGAGTCAAGAAGTGAGTGTTACACTTCAGTGGAAAGTCAGCCCACAATCCTGCTGCCTCCTTTGAAATAAATAAGAGATCTAATATGTACTGTTGCTGAGACAAAATCTTCCAGTTGCTGTTCCTAGCATCAATGTAGATCAATGTTTATCACCACTTATGCTTACTTGTATTGGATTGCATTTCATGGTAAGAATTTGGTGGAAATACATTGACCAATAAATTTAGAGATGGCCTCTTTCATTTCCATTATGGGCAGCCTGCAAATGTTTTCTATTCACCCCAAGCATAATACTGTAAGCAAATTCTAATAATAAATAATTAGCAGTTCTGATATGCAGTGAATTGATGAAGGCGACCTTGGGCTTTCTTACATCTTATAAACCAAGGTGTGAACCAAGTGCAAAATGCCAATATCTCCGTAATGGAGAGCCAACATAAACCATGAGTTAACCACAGAAATAGAGTCAATTCAGCAGGATCCTTTACTCCATTTCTCTATATTCATCTATTTGGGCAGAAACACACACACACACCCTCCCACAAATTCAGAAAAGCACCAGTTCCCATCTGATGACATTCTTTCCAAGAAATTGTTGTTGGCTGAATGGGATGTTTTTACATTTATTTAGCAACCAAGAAGATGTGTGCATGTCTCATCTTAGATTATGTAACCAAGTCTTCAGCGGTCTGCAGCTTCCCACATTTCAGATCGATCAGAAAATCAGAATTCCATTGCTAGAAAGAAATCTTGCTTTGAGAAGTTACGGAGGGAATCTTCTTCTTGCAAAGATAGAAATTTGTGTAGCTCAGGAATGTAGTGGGGGAGTTTTCCGAACTTGGTTTTTCAGTTTTCTGAGGGTTCCTTACTAACACAGATAATACATTCAGGGCTGCGATCTTGGAGAACTTCTTCAAGATATTAGAGTTTTCCTTATCCCGTAGCAATGTGGAGATATCCTCTATCCAATTTCTCCACCCACAAGTTGGGCCGAGACTTTTGAATCCATTTTGGTGCCCACCTCTATTTTTTAATATATATATATATATATATATATATATATATATATATATCAAAGATATTATTAGATAGATAGATATTTAAGAGATACACACACCCACACATATATAATTATAGATATTAGAGATATATCTATATATATATATTATAATAAATATATATATGTTTCTGAGTTTGCTGGGTGTTTGTATGTGGTCTTGGTTGTTTGGGGTTTTCTCACGCGCTTAAATTCGGAAGTGTTTGGCCGACGTTTCAACGAAATCCCACGTTCGTCATCTTCAGGCGGTGTTTTCAGTTTCATGCTCGAGCAGCTAAGACCACACATGCTGCTCGAAGCACGAAGCTGAAACACCAGCCTGAAGATGACGAATGGGACTTTGTGGAAAAGTCGCCAAGACACTTCCAATTTTACGCGGGAGAAAACCCTAACAACCAAAGACCTACATATATATATATATATATATATATATATATATATATATATATATATATATATATATATATGTAAACCTAAATGGGAAGCTAACCTATTGCAAATCATACGCTTCTTGGTTCTTTTTTTTGGGATAAAAGTAATATATTCCAGAGAGGACTCATTATATTCTTAGAAAATCTGTTGTAAGTAGTTGGTGGCTTCCACACAATGCTTTGTTTGAAGGTGTCCACCTGTTCAGGAACAGCTGCAACGACAACAAAAACCCGAAAGAAAACCATGTAATTATAAATAGACCACACGTTTAGCTTTGTTTTTGAGACTTAGGTCTACTATAGCAGCCATCTGTAAATGTGCCAGCATCTCATGGTAGCCATTTGGTCAGAATGTTCTCGAAATTCTGAATGTGTTCATTGGCTGAATAAAATAAAACCCAACCCTCTTCCTGATTGACAGAAAGCTCTCAATTTATTTCAGGAGATGGACAAACAAGGTTGGTTCCAACATTTCACTGCATATGGAACACCAACTGTGTTTCAATCAACCTTGTGATAAATGTCTACTATTATTGACTGAAAAGTACTACAGATATCGTTCAGGAATGATTACTTGCATTCTGATCTGTGTTATCTATTTATTCATACTACATAATTATATTAAATATAGAAAGGTTATGTTTAGTTTCAAACCCAATTCTATTTTGTTGGTAGCTTTTGGTTTGTTTGTTTGTTTGTTTGTTTCCTTCTTCTTTGTTTCCCCCTCCCCTCTCATTTTCTTTTTTTTTTAAGAACAAAAGAAGTAAATACGGTAGATGACATCACAATTATAAACAACTCCAGTGTTGCATGTGAGAAATTCTTATTCTATTATTATTATTTTGCTCCACAATGACACATCAAACTAGCCAATATATTCAATTGGGTTTGCATTGAGTGTTGAATTTGGTACCCACATTTTAATTTGCACAGTTTATTATTCTGTTGACCAGATCTGCATGCCCTTAAAAAAGTGATTCCACTTTCTTTTCTTACCATTTTCTTCTTACTTTTGTTTTCAATGTGATGACATGGTTCCATTGATTTGAACTTGTTTTGTTTTTCTTTTTTTTATTAGATTTCTTTTCCCCTGTAATGACAATTTAGAGAAAAAAAATGCAAGGTATTTGGTGTTCATTCTTTGATATTCTTCAGGAGACGATAAACTAACTCGTGAAAAAAAAAAGAAAGAAAGATAAAAAGTTGTTTACATTGGTTGCTTTCTTAATTGCACATCTCTTGGTATGATTATAATTTCTTTCTAATTTGCATGTTTACAGAAATGAAGAAAGGACGAGAGCCAATTAAATTAAAGAGGGAGTGAGAGAGGAGAGAAAGAAAGGGAGGCAGAGAGAAAGAAAAAGAAAGAAAGAAAGAAAGAAAGAAAGAAAGAAAGAAAGAAAGAAAGAAAGAAAGAAACATAAGCAAAGAAGTGGTCGTTGTCTGAAATAATGATATGCATGTTATTTTCCCTTTTCCCACCTGCATGCAGGGATTTGGTTTCGTTACTTTCGAAAATAGTGCTGATGCGGAAAGGGCAAGGGAGAAATTACACAGCACCGTGGTAGAGGGCCGTAAAATTGAGGTGCATGTTCAAAATATTCCTTTTCATCTTTTTTATAAATGTTTGCCTCACTCTCATTCGTTGTTTCAGATGCATCATTAATGTCTCTTCTGTGTTTCCCTTTTCCTTCCCATTGAGATATTTTATATAAATATATATATATATATATATACACACACACACATATATATATGGAATATGTTATATATAGATATGATTACGCTATATTATATAATATGATACAATATTGTATAATATACAATTTATATATATATATATATATATATATATATATATATATATATATATATGTATATATATATGTATATATTATATGTAGGTAGGTACATATATGTATCTATATATGTGTATATATATATATATATATATATGTATGTATACCTGGCCTAACTTGGTTTTGTTATTTTATTATTTCCTTTCCGTATCTTTTTATTATTATTATTATTATTATTATTATTATTATTATTATTATTATTATTATTATTTTCAGTTTTTTTAACCATCATAATTACAGCTACAAAAATGTATGCCAGACATGTGATGAGCTTTAATACCGTGCTATGATATGAAAGGTTTTGTAAGTTGATGGGTGCAATAATAATAAAAAAAAAAAAATTGGAAAAACTTTCAAAATTAAGTGTTGAAGCAAAACAATAAGGCATTATTTTATTTGTGTGTGTGTGTGTCGAACATTTTTTTTTAAAACCTTTATTTGGGAATTCTATTTCTTTTGTTTTCCTTCCTTTTCTTTTCATTGCAGGTTTGATGCAGGATTTACAGTGGCTTTCCAAATTATCTTTTGGCTATCCCAGGGGAAAAAAAAAAAAAAAAAAAACATTTGAATAAGCCGTTCACTTAGATTCAACAAACAAAAGTGGACCTTTGTTTCCATTTTGGACAAAAGTGCTCAACCAAGGTTCTCAGGTTTAAAGGTCCTTCTAATTTTCACTCCCAAAAGCAATCATCTCGTTGCATAGAAAGAGATAAATATATATCTATATACCCTTAAACCACTGGATCCACTTCAACACTGCCTGAGTTGTATTTGTTAGAATCTTAAAAGCGAAAAAAGAAAGAAAAAAAAAACCAATTGAAAATTGCTGTCGTCTTTTGAGTAAGATGTTGCATATTTTGCCTTTCCATTCTCCCCTTTCGGTAGCTGTTAGGGCTCTCACCATCTCAGTAACCATGGTAACTGTATACATGCCCCATGCTGGCGATGGTGCTGATTGGTAAGTGGACAAGTCCATCTGCCGTTTCACGTCTCTTTTCTAAAGCGCCACATGAATTTTTTTGACTTGTCGTCTTAAGTTTTCTTGATGCTCTATTTTTTTTTTATTCTTCTTCTTATTATTATTATTCTTATTATTCTATATCTATATCTCTATATCTCGGTACGCCTGTCAATTTGAGTGTCCGTTTTAAGCGAGCCTTGGAGACACTGTCTGAACTTAAGGATATGACTTTTTTTGTGCACATCTTACTCAGATTGTGAATTCCATATTGTGTTAAATAATGCACCCTCTTTTATCCTTTCGTTAGCTGTGGTTTTTTGAAAGCTTGAATGGTTTTGTTAGTTTTTCTTGCAATGAATAAACGAGGCTCATGTGTCCCCCCCCCACCCCCGGTGTTGAATGCTACATGTTGCTTTTCCAATGGTACATTTCGAAAGGGTTATGTTGCACAATGCTAAGATTTGTCCTTCTTATTTTATTTTTTTTACTTTTTCGTTCTCCTTTTTGATGTTACTTATTTTTTTCCCCTGCGTACTTTGTCTCTTTCCCCTTTCTACTCCATTGCATGCTCTTTCATACAGTTTCTTTTTTTTTTAATGTTTCTGTTTTTAAATATTTTATCGTTTCAGTGTTACCATGGAATTAAAAAAAAAGCATGCTCTTAAATCTTCAATTATGCAAAGCCTTTTAATTTGCTTTTAATGTCGCTTTATTAAACTTTAAAGGAAATGGTGTTACTTTATTGAAATGATTTGTACATTTTATAAAATGGTGATGAGAGTAAATGTAATTATAAATAGTATGATTTTGTTATGCGCCTCCTGCCTTTTATTAGTTTTATTATTATTATTATTATTTAATTTGGGGGAAATAAATTAAATTGCATTTAAACATGACTAATGCCAAAAATAAAGCATGCATTCATTACTATCATCGTGGACCTTTTCATCTCAAGGAAATGGTGCTGATTTCTTGTTTTCTATGTGCTTAGGTAAATAATGCAACGGCACGGGTCATGACGAATAAGAAGACGATTAACCCTTACACAAACGGTAAGAACTAGAAATATCAGTTGGGGTTTTTTTTAGCTTCCATCTCCTGATCTGGCTAAGGGAGGATTATGTAACCTTATCCAGGTCACCTACATACAAGTAATCCTTGACTTACAACGGTTCATTTAGTGACCATTCAAAGTTACAACAGCACTGCAAAAAGTGACTTATGGCTATTTTTCAAACTTTCTACTGTTGCAGCATCCCCAGGATCAAATTCAGATGCTCGGCAATGGGTTCATACTTACGACCATTTGCAGTGTCCCAGGGTCCTCTTTTGCAACCTTCTGACAAGCAAAATCAATGGGGAAGCCAGATCCACTTAACAACCGGGTTACTAATTTAAGAACTGTGGTGATTCACTTAACAACTGTGGCAGGAAAGGTTGTAAAATGGGGCAAAACTCACTTAACGACCGTCTCAGCAACAGAAATTTTGGGCTTGGTTGTGGTCCTAAGTTGAGGATGGCCGGTAAACCGTCTAAACAGAGGTAGAAAAACTGGGCCTATCCAAGACAAACCTCGTTTTTATTTAGTTTAACCTAATCATTTTGATCATGATCTATGAATTAACAAATGAACCTTGGGTTTGGGCCACCCGACTTTCAAATGTCATCTCTACATATGAATTCTCCATCCAATTTCCAGTCCAGTCAGATCTAAAAGCTAAGGAAGCTTTCAACCAAAGAGTTATTGATATGGCTGCTCAAGGTGATATTGCAGCATTTAAACGGGTCAAGTCTTTGAAGTGGCTGCCTCAACTCAAATCAGCCTCCCAGTTAGAAAAAATATTTAACAACCTACATTCTAGAGCTCATTTTGAACAACTGGATGCCATGGTAAGGTATGAAAAGTTTGATGGAGTTCATGGAGTCTCTTTTTTAATGATCTTCCAGTCATTGGTTCTTGTCCTGCCACTCTGGTGCTTTGGTGAAAAAGTTGACCTGATCTTCTTTGTGACAGCCTCCTTAAGTACTGGAGGACAGTTACCACATCACCCCTAAACCTTCTCTTCATTAGGCTAGGCCTACTTAGTTCCCTCAACAGTTTATTGTGTGGTTTAGCCTTCAGATTCCTTATCATCTTTGTTGCTATTCTCTGCACGCAATTTCTAGGATCTCCGCATCTTTTTTGTATTGTGATGACCAGAATTGGATGCAGTGTTCCAAGTGCGGTTTTATCAGTGCAGTGTAAAAGCATACTATCACTTCTCATGATCTTGATGCTGTTGTGTACCTCTCCACATTCTGGGCCAGTGGTCACCTCCAGGCATTCTTTGAGGGCAACCCCATGTCAAGCAGTAACGCAAGCAGGAAGTGATCAAGGCATGAGTGACCACGAGCAAGGCCCCCTGGTCTAGGAAAGGGTGCAATTGACACACACAAAAAATTGTACAAAGACACACACACACAGAGAGAGAGAGACAGTCATGGCTGCTACCTGCTCTTTGAGCAGAGTTTGTGAGCCAAGGAAGAGCCCTCACATTGCATTCTAGCTTGAAAGTGCCCCCCAGTCCAGTGTCAAGATGACATATCTTCTGGGGCAGGGAACGGAGCAAGAAGATTCTCCTTCTTGCCAGGGTTGAGCCAAAGCCAGACACCAACTGCCAAGTACTCAGTCAGCAAACATCTCCTGACCAACAAGGACTGGAGATGTATATATGGATATTATCAGCAAACTGATGATAATGTTACCTATCCTGTTCATTTTACACTAATCAGGCTATGATTTATGTCAGGGGTCTCCATACTTGGCAATTTTAAGTCTTGTGGACTTCAACTCCCAGAATTCTTCCGCTAGCTAGGGAATTCTGGCAATTGAAGTCCACAAGTTTGGAGACCTCTGATTTATGTTACAAAACATTCCTTGATTCAGTAGACTGGATCTTAATCATTCTATCTGAGCAAGATCTCTGAAAGCATCTTGGACAGATGGCTTACTTTGAAGACCCCCGGTGAAGATAAACCTGTAACTCAGGAGGCAACCTCTTCCACCAATTGGTAGTTCTGAAAAATCCCTCCTAATATGTATTGTCTGTCTCGCTTCTATTCCCCTGCAATTTCAAACATTGGGTCTGGATAACTGTTTATTTCCTTAAGGAACAGAGAAAGATTATTTTCCATTTCTTGTTTTGTGTCGCGTACAATGCAAGAAGCAACGAGTGTATTGTGCAGGTTCCTTAACTGCTCAATATAAATATTGATCGTAGAACTGATCAGTATAAAGTTTGTGTTTCTCCATTTTCATATTCACACTCTTCCTCCGTATTCCTTTCTCCCCTGTTTTACCCAAATACCCATAGTGAAGTGGGTTGAGCTAAGCCTCAGTTTCTCTTCTGGCTTCTAGCCAAATACTCTAATTGCTGCCTTTGTTATTGTCAGTTAAGAATGATTAAAAGTTATTGCAGACCTGATCCTATGTTGTACTTTATAACAGCAACAGAAACTTTTCTGTCTCTATACTTTCCTCTTTCTTTTTTTTTCCTGGGGTGTCAATTTCGGCTTTTGAACAATTCTTTTGAAAGCCTTGCAAGTGAGCATATCACAACCTTCCATTTGGCCTGTTTCCAATATCCTGTAGTTTTTTGAAGAAATATCTGATTCCCCTGACTTTTCTTAAAAGAGAGAGAGAGAGAGAGAATTTTACACAGCTTGATCAAGAAAGAATCAACTGCAAAATATTTATTTCCATTCTCCACCCATTATGCAGCTCATTCGTGAAATATTTTCCCTCCATCATTGACAGTGGGGCAAAGATAAGTGGATAGCTTTATTTTTTTTAATGATCCTGTCATGTATATCTCTACCCATCGTGGCAAAATTAAAAACAAAATATGAGCTAGGTTTGACATATCATGATCATGCTAGTTCGAGTTTATCATGGAGAAAGTCTGCTTTTTAATGTTTTCTGCTTTTTCTTGAAGAAGACCCAATTCTCCCTGGACCAGCTTGATTTAAATATAATTAATAGCAATAGTACTCAGACTTATCTCCCGCTTCACAGCGCTTTTCAGCCCTCTCTAAGCAGTTTACAGAGTCAGCACATTGCCCCCAATAATCTGGGTACTCATTTTACCAAACTTGGAAGGATGGAAGGCTGAGTCAACCTTGAGTGGATCAGGATCGAACTTCTGACTGTGGGCAGAGTCAGCCTATATTGTCACATTGTAACCACTGGGAAGGAAGGAAGGAAGGAAGGAAGGGAAGGAAGGAAGGAAGGAAGGGAGGGAGGGAGGGAGGGAGGGAGGGAGGGAGGGAGGGAGGGAGGGAGGGAGGGAGGAATGAAGAAAGAAAGAAAGAAAGAAAGAAAGAAAGAAAGAAAGAAAGAAAGAAAGAAAGGAGTAGTACCTAGACTTGTATACTGCTCCACTGTGCTTTTGCAGCCCTCTCTAAACAGTTTACAGAGTCAGCATCTTGCCCCCAACAATCTTGGTCCTCATTTTACTGACCTCGGAAAGATGGAAGGTTGAATCAACCTTAAGCTAGTCAGGATCGAACTCCTGGCAGTAAGCAGTGAATTAGCCTGCAATACTGCATTCTGACCAACGCATCACCACGGCTCTCATGAATTAATCCAAACAATTCAAATGAAGACCAGTTCTTTCTTCCCAAACCTTTGCCCCAAATGCCATCGCAGGTTGTCCTCGACTTACAACCACCATTGAGCCCAAAATTTAGTTGTTAAGTGAGACATTTGTTAAGTGAGTTTTGCTCCATTTTACAACCTTTCTTGCCATGGTTGTTAAGTGAATCACTGCAATTGATAAGTTAGTAACCTGGTTGTTAAGTGAATCTGGTTTCCCCATTGACTTTGCTTTGGTCATAAATATGAATCTGTTGCCAAGCATCTGAATTTTGATCACGTGATCATAGAGATGCTGCAAAGGTCATAATTGTGAGAAACGGTCATAAATCACTTTTTTCAGTTAAGAATTCAGTGCCGTTGTAACTTTGAATGGTTGTAAACGAACAGTTGTAAGTCAAGGACTACCTGTACTAAGATAAAAGTTGTGGTTGTCATCATCATTTACAAAAAAAAAAGGCACACAGATAAAAACACTTGACCACCAGGTCAATACATCATATTTTGTTTGGTCAACAGAGTATTATCCCTAAGTTACATTAGCTTGGTATCTATATGTTTGAATATATCCACATTCTTTGAGCAGAACTCTTATCTCTTTCTTCTTATTAACCATGGCTTTCTTAAAAGTACCATCTTTGCACATGTAGTTATTCACACAGAATCCCTCTTTTTTTTTCCCCAACAAGCTTGTTTGGCTTCTATAGCTTTCTATATTTCAGCAGCCACCAGTTTTTTAATTTTTAATTTTCCGTTGTTGAAGGTTGTCTAGGATCACAGATTGCTGAGGTCCAATCCGCTCTCAGGAGAAATAGGGAGATGAAGCTTTCAAGCAGAATAGAGCTGAAAGGGTCCTTGGAGGTCTTCTAGCCCAACCCCCTGCTCAAGCAGGAGACTCTATACCACTGTCCTCACTCTTGGGAAGTTTGCCCTTAGTTCCAGGTTGCTTCTCTCCTTGATTAGTTTCCACCTGTTGTTTCTTGTCTTGCCTTCTGGTGGTTTGGAAAGTAGCTTGATCCCCTCTTATTTGTGGCAGCCCCTCAAATATTGGAATACTGCTGTCATGTCACACCCTCCCTCCTTTTCTCTAGACTGGCTATCAGAGACCAGGGAAAAAATGGATTGTTCAAAGTTTGCCCTAATTATCTTTGTGATAAGGTTGTTGTTAATTGCGAAGTCGTGTCCGACCCATCGCGACCCCATGGACAATGTTCCTCCAGGTCTTCCTGTCCTCTACCATCTTCTGGAGTCCATTTAAGTTCACACCTATTGCTTCAGTGACTCCATCCAGTGATCTCATTCTCTGTTGTCCCCTTCTTCTACTGCCCTCAATCTTTCCCAGCATTAGGTCCTTCTCCAGTGAGTCCTTCCTTCTCATTAGGTGGCCAAAGTATTTCAGTTTCAACTTCAGGATCTGGCCTTCTAAAGAGCAGTCAGGGTTGATCTCCTCTAGGACTGACCGGTTTGAACGCCTTGCAGTCCAGGGGACTCGCAGGAGTCTTCTCCAGCACCATAATTCAAAGGCCTCAATTCTTTTGCGCTCAGCCTTTCTTATGGTCCAACTTTCACAGCCATACATTGCAACTGGGAAAACCATGGCCGGGACTATACGCACTTTTGTTGGCAGGGTGATGTCTCTGCTTTTTAGTATGCTGTCTAGATTTGCCATAGCTTTCCTCCCCAGGAGCAAGCGTCTTTTAATTTCTTGGCTGCAGTCCCCATCTGAGGTGATCTTGGAGCCCAGAAAAATAAAATCTGTCACTACCTCCATTTCTTCCCCATCTATTTGCCAGGAATTGAGAGGGCTGGATGCCATAATAAGGAGTGAGGGCCAAATTGATGTCCGGGCATTGTTCTAACAGTGCACTGTGCTATCAGAAACAATATTTAGACAGTGTGAAACAGACCAGCCTGTCTTTCTGAAAGATTTCCTGGCAGTGACTTGGAGAGTGCAGGAAGAGATTCAGGGCAAGGAGACCCTGGCGAGGTCTCCAAAGGTTCAGAAGATAGGAACAGAAAGAAAGGAAGAAGCAAAAAGGCAGAGAAGAAAGACCTTTCTCCTTAACACTGAGTTTCTGCTCTGTGTTTGGAATCAGGGCTAGGAAAGAAGATCAAGAAGAGCAGCTAAAATGAGAACCCACCGAAGAAGATTGTAGCGCCATACTGCAAGTTTCGCAATAATAATTTTGAAAATTGCCATAAAAGAAGAGCCATATCTTGTTTGCATTGTCCAAGATAGCAACAGTCCAAGTCATCCATACAGGAAAGCCCACATTGTCTTCACTGAAATGCAATCTCTCTACTCATCTTCCTTTCCATGCTTGCAGCTAAAGCTACCCTGTGAAGCTTTTAGATCACAGCCACAACTTCTGCCTAGCGGGGGGGGGGGGGGGGAGGAATATCTAAAAATACCTTTTTTAGATTTTTCACTCAGTGTTAATGAGATCCTAGGTGGTGTCATTAGGAAGCTGTTAATGTTGCTTTTCCCCATTTTTGCAGGCGAGGTTGACTCATCAGATTTGATGAATCTATCAACTCGGAATTTAATTAAGGGTTTTGTCCATAATTTGCATGTATTCGGATACCCAAACCTGTCTTATTGTTTGCAAATCTGTGTGATAGAAATGCAAATAAAGGCCAAGTCTCTTCTGAGTCAAACTGGTAACTCTATGAAGTTGTCCATTGAGTGATCTTGGCAAACGTATTATAGTGGTTTTCTTTCTTTTTAGGATTTTCTCCCCTACTCCAGATTTAGCTTACAGACCTGGTATTTTTCCAGTGGTCTCACTTCTAAACAGGGGGGTCTGATCCTGCTTAGCTTTTCAAGATCTCCAACTAAGAATGCAAATAATCTTTCCTAAGATAATAGATTTTTTTTCCTTTTTTTCCCTTCTAATATGCTTTTTTAAAAGGAAAACAAACAAAAAATAATGATGTGTTGTGATAGGGAATTTGGAGAACGCCAGATTTCAAATGACAATGAAGTTTTGCTTTGCCTTCTGGATGGAAATGCAAAAATGGATAAGTTCATATTCAGAGAAATTCAGTGAATTTCTTTCCTCTCTCTAATACCTGTTTTGCTTGAAACATCATCAATAAACTTGGTGACTGAATGCATTTTCCTCATCTAAGTGACCATACCAGGAGAGTTAAGAAACGTATGTACCGACAAAAATAAAAATGGCTAAAAGATAATATTAAATTTTAAAAAATGCTAAATGGCTAGTTGTATTTATGTATGTGTATATTATATATATATATATATATATATATATATATATATATATATATATATATATATATATATATATATATAATATACACATACATAAATACATATATATATATGTAGGTCTTTGGTTGTTCGGGTTTTCTCCCGCGTAAAATTGGAAGTGTCTTGGCGACGTTTCGACGAAGTCCCATTCGTCATCTTCAGGCTGGTGTTTTCAGCTTCGTGCTTCGAGCAGCAATCTTTACTCCGATTCCCCCTCCCACCTATCAGCTGTTCAGCAGGGAATGCTAGCACAGTCTAGGAACCACGTGCAGACGTCTATGGAACCCGTTTGAATCACCTTGTTAGAAACGGTCTCTCAGCCCTGAAGATGTTGGGGAGTTTTCCCAATGAAAGCTTGGCAACCTTTTAATATAGTAAAATACTTTAATTAAAGTATTTTAACTTTAAACTCTCCAGGTGAACGCGCTTTATTCATTCCATTTATAATTATGCCCGGGAGTCGCATTTTCACCATCATTATTGAATATATATATATATATATATATATATATATATATATATATATATATACACACACACACACAATAAGTATATAATGGCCTTTGGGGTGGGGGAGGATAATGGCCATGGGAGGGAGGGGGATTGGGCGCAGGTATGGATTGACAGCCGCCCTCCAAGTGCTTGCACACGCTCAGAAAGAGCACTTGAGGATCGTAAAACAACCAGTGGAGTCAAAGACAGTTTGCCTGATGCGGAACAACTCGGTGCAATAAGGATTAACACAATCAACGGGCCGATGACGCGCTCAAGGAGCCGGGCGCAGAGACAGGAGGCTATATGAGCTGCCTTCCCAATCTCTTGCTATTCTAACTCTGATGACGCCGGCAGTTTTTTGGCCGGACGAAAGCTTAGTAACTCTTCTTAACCACAGGCTTGTTTATATTAAACAGGCTGGTTTATTATATCCTGGTGTTTGTTTTTTCCTTTATTTGTTCATACAATAAGTATATACTGTATATTCCGGCGTATAAGGCGACCTGGCATATAAGACGATCCCTGTCTTCAGCGTCGAGTCGCATGCCTAGAAAGTCGTCTTATATGCTGGAAACTATCGTAATTTCCGGCGTATAAGACGACCCGGCGTATAAGACGACCCCTGACTTTGGCACCGATTTTACCGCTTGCGAAAGTCGTCTTATACGCCGGAAAGTACGGTACATAAATATATTTATAGAATAAACATATACAATAAGAAGAAGGCCTTTTGGTAAATGGCCTCAATAAAATAAAGTAAGTATGCATGCTAAAATATGTTTTTTCCTCATTGGGCACTAAGTCTATCTATCTGTGTCAGAGACAGGTTGTTTTTCCCCTTTTCCTGTCTGTTCTAAAAGTTTCTCCCTGAGATAAGTGTTGTGACAGCAAGACAGATTCTGAGAACTACACCCACAGTGGTGAATTTACCTCTTCTAATGGTGAAGACTTGATTCCTTGGCATTTCTTCACTCTACATGTCAAACTTTTGCTCACACTTGATTAGCCCACACAGTTATGGGCCAGCAAATCCTTCATTGACAAGACAAAGTAAAGTTTAATTGCTGTTATTTTCATGATAAATGAAGTCTTTGCAGAGAGAGCTTCCCCAAGCTAGATGATGCAGCCGTCAAATTGGGTAGGGGAAGGAGATGAAATATGAGTGCAGGTTCCAGCTGAGATCATCGATCTGCATCTTGCCAAGCACCCATCTCCCCCTCTCTTCCCGAAGACAAATTGAGGCGCCATTAGTATAGCTTAAAATGTCTGAGGTTATCTCTCAGCCTCTTTGACAGAAAAGTCTGACAGATGTGAAAAACCAGCCAAAATGGCTTATCTGTGCAGAAGTGAAGAATTAAAAAAGTATTATAGAAAATTACACTTTGAGTAATTAAAAGACTTTTGTTGGTTAAGTACTTGGCTTAGATCAGCTTGGAAGATTTGGGTGGAAGAAAATACATCTTGCATTCTTTCTTCCTTTTGCTTTAACTTTCCCCCTTTCTCATCCTAGGCTGCAATTTGCTATCTCACGGGGTTATAAAAGTTAGCTGTGTGGTTATTGCACAACTGGCAAAAATAGAACATTTAAGTAAAATGGATACACCAAATTGTGCACATCCTTTAGAAAGGGTGTAGGCAATCGGGATCTCCACTCAAACTCTATTTTTTTTTTTTTTTTTTTGCATTTCTCAGGAGTCTTTCCTGACCACTTGTGTAAAACTCAGCAGCAGTTTTCATGTCAAGAAACACACAAAAATGGTTGTGTAGCTCTAAAATAAGCCTAGCTCGGAATAAGCTTAACTTAGTTTACAAAACAATGGCCCCCACACCAAATGGAAAAAAAAAAAAAATGAAGATGCTGGCCTTACTAATTTACATGGTATATAAATAACCATAATTGGTTATTGTGGTCTACACAAATATTAATTGTGTCCCTTACCAATGAAAGGTTGATCTTTCAATAAGAACACAGCTTCATCATTTCTTAAAACAAACACTCTATTTGTTTATTTAGCAAAAGAAATCTCAATTGCAGATGACCAATGGACACATCCAAGTCGAATTTCTTGGCAATAAAATAGAAGTGGTTTGCTATTACCTTCCTCTCTCTCTTGCCCTCTCTCCCCTCCCCCTCTGCCTTTCCTTCCCTTTCTTCCTCTCTGTCTCCCTCCCTCCCTTCCTCTCTCTTTCTCTCCCTCTCTCTTCCTCCTTTTCTCTCTCCCTCTCCCTCCCTCTCCCTCCTTTTCTCCCCCACCCCTCTCTCTCTCTCACACACACACACTGCCAGTCTGGTTTCTGGTCCTATTAGTCATTCATCCAAGTACCTATGCTAGCTTTCTTTTAATTTATTTGCCCTAACATGACTGCAGTAAAATAATAGGTAGACAGTCCTTGTAAAGATGGGTTCTGCTATTATCTTCCATTAAAAACTTGGGGAAAGTTCCTGACCTTTTGTCTGAAACTTGCCAAAAGTGAACTTATTTTATGGAAAAATTGTTCCAGAAGTGAGAGGTGCGGTTCATTTATATATGAACTCACGTATTGTTGGGGAAACCAAGCCATTATCCTAAGCCATGAAATGATTTATTAGGGCAAGGATGTTATATAAGCACACCACTGGAGTTTTCTTAATCCAGGTTTAGGATTTAGTGTGTTGTGAAAGTAAAGTCCTTTTAAGCCCATCCAATTTAAAACCAGGAAGAAGATTGCCTCTGTTCATCAAATGAAAAGAAAGTTGTTTTTTTCTTTTCTTTTTGCAGAGTTATACAGACTTGCATTAAGGGGATAAATAGAATCTTCTTTTTCATGAAATGGGCTGAAATTATATCCTGGTATTGAAGAAAAAGTCGGTTGATACAAAGTGGTTTTGTAATAAAAGATGCATTAAATTCCCCCTTTGTTTAATGGTCGTTTACACTTAAAGGGTTTGTGGGGGGGGGTTATGTGTGTGTTTGTGTGTCTCGGGGTGGGGGTGGGGTGGCTTTTTAAGAACCTTCACTTTGAAGGACATGATACAATTCTTTAAAAGATATAAAATAAAAATCGTACAATCACAACCAAATTAGAATGTCATGCCATGACTTCCAATTTACCAAGTTTGGTTTCCTGTCTTTACTACAGGTTGGAAATTAAATCCAGTTGTTGGTGCAGTCTATAGTCCAGAATTCTATGCAGGTAAGCACATGTACTATGAAATCTTAGTTATGGTAGGTAAAGGGAATATCCAAATTATGTGCTTGCTTGCTTTCTATCCTATTGGCCTGTTTCTTTGATTGAAGTGATAGAAGTCTCTCTCTAGGACATAATTCAATTATACTTCCTAAGAGAGGAAAAATACAATTTCCTAAATCCTACTAACTTTTAATTCTCTTTTGTTCAAATCATTGGCTTAATGGCAAGGTGCAAAATTATGTGTTACTAGAGAAGAAAAGCGTGCCATCCAAAAAAAGCATTGATATAACCTTATTATTTCCCGCTAACCAAAGTTTGCTACTGCTTCACGCAAGGCATCAGATCTCTATTGGATCTGTCAAAGGCTCTTCTTTAAAGGACTTCTGTATCAAAATTGTGCCAAGTCAGAAGCTTTTTAGTCTAACCTCAGAGAGAAAATATTTTTTTCTGAAGAAGACATCGCCTTAAAACTGGATTACGTTCTCCTGGTTGTTGTAGGAGATGACTAGGCTGAGTTGGAGGGAGGGCTCAAATGCATCATAACTCATGAGTCCCTGCGTGCCTAGAAGACAACTAAGTCCACTCTGCCTTGAATGTCTTTCTTATCTCCCACCGTTTCTCTTAATGGCCAGTTGGTCAGATTCTTGTAGACAGCTTAAACTTGCAATAAATCTTTATACTCCTTTGAACTGCCTGAATCTCCAGATTTCCCTGGTGCTTGACAGTTGCTAATTTAAGGTCCCTCCCTCGTCTCTGCCTAAATTTATTACTCTTTGCATAGAGACCTTCCTCTAATACAGGAGTTGCACAGTTTTCTTAATGCTAGCATTATTATGGGGTTATTGGGGTTTTATTGACAGGTTCTACAGAATACATATGGGCATACATGCACCATCTTTTGCAATGGTGGCGAACTGATGGCATTTTTCAATACTCAGTTAACAGCTGATATAAGCCTAAGAAAAACTTGGGCAGAGCTGCCCCACATTGCAGGGGCTCCTTATTGGGTGAAGAATAGATAAAAGCCACAGATCACCCATTCCTGATTTAATCCAGTGGTGGCGAACCTATGGCACGGGTGCCAGAGGCAGCACTCGGAGCCCTCTCTGTGGGCACATGTGCCATTGTCCCAGCCTCGCCTCCCCCCGCGATCCCCTCCTTACCAGCAGCCCCCCTGGAGGAGTCGCCCCCGAGTGTGGCTCATACGGAGCAGTGCAGCCAAGGACATGGCAGCCAGGCACTGTAAACAAGACTCTGTCCTCACGTCCCATCGTGCACAGTTGATGCTGCGGAGCGCGGGCATAGGGCGTGGCCACCATGGTGCTGCTGGGCTGCCTGGGCGATGTGCGGTGGGCCCTGGAGGCAGTGAGTGGCCCTGCAGGCAGGAGGGATGGGGGATGGGGTGGGGCGGGGCAGGGGGAAGGATAGGGGGTGAAGCAGGGGTGGGGCCAGTTTGGGGCACTCGGTCTCTAAAACAGTGGTTCTCAACCTTTTTAATGCCGCGACCCCCAACCGGTCGTAAGTTGAGGACTACTCAACCAGTCGTAAGTCGAGGACTACTCAACTGGTGCAGCACCGTTTGCAGAATGGGACTTTTGGTGGGCTCAGCAGGGCAGAGACAGCCTGGACAATTCCTATTGGCTTTTGAAAGCCAATAGACTCTATTCAAGAGAGTCTATTCTATTGGCTTTCAAAAGCCAATAGAATAAAAGGGAGTAGCACAGCTAAGGAAAAAGGGAAAAAAATGGCGGACTGCATTGTTTGGCGACCCCCGTGAAATGGTTGTTTGACCCCAAATGGGGTCCCGACCCACAGGTTGAGAACCACTGCTCTAAAAGGTTCGCCATCACTGATCTATTGAAAGATGTTATGTGCTTTCTAGATACGCACAATACCACGGAATCCCAGTTGGAGGGCGTGACAATGTGCTTTCAAACAAATGTGGGGTTATGCCGTTGGTATCTTCTTAAATAGATCTCTTTCTAGGGTGGCAAAGCTACTGTACTAGATGATCTAGGAGGAAATACATACTTTTATCTTCTCCAAAAGATCTTTTCAACTCTAGATCTGAAACAGATCCCTAGTTTTATGCAGGCAAGACAAGTATATCAACAGCATGAGCATCCACACTTGCATGTACAACATAGATATCTGTAGGAAGAAAGCCTTAGACTCTGCAACTTCCTATCCCAATTTTAACCATAGCCAATGAAAGGTAGCGTGCAGAGGCTGTTAAACAACTGAAATGAAATCCACACTTTAGGCATTTCACTGATGAGGCCAGGCAGTTTGGTGATGTTTATCTCAGTCAGTAAATGGGATGAAAACTAGATAAATGAGTTTTCTATAGTCACTTCCAGACTCTAGCTATGCCCCTTGATGATAATGCCTTCTGAAGGCTGGGCTTGGTTTATCTCACTTGTTCCAGAAATACTTAGGAATATAATAATTAGAAGTGCAAAATATCTATCAGGACCAGAAAATCCTTTCTCAGTGAGGAATTAAGAAGCCATTCAAATATTTAATTATTTTTTTCAACACTTTCATTTACAGCTGTATTAAAATGGAAAAAGCTGACAATATATTATATATTATTTCCATCCGTCCGTCCATCCATCCATCCATCCATCCATCCTTGTAAAATTGGGCAACTGGCATCCATAGGACTGTATACACTTCTCAAGCCCAATTTTAGAAGCTGTCTGAAGATCATTAGATCAAATCCCTAGGGAAGCAGTTAGTGCTTCATCCCAAAGTCCTCTGAGGGAGGGGAAAGAGAGAGAAAAAACGGGAGAGTCAAAGAAACAAATAGAAAAACATGTTTCCCATTCATTTTGGATTTGGCCCCACCAACAAGTAGGCACAGTGGGATGTATTCTCGGATTCATGAGAAGGTCTTCCTTCCATAAAAGTTCTAGTTTCCAGGAAAAGGGTTCTCGTGATTCTTGAAGGTGTAGGAATAATTCAAATAATTTCATTTTACCCAAATAGCTCAACTTACAAGCCAGCTCACAAGATTGGAAAGGAACTTTTTTTGAAGAAGGTGAAACACTTGAATAAGACAGGCATGTCGCAGTATATGTCCCACTTGAATTGCATTCATGATGACAGAACCTACCAGCCTGAATAGGCAGTCTTATCCTTAGATAAGATAAGGAGTAGGCTTTGGGTAGCAGATGCTAAAACATAGAGCAGTGGTTCTCAACCTGTGGGTCGGGACCCCATTTGGGGTCGAACAACCATTTCACGGGGGTCGCCAAACAATGCAGTCTGCCATTTCCCCCCCCCCTTTTCCTTAGCTGTGCTACTCCCTTTTATTCTATTGGCTTTTGAAAGCCAATGGAATAGACTCTCTTGAATAGAGTCTAATTCTATTGGCTTTCAAAAGCCAATAGGAATTGTCCAGGCTGTCTCTGCCCTGCTGAGCCCGCCAAAAGTCCCATTCTGAAAATGGTGCTGCACCAGTTGAGTAGTCCTCGACTTACCACCGGTTGGGGGTCGCGGCATTAAAAAGGTTGAGAACCACTGACATAGAGAATGGTCTGATGTATGTCTTCTGTCAATAGAGTAGAGTAAAGTAGGATAGGTTATAGAATAGAATAGAATAGAATAGAATAGAATAGAATAGAATAGAATAGAATAGAATAGAATAGAATAGAATAATAGAGTTGGAAGCAATCTTGAAGGTCTTCTAGACCAAACCCCTACTCAAGCAGGAGAGCCTATACCACTTCAGATAAATGGCTGTCCAATCTCTTGCTAAAACCTTCCAGTGATTTTTAACAAGAGATTGGAGCACCCACAACTTCCAAAGGCAAGCTGTTCCACTGATAAATATTGGAAGAGTGCTATCATGTCACCCCTTCTTTTCACTAGACTGACATATCCAATTCCTGCCATTGTTCTTCATATGTTTTAGCCTCCAGACCCCTAATCAACTGAGTTACCCTATTTCTGTGAATTGCAATGATTGATATCCAATTAAAAGAGTTGAACTAAATGTAACTTCTTCAAAGGCAGCCAATTTTTATACTTGGAGAGATGGGAATTATTTTTAGTTCCTGTTTTGCCATGTTACATATCTAGAGAATTGGAGTCACTTGCAGTAGCTCTACTCCTGAATCAAGATTCTCTAACTGGGAATCATCCCATGCTGAAGGATCCATTTTGCCTACTATTGACTTTAAGCAAGTAAATTAGGACTGTAAAAATTATCTGTAGTGCCATACATGACCAAATGAGTCCACAGCAAACCACGATGATGCCAAAATGACAACAGCAGTCTGGTGAACTCGGCATCCTAGTGGACAACCACTCAAATATGAGCCAGCATTGTGCCCCCAAAAATGCCAACACAGTCCTAGGCTGCATTAACAGAGGGATAGACCCGAGATCATGTGAAGTGTTAGCACTACTTTATAATGCTTTGGTAAGACCATACTTGGAATGTTGCATCTAGTTTTGGTTGCCACATTATAAAAAAGATGTAGAGATTCTGGAAAGAGTGCAGAGAAGACCAACAAAGATAAATTAGAGGGCTGGGAGCTAAAAATATGAAGAACAGTTGCAGGAATTAGATATATCTAGTTTAATGAAAGAAGGATTGGAAGGACTAGGGGTGACATGGTAGCAGTGTTCCAATATCTAAGAGACTGCCAGAAAGAAAAGAAGGTCTCCAAAGCACCTGAAGGCAGGACAAGAAGCAATGGATGGAAACTAATCAAGGAGAGAACCAACCAGGAGAAATTTCCTGACAGGGGGAACAATTAATCAGTGGAACGACTTGCCTCCAGAAGTTGTGGGCGCTCCAACACTGGATGTTTTTAAGAGGAGATTGGACAACCATTTGTCTGGAATGGTATAGGGTTTGGACTAGAAGACCTCCAAAATCCCTTCCAGCTCTGTTATTCTGTGATTCTGTGATGTATGTCCCAACATCTGATGCACCTAAGCCACAGCATTTGCATGACAATATCATTTCAGACATTCTGTTATCCCCACCCCCCCATGCTCTGTTCACGAATTTGTGTTTCTTCCAATTTTGGATTAAAGGAAGCATCGAGCAATTTCTCATTTTACCCCTGGCTTTGTTTATGGCAATGTGATCGTTGCTGTAATCAGCTTTAATATAGAAGCAACCCAGCCAGAACCTTCCCTAATTGATTAATCAGAGACACTGGTTGCTTGATAACAAATTACTTGCTGTTAATGACAAATATCATAATACATTCATGGTATAATCATGGATTTTTTTTCCCTCCAGCTTATATAGAATTAACTGTCCAAGTTCTAATTGCCTTCAAAGAGTAGGCTAGAGGGACTTCACATATTTTGTACATTGCAATCAATACTTTCCATCTCTCTGGACGTTACTTTTCTTAATTTACTGGACTTTCCTTTAGCATTTATTTTGTCTCTTAATTATAAAATGGCATGTTATTGATTTTTGGCATGCAGTGTTATGGAGTTCCCCCAGAGCTATTTTATTGCCAGCCTTGGGGTGAAGGACTTGGCCTTCCTAATGAGAATCTTTATCACCATTAGACTGGTATTAATATGGGGCATGAATTATCATATCTTACTCTTAGAAGAAAGAGTTAGCTGGTGAACAAGTTCTAAACAGATACCTGTTTAGAGCTAAGTCTGCTCTTAGTTTTGGATCTAGTCATTCATGCTTCAAAGCACTGTCAATTGCTGAGATTTTCAAAGCTTGTGGCAAATATATCTGAGTGTAAGGACCCACCCCACTTTGCATCTTAAGAAGACAGAACTCTTGGAATAATTCTTCCAACAGGAATCCTTTATTAAGAAGAAGTGGTTGCAGGCGGGCTAGACAGGACTTGGGGTCCAAGCTCTCCCATTCAAGGTTTTAAGGGGTTCCCCCAGCAGTCCCACCCAATCACCCCCCCCTTCCAGTGATAGTTTCAGGCATCACAATTCCACCCCTTTGATGCTTTCTTCCGTCCTTCTGGATGGAGACTTCAAATAAACTACATGAAAGGTAAATAGCCCCTTTGTCATGGTAAGGTTCTTTGGTGCTATTTACATTCAAACTCTTTGAGGTTGCAATAAACACATTCCTTCATACTGAAGGAAGTGAGGGCCATAAAGCCCCTTTGTTCTCCCCCTTCTCTCCCTCTTATGGCAGAATCCAGAGAAGGCAGAATTGGGGTTTTCTATATTTGATGATTAAAGATGAAATATAATTGGATTCTGACACTGAGGTCATTTGAAGATTATTGTGCTCTGCACCATGTTCCTTCTCCTTAGTGCATCCCTGGTTGTGCAAATAGGTTCAGAATCCAGTTTTTTCACTCAAGTGTAACTGTATCATTCCTGCTAATATTCAAAGCTGTGGCCAGGTTACATTAGGCACCTTCCAGATGTTGCCATAATCCAGGGTCATATAAATTTTTGTCTAGTGAAAAAAAGGACTAGGGGAGACATGATAGCAGGTCCAACGTCTGAAACATGGAATCCATTTCTTGAATGATTATTAAAACATCACTGAAATGGCCCTTTCTAATAAGACTGTTGTACAGAAACTAGACGGATTTATTTGAGTCAAAATTAATGTCTGTAAGTAAGGCTGCAAATTGAGCTAATGAGAGAAGTTGTGCTTGTACACTGCAAACTCACCCAGGTAATTCAAACATAACTCATTAGAAAATAAATGGTTGAGTTCTAATCTGGCTAAATGGGAATTATAAATGAAAGTGAATTTGCTGTTTGGTAACATCCAGACATTATTGTTCCAAAATCGTATTAGTATAATTCATGCAAATATTAATTAATACCTGGGGAAAGAAACCCAAATAATCAATCGTGCTTTAAACTTTCCCTCGTCTTTGGCTAATAAAGTGGTTATTAACTAAGAAGGTTATCAACCCATTAATATCAGAATAATAGAGCCATATCTAGTCCTGAATTATGACCATACAGAAACCTTCAGGTTAAAAAGAGATTTGGGGAATTAGAGGCCCTGCTCAAAATATGTAGAAAAGAAACAATGCTTTTAGCTTTTTTTTTTTTTTTTTAAAAAAAAAACTCTATCTCCCACCAGAGCTTCTGTTGGAGACATATAGAAAAATGATTCTGAAAATTAAAAATAAAATAAATTATTTCATTTAAAAATAATTAAATTAAAAAACACTTAAAAATATTCCCAGCTTCCTCAGAGTTTTCTTATGCACAACTGAGGTAAAAAGTAATTTTAAGAAAAGGAGCAGAAAGAGAGAAAGAGAAAAAAAAAAGAGGAAGAATGCAACTCAGGTTTATTTTTTTAAAAACTATATATATATATATATATATATATATATATATATATATATATATATATCTATATTATAGTTCTTTGGTTGTTCGGGTTTTAGGCGTGGAGAAAACCCGAACAACCAAAGACCTATATACAAATACCCACGAAAACCTCAGAAAACACATATATATATATATATATATATATATATATATATATATATATATATATATATATATACTGGTCTATGATCATAATAAACCACTTTCACTCTTTCCATTTTTAAATTGGCTTCATGGCTAACTTGATTACAACAGGTTCCAAGATCAAGCATTGATGAGGAGCCGAAGAGCATGAAATAACCATGTTAATAAAAGGGAAGGAAACATTGATGGTTGCATTTTGCACTTTTGACATTATCCTTTTAGGTTTTTTTTTCTCTCTCTTTTGTGTTTCATGGAAAATTCAAATTACTTCATGCTCAGGATGAGAGACTCTTTTTCAGCTGCTAAATGATGAAAGATGTAGCCACTTTGGAAATAAAGATGATGTATCTGTACAGAAGCTGTTGATTTAAAATATCTTTAATCTTGATAAATAAGTTTTTAAGGAGAGAGAAAGAAAGAGAAGAAGGTTATACAAAGCTTTCAGTCTGGCACTGATGAATGGCAAATTCACCCATTTCTCAATTGGCGGTGAAGACACACACCACAAGGCATAACCACATTATACATCATATCTGCCAACTCATTTCTTTGATTAAATATTCCATCAGCACTGGCTATAAGGCAGTAAACCTTAACAAGATTCATAACTCACTTCCTTGGGTGGAGAGTCAGCCAGCTTGGGGAAGAAAATTAGAATGGAATTAAATTACTCCATAGGACAAGATCAAGAGAGAGAGGTATGGGGTGGGCAAAAGTCCCCTAATGCAATGCAAACGCAAGATATAGTTATGACTTGACAACTTGAAGCAGACAATTAAAGTCAAAAATGGAGCCGTGTAATGTAATTCAACTCTAAAGCCGGAGCATAATCATAAATGGTCAGGATACTTGTTTTAGCTGCAATTCCACCCTCCCCCTTCCCAATGCACACAGTTCTTTAGTAAAAACAGATTTTGCTATCCCAGGTTTGTTTGTTTTTTTTTTCTTTTAAGAAGGAGACAGAAACTTCAGTAGAATAATAAACAGCACAGAAGAGCTGTCCAAGTGGCCATGTTTGATATATATATTTTCAGTTCTGGGTGTATTTGGGTCTTTTCCCAAGTAAGATTGAGAGTATCTTGGTGATGTTTCCACAAGGTCCCACTCGTCATCTTCAGGCTGGGGTCTTCAGCTTCGTGCTTGTGCGACACACCAATAGCAATAGCTTTTAGATTTATATACCGCTTCATAGTGTTTTACAGCCCTCTTTAAGCAGTTTACAGGGTCAGCACCTTGCCCCCAACAATCTGGGTCCTCAAAAGGATGGAAGGCTAAGTCAACCTTGAGCTGTGAGACTCAAACTGCCAGCAATTGGCAGAATTAGCTTGAAATTCTATATTCTAACCACTGGGCCACTATGGCAATAGAATGGAATGGAACAGTAGAATGGAATGGAATGGAATGGAATGGAATAGAATAGAATAGAATAGAATAGAATAGAATAGAATAGAATAGAATAGAATAGAATAGCATGGGAATGGAAGGATTTACTGTATATTCCTTGCATTCAAAAGGATGCAAATGACCAGCTGTCTGCAAGGAGTATAAATCCTTCCACTCCCCACCATCTAGTCACAGCTGAAGAAGCTTCTTGGATGAGAAGCAAAACATCTTCAAAGAAAAAACAAGAAAGTCCAGTTGCCTCTTGAAAACAGCACCTTTGAGACAACCAAGGCCTGGATGACTGAGAATATCTATAGACATTCCGATAGGATATTTAGGGTGGAAATGGGAAGATTGTGCTTTCTTTGCAGTTAGCTGGTCTTATTACTCTTTAAGAGCCATTGTGGTTACTTGGGTTTTTATCTGTGACTTCAGGGTCGCCTGAAGGGGAGGTGTGGAATCTTCTTGGAACAGCCAAAAGGACTGCATGTAAATTGGGGATAAGTAACCCCAATGGCTCTCAGAGAGCGTTAAGACCAGTTGACCATATAGAAAACACAATCTTTCCATTTCCCACACACACACCATCCTGTCAGAACCTATCATTCTGCCCCTCCACCAGCTAAGCTCAAGTGTCAATAACTGTCCTTCCAACACCCTCCAGTACAACTGATGAAGCTTCCAGAATAGGAAGCAAAGCATCTTTTTTTCTTCTTCCTCAAAAAATCAGTCCAGTTGCCTTTTCAAAAATAATATACAACTGTGACCTGGATGACTGAGAATCTTCATAGACATCCTGGCTGGGAAGAATGCATTTTTCTATCCAGGGTGCTGTACTTTTAATCAAGACACTGTGATCACCATAAAAAAGAGTAAGATTTTACAGGCCATACGGTAGATGTGTAATTTAGTAACTCTCTTCTTGGATGGAAGAGGTCACAGATCTGCAGCAATACTGTGATGCTGTTTCCAGCATTCATAAAGGCAATAAGGCTACGCTTGGCAATTCATATTATTATTATTTTTGTTCAGTTGCAACATTTGCCCTTCCAAGCTACCGAGATTCTTGGCAGCGTGACCCCCTTTATCATTTTTTCTTCCCCCCTGAGAGACGCTCTTGACTCTGAACAGTAATTGCACAGTTGTTGGTAATATGATTAATACATGTAGTGCGCTGTTGTACATGCATTACCGTGGCACAGTTTCCCATATCCCCTCAATAGTGTGGTGTTCTCTATTCCCTTAGCAGATTAATACTTTAACACAAATTACTCAAGAGTTCCATTGGGACAGGTTTAGCTGAAGGATCTTGGGAGTTGAAATAGAGCAGGAAAAGCAACTCTTGATCTTTAAGAAGTGATCAGCTTTGTGTTTTGAACTGTTTAGTTGGCCTATAGCTGGAGTTATCAAAATGAAAAGCTGCTAAGTTATGCTTGGGACAAACCAAAGAAGAACAATATTTAGTGCACATCATCTGCTTTTGGTGTTTGCTCGTCCCTAATATCCTACAGGATTGTGAAGCTCTGAATAAACAGGGTTTATTTCCAAAATAGAACAGATGCAATAAGAGCACTTTATGATTTGATACAAATAGATAGCTAGTTGGATGGATGGATGGATAGAGATAGAGAGCTAGGTAGCTGGTAGACAGACAGACAGACAGACAGACAGACAGACAGACAGACAGATGATGGATGGATAGATAATATCATCTATAGATGATACAGCTATAGCTATAGCTATATAGATAACAGGATAATAAAAGAGTTGGAAGGGACCTTGCAGGTCTCTAGTCCAACCCCCTACTCAAGCAGGAGACCCTATACCATTCCAGATAAGTGGCTGTCCAGTCTCTTCTTAAAGGTTTTCAGAGATGGAGCACCCACAACCTCTGAAGGCAAGCTACTCCACTGCTTAATTGTTCTCACTGTCAGGAAATTTCTCCTTAATTCTAGGCTGCTTCTCTCCTTGATTAGTTTCCTTCCATTACTTCTTGTCCTGACTTTAGAGGTCTTCTAGAATCTAGTCCAACCTTCTGCTTAAGGCAGAAGACTTTATATCATCCCAGACAAATGGCTGTCCAGACTTTCGAAATCCTTCAGTAGCCCACAATTCTAGGAGGCAAACTGTTCCATTGATTAATAATTCTCATTGTCAGGAAATTTCTCCGTAATCCTAAACTGCTTTTGTCTTTAATGAGCTTTTACCCATTGCTTTTTATCCCACCTTTTGGTGTTTTGGAGAATAAGTGGGGTGGAAACTAATCCAAACATTTATCCAAACCTTTTGGTGTTTTGGAGAATAAGTGGGGTGGAAACTAATCCAAACGTTTATCCAAACCTTTTGGTGTTTTGGAGAATAAGTGGGGTGGAAACTAATCCAAACGTTTATCCAAACCTTTTGTTGTTTTGGAGAATAAGTGGGGTGGAAACTAATCCAAACGTTTATCCAAACCTTTTGGTGTTTTGGAGAATAAGTGGGGTGGAAACTAATCCAAACGTTTATCCAAACCTTTTGGTGTTTTGGAGAATAAGTGGGGTGGAAACTAATCCAAACGTTTATCCAAACCTTTTGGTGTTTTGGAGAATAAGTGGGGTGGAAACTAATCCAAACGTTTATCCAAACCTTTTGGTGTTTTGGAGAATAAGTGGGGTGGAAACTAATCCAAACGTTTATCCAAACCTTTTGGTGTTTTGGAGAAGCAACGGGTGGAAACTAATCAAGGAGAGAAGCAACCTAGAACTACGGAGAAACTTCCTGACAGTGAGAACAATTAATCGGTGGAACAACCTGCCTCCAGAAGCGGTGAATACTCCAACACTGGAAGTTTTTAAGAAGAGACTGGACAGCCATTTATCCAAAATGGTGTAGGGTTTCCTGCCTGAGCAGGGAGTTGGACTAGATGACCTCCAAGGTCCCTTCCAACTTTACTATCATCATCATCATCATCATCATCATTATTATTATTATTATTATTATTATTATTATTATTATTGTTGTTGTTGTTATTAAGTCAATGCAATCCAAATTTAAAAGGGATCCAGTATCTCCTTTAAAAAAAAAAGAAGAAAAATATGTTAACAATTTATTTTCCATTAAATTGAAGAAGCAGCCTGAAGGGGGAAAAATGCCAGAGACAATGTTGGCCAAGCACTAATACATGGTTCCACATATAATGTTTTCTTTGCAAAATATACATAAACTGTATAATAAATAGGGTTCGATTAACCCCACGCTAGATATAAATGTACAACCAATTAACTAATTTTAATTTCTCTCCCTCTTTTTCTTTGAAAAAAAAAACATCTGTTGGCATTTTTGTTTGAATAATCCTTGTTTAGTTTCCATAATAGTGTACATTTTAATGAAAAACTCATTAGAATGTAACAGAGGGCATAATTAATTCTGGGTGATTCTTTCTATGTAAATAGCTAGCACAGATGCCAAATTCCATTTTCTGCTGGCTTTATTAATTTTTCATACACCAATATTTCAGCCATAATGGGTTGTAACAGCTCCTCAGAAGTTTTAGAAACACATTAACTGCCATCAGAGCTGTTAATCTAGCTTGGATTGTCACCATTTGTATGATAATACTTTAACATTACATTTTTAAAAACAATGGCAAGAGCTTTATTTTTTTAATGTTTGGAAGCAAACATCTATGTATAATTAACGCAACTAATATTAAACTATTGGGTTAATTTCTCTGTATTTAGAAAGCAACTTAATCTATTTTGCAACCCATTTACTCAAAAACATTTAGATTATTTAAAAAAAAAACAAGAAGAATGAGAAAAATAGTCCCATTTGGAGAGAAATAATGTTGTATTATAATAGCCCTTGCAGTTAAAACTGAGAGCTGAGATTGTCTAGCCTTCTCTTCAACTTCAGAGAAATATTTCAGCAGAATATTTTCCAATGTAGACAAAGCTCACCTCTCAGCCTTACCCCGACATTAACAGTATCAACTGAAACCCTGCCAATCCTTAAATAGTAAGATTTTTAACTGTCTATTCCTACCTGTTCCAAACCTGATGTTAATTCTATGGTGAATACAATAATGAATGTAGATTTATTATTTCCTCTTTCTGAAAATGACAACTTCTCAATTTCTGGAAACATTAGGTTGCAGATGGAGAGACTCATAATCCCAGAAAGCTTTTATCTGTTTCCTTTGTTATCACTTTGGATGATGATTAGCTTAGCCCAGCAAAATGGTAACAAGGTTGTCCAAATGTTCCTTATTCTTTAAGGCGGGTCTGTGCACATTTATGCCCATGCATTTCTGTTTTTAGACCTCTCTCTCTCTCTCTCTCTCTCTCTCTCTCTCTCTCTCTCTCTCTCTCTCTCTCTCTCTCTCTCTCTCTCTCTATCTCTATCTCTATCTCTATCTCTATCTCTTATCTCTATCTCTATCTCTATTTCTCTCTGTGTGCCCTTCTCTGACTTTCTCTATCTCTCTTTATCTTTTTATCTCTGTCTTTCTTTCTCTCTCCCCCATCCCCCCTTTCATAATCTTAGTAAATCAAGTAAAAATAGAAGATGAAAATTGGGTAAACTACTACTGCTAAAAACAGTGAGAAAGAGGCAAAGTTTAAATAGTTTTCGACCATCCAGTTCATTCAGCAGAGCATAATTCATCATAACTAAAGTGAAAGCAACATAGCAATAAGGACCTTTAGCTGCGTTTCAGGTGTAGTGAAACTGAAATCAAACTTCTATTATTCTCTCATTCTCTTCTCCCCTCTCCCCTTTCCCCCCCACATAGAGTAGGAAGGAAGAATAGAGTCCATTTTCCAAGAATATTGCAAGAATGAAAGTACACAAAGTTCATTGGACCTTTTAAATGAGAGAAAGCAACCCTGATGAACAGGATACCTAAAGTTCACATGGAGTTATTAGTTCTACCTTATCACCTTATACGCTGCCAGGCTAATGAATGACAGAATCTTCATCACCACCTCTAAAATGGGACATCCCCCCCCAAAAAAAAGTCTGGGCCCCAGGCCAGTTGTCAGAGCTGTATTTAGTCCCTTTCAGAAGGCCATTTATGGCACCGTGTAATCTACATGAACCCAGGAAGGGTTTATGGCTATCTCATGAGTGAAACAGACTAATGTGGTTCAATGAACCATGGCTTACTGCAATGTGTGAAACTGGGTTTCATGTTTGTTTCCTGTATGTATATCCAACCTTGGCAACTTTTAGACTTGTGGACTTTGTTGTTGTTGTTAATTGCAAAGTCGTGTCCGACCCATCGCGACCCCATGGACAACGTTCCTCCAGGCCTTCCTGTCCTTTCGATATATGCCAGGGCTGTCCAACCTCGGCAAATTTCAGACTTGTGGACTTCAGCATGTTGGCTGGGGAATTCTGGGAGTTGTGGACTTTAACAATATGTTGAAGTCCACAAGTCTGAAATTTGCCGAGGTTGGACAGCCCTGGTATATATCGAATAAATCAAGTAAAAGTGAGATACGGTCAGGTTACATATAGCACAGGTGTATACTAGCAGTTCTGATGTGTCCATGGCTCCTAAAAATGGCTTCCCTCCCACCAATATCAAGAAGATAGTATCACAGCTGCAAGATTATTGATGGGGCAATAGTGGAAGAAAGATTCTTTGCCTACTATGGAAGAATGGATACTTAAGGTGTCCAATTTAGCAGAAATGGCAAAAATCTCTGCTTATTTGAAGGATTATTCACAAGAAAGATATATTTCAGTTTGAAGAAGATGGATAGATTATATTCAGAAGAAACATGAGGCTAAAAAGTGTTATCTAGCTTATGAGTAAATTTTAGATTATTATTAATAGTTTAACATGGTTGAATTTATATTATTTTTAGTATTATGGTTTAATTATATTATTATTTTTGTTTTTAATTTGTTAATATTTATCTTGAAAAGGAGTTAAAGTATGTTATGGATTTGATTGTTAGTACAGTTGGGTAATGTTAGTTAGATTATGATTGTTTATTTGTAACCCTGTAATCAGCTCTGGGAAGTGGGGGAGGGGGGAGGGGTGGGAGGGATTTGGGATATATATTGTATAAATTTTTTAAAACTTTTAATAATAAAAAAGATAGGAATGCAAATACTGAGCAAGGCTGCGCAACTCCAGACTCTTTTATGTATTTATATCAGTGTGACAAGTTGGGATGGGTTGATCTTACTTAATGTAAGATGAAGGCATTTATACGGGGTGAGACAGGCTATCAGTCTTCCTTAACCTGAGAAGTTTTAGGTATTTAAGTGCTACAAATATCAGCTCTCTTACCTTTTGTTCACTCTAGGTCAGTGGTTCTCCACCTGTGGGTCGGGACCCCATTTGGGGTCGAACGACCATTTCACGGGGGTCGCCAAACAACACAGTCCGCCATTTTTTCCCTTTTTTTCCTTAGCTGTGCTACTCCCTTTTATTCTATTGGCTTTTGAAAGCCAATAGAATAGACTCTCTTGAATAGAGTCTAATTCTATTGGCTTTCCAAAGCCAATAGGAATTGTCCAGGCTGTCTCTGCCCTGCTGAGCCCGCCAAAAGTCCCATTCTGCAAACGGTGCTGCACCAGTTGAGTAGTCCTTGACTTACGACCGGTTGAGTAGTCCTCGACTTACAACCGGTTGGGGGTCGCAGCATTAAAAAGGTTGAGAACCACTGCTCTAGGTAGAAATGATTGTGGGGTGGGGAGGGGGTTAGGATAGGTACTTCTGCTGCAGGTTATTGGGAGGTATATTTGCATGCATATATTTGCATGCACAGAAGAGCAAATGTAACTCACCGAATATGTCAAGAAACAATTTTGGTTTTACATAACTCTGTGATATTTTTTTTTCCATATCTCCCAGCCTCAGAACACTCTCTGTCTCTTTTTCTTTCATAGGCAGGGTGCTCCTGTGCCAGGCAAATCAAGAAGGATCTCCCATGTACAGTGCCCCCAGTTCACTAGTATACACGTCCACAAGTAAGCCAATATTCCAGCTATCTTTTTCCTTGAATTGATTGATTTGTTGACTTCCTGGGAAATGTCCACATGGACCCAACTCTTGGGCTAAGTTGAACATGAGGTCAAAGGCTATGTTGTAGAACCCCTTATATTCATCTAGAAGGGGCTGTGCACTTTTGCGTGGTGTGATGGCATTTGTAGTCTGACATATCTGGCAGGTGAAAGGTTGGGGATGGGGTAGTCTCCTTGTCTTTCTGCAAGGAAAAGTGATAAGCACCCAAGACTGTCAAGTGCAGGGAATCAAAAAGAACATGATGAATTGCTCAGAATAATTTCTTTATTACTATTTGTCCATAGACAGGAATCTTGCCAGTGTAAAGCACGCTCCGCATAACTACCATAATAAACCCAGTTAAGTTTTTAGGGAGGATCCCTTCTGAGCCTCTTTCTGCATAACAAGGACTCAAGGCTGATTTGTCTATTATTTATTTGGGAACAAGCCCCTCCATCTTGCAACTCAGCACCAGATTGCACCACATAAGCCCCAGCCCTGGGTTCAGAAAAGGAGAGACAAGTCAGAGAACTGGCTGGAGGCCTCTGAAAAGCAGAAATGCATATTCTTAAGACCTCTCTAAGATGCCTCTCAAGTGAAAGGTTTGATGTCGCATTGAAACAAAACCTTTGAATCTATAAAGGGATCACCATAACTTTTACTAATTCAAATTAATGTCCCTTTAATTTACATGGCAATTTAATCAACATTGGATTTTATCTTAACCCAAACAGTCTTCTTTGTGAGGGTGGAGGCTTGTTCTCTGAGCTTGTGGGTTGGTTTCCAAATATTTCATTTCCAGGCTATATCTACATGGAAGGAAGGAAGAAAGGAAGGAAGGAAGGAAGGAAGGAAGGAAGGAAGGAAGGAAGGAAGGAAGGAAGGAAGGAAGGAGTGGGGGTTAGTGTCAAGATTGAACTACTATGATGCCTGACCACACAAAGGCCTTATAAACAGAAGAACACCAGCACAGACATCCCCTAAACTCCACTGAAGATGTTACTCTCAACCTGGTAATGAAATGTTCAGAAACCAACCCACAAGCTCAGAGAACGAACCTCCATCTTTATCGTCCACCCGAGCTATAGATATTCGCCACTATCACACACCTCTTTGTTTCAGACCAGACCTGGGGGGAAGAGGCAGGGGAGATGGAAGTGGGATTCCAGATGTGCCATGGTAAAGTACAGTGAAAAAAAATGGAAATGTTGACTGAAAAAAATGGAAGTGTTGTGCATTTAAGGTCAAGGAAGATGCATCATTTTGACAGATTCTGATATGGTTATGCTGATAAAGGTGATACAGTTGGAAGGGCTGTGAATAAGATACTTCACAACAATGAAGAGATGTTATGTCTTATGCTACTTATATGAATAACTTTATCGAATGTCAATGGCAAATTTTAAGAGTGTTATGCCTTATAGACCACCTTTCAAATTAAGAATCCACAATCGATCCAGAATCCCTCATTTATTCATTTATTTAATGAAATTTAATGTATTGGTATGCTTCCCATTTCCAAAACCTGTTCAAAACCAATCAATAAACCCATTCACAATGAAACAAAATTGATGAAATCAAAAACTGCTAGCTAAAAACAATCAGGCCTTAAAGAAGTGTCAGCCCAGCCCAAGAACAACATGGAATAACCCAGCCAAAGTTTAGTTCTTCAGTAAGACAGAATCTTACCAGACTAAATCTTTACTACTCACCCTAATGAATATATCCCGGGAGATTCAAGGGAGTGGCGATCCTAAATCTCTTCGTCTGGACTCATACAAGATCCCCTTTCCATCACAGGAAGAGACCATATCTCTACACAGAAAGAATTCTGAATTAAGGGGGAGGTGATTGAAATTGTCCATTTCTGAGGTCCTGTCAGATAGTCATCAATTTGTGTCTGTTTTAGTGTATCTGCCTTTAAAAGATATTTGATCGAAGAGATATTCTAGTTCTACCACCAAGTTTCCTTTAAAAGCCATTTCTCAATATCTTAGTGTTTTTATCTCCCTTCCTGTTCTGCTCTGAAGCCCCTTGTTTTCATTTTGAGGAAGGATCTGCAGGAAGGAGAGATCAAAAAGTAAAAAAAAAAAATAAGAAGAATAGTGGCCTTTTCTCATATGCATTGCAGTTGTGACCTTCATTTGGACATTTTTGCCCTTTCTTTCCTCTATTAGTTTCCTATTTCCCAACAGGTCTCTTACAAACCACCACTGTACACTTTACTGGTATTCAGTACAGAACCTGCTTGAATTATCACAAAGGTTTTATCATCTGAAAGAAAGAGCCCAACTTCATTCCAGTATCCCTGATAGAAGCACAAAGTCATGGTAGACAAAATAATAATGATAATATTTTATTAAATATCCAAACAAGCAGGCATCTTGCTTATAACAAACATGTTATGATAGAAAGTAATTAAAAAGAAGAAATTCTAGTTCAGTGGTTCTCAACCTGTGGGTCGGGACCCCATTTGGGGTCGAACGACCATTTCACGGGGGTCGCCAAACAACGCAATCCGCCATTTTTTTCCCCTTTTCCTTAGCTGTGCTACTCCCTTTTATTCTATTGGCTTTTGAAAGCCAATAGAATAGACTCTCTTGAATAGAGTCTAATTCTATTGGCTTTCCAAAGCCAGTAGGAATGGTCCAGGCTGTCTCTGCCCTGCTGAGCCCGCCAAAAGTCCCATTCTGCAAACGGTGCTGCACCAGTTGAGTAGTCCTCGACTTACGACCAGTTGGGTGTCGCGGCATTAAAAAGGTTGAGAACCACTGTTTTAGTTCATCAGTGTTTCTATACCAGGTGATGTTAGGATTGAGATAAAAGAATTAGAAAAAAAAAATATTGGGATTTGTAGATCAAAGACGAACACCTATGGGGAAAAAAAAAAGAAATCTGTAGTCTTACCAATTGTGATTGAATCCCTTGGTGAAATACCCAAACGTATAATGAGGGTCACATGACTTTTATTAATTCAATTTAATATCCCCCTAATTTACATGGCAATGAAATCAAAATTGGATTTTGTCTTACCCATCTGACCCAGGGAGGGAGATGGAAGTGGGATTCCAGGTGTGCCTGCATAAAGTTGAGTAAAAAAAAAAAAAGTGAAAAAGTTGTGCATTTCAAGTTAGGGAAGATAGCTTTCAGCATCGTTTTGACTGGCTGTGGTATCTGGAAATATTGAAATCATTGGACTTCCTAAGTTTACTACATTTACAAAAAAATCACCTTGCTTGGTAGGGCCTATATTCCTAGGTGCTACCTTAATAATCCCTCGTTACTTTAATTATTACGTTTAGACTTAGTGCTTCATAGTGCTTTACAGCCATCTCTCAGCCACTACCTATTGCCCCTAACAATCTGGGTCCTCATTTTACCGACCTCGGAAGGATGGAAGGCTGAGTCAACCTGGAGCTGGTCAGGATCGAACTTCTGACTGTGGGCAGAGTCAGTCTGTAATGCTGTATTCTAACCACTGGGAAGGAAGGAAGGGAGGGAGGGAGGGAGGGAGGGAGGAAGGAAGGAATAGCACCTAGACTTATATATCGCTCCACTGTGCTTTTTTTTTTAACCAACAAAAGAAAACAAAGCAAAACATAACACACATACACACACAGTATATATTCCTCCCCTTTTTTTAACAGCGATTACGTAACGGTAATCTTCTATTATTTACATTTCCCCCCTTATTCTTCTTTAGAATATTTGTCTTTATTGCCCCATTGGTTCTTATTTACATTTTTCTTCCTTCATATTCTACTTTTTACTGAGAATAATTCATATTTATTATTATTATACATTATTATACACATATTTTCACTTTTGACCTTTCCATATTTATTCTCCTCTATTATTTCTAGTCTCCAACCAGTCATACCACTTGTTCCATGTTCCTCTGTGTCTTCCTTTTCTTTTATCTCTTTTGTTAATTTGTCCATCTCAGCACAGTCCAGGATTTTTCTTATCACTTCTTCCTCTGGTGATATATTCTCATTTTTCCAGCACTGTACATATGCTATTCTTGCTGCCGTTATTATCCACTGTGCTTTTATAGCCCTCTCTTAGCAGTTTACAGTCAGCACATTGACCCCAACAATCTGGGTCCTCATTTTACCCACCTCGGAAGGATGGAAGGCTGAGTCCACCTTGAGCCGATCAGGATCAAACTCCAGGCAGTGGGCAGAGCCAGCCTGCAATATTGCATTCTAACCACTGTGCCACCACAGTTCTTCTGTGTTTCCATCACTCTTAGACATGGATGTAACCAATTACTCACACTTGATACAACAATCTAAACAAGAAGCCAATCAAGAGATAGGATGGCATGGATGTCTTTGAATAAGAGATTGAGGAAGAAGTTCTCACAGTGTAAGGAAGCAGCTAGCTTGGAAACTCAACAATCATTGCATCTCATGGTAGAAGTGAGATCATTGAATAAATGATGTGGGAACCTAAGAAGATGCATGTTCAAAGGCAGAAGCGCCTCTGGGTACCTCCTCATTCAGCATGGCTCCTGTGGTCAGAAGGATCCTGGCCTTTAATTCTGGGCCAGCAACCTTACTTTGTACAATGCCTTGGAGCACTCAACATAGCATTGTTCCAAAGAATTATGGGAAATTTGAAATGGCTACTCATTTTCTTTTCTTTTTTTTTTATGAAGTAATTATTTCCAACTGTGCTATGGACAGCTTGTGAATGAGCCCTAGGCTCTCTCAATTGATCTGTCATGAATAGCCATGCTTTAATCTCAAAATCTACAGATAGGACCAAAAAACAAACAAACAAACAAAATGGCAGGGAAGAGGAAGTTAGAGAAAGAAGAAATAAAGACGGGGTGATGTGAGAGCGTCTAGATCTGCCCCACACTGCTCTAGCCCTTTCGCATAATTGTCTGAGAAAACTTCCATCAGTTTCTGTAATTAAACTAATGGTCTAAATGAATTTCCAGATCACTAGCTATTCGTTTTGATATGTCATTACACTGAGTTCAATTAATAGGAAGTAAGTTTACAGCCCATTGTGTCCTTCAAATGCTAGTCTATTTCATCAGTTTTAATTAGCAATATCCATTTGGCCATCAACCTCCTCTTTCCCACCCATTCGGGCCACGCTCGCTCATTGGATGGGCCCGCTCTCGGACTTTGGGGTTCTTGGTTGTTTAGCCTTAAAACAAATAGAGTGAAACGTTAGATAATTAGCACTTTTAACACATCCGGCACACAAAGTTTGTGGGGCCCGATCCAGTGCGCCTGTTACAATTGGCATTATTATTTACTACATCTGTGGCCATTTAGAATTCCACATGGGTTTCAACAAGAAGGGAAGGGAAGGGAGGAAGGGAGGAAGGAAGGAAGGAAGGAAGGAAGGAAGGAAGGAAGGAAGGAAGGAAGGAAGGAAGGAAGGAAGGACGAAGGAGGAAAAAACAGGGAGGGAGGAATTTGTTTTGACAAGGAGGGAAGGAGTAAGGGAGGGAGGGAAGAAAGAAATTGTTTTGATAGCAAGAGAGAAAGAAAGGAAGGGGAGAGGGAAGAAGGGAGGGAGTCAGCAAGGAAGGAAGGAATTGACGGAGAGAGGGAAGAAGGAACTTGTTTTGATGAAGGAAGGAAAGGAAGGAAGGAAGGAAGGAAGGAAGGAAGGAAGGAAGGAAGGAAGGAAGGAAGGAATTGACGGAGAGAGGGAAGAAGGAACTTGTTTTGATGAAGGAAGGAAAGGAAGGAAGGAAGGAAGGAAGGAAGGAAGGAAGGAAGGAAGGAAGGAAGGAAGGAAGGAAGGAAGGAAGGGTTTTATTACTGGAGCATTACTCACATAGGTCTGATTGGAGTGATGCTGTCAGATTTAAAACATCTATACAGTGTTATTAAATTAAACACTTTTCAGGTTCATTTGACTCCATCCAATATCTGAGCAGTAACATGGAACAAGCCTCTGACTTTTTCAAGGAATTTTTTCCAGCTCTCACCCCAAACTGCCACCATGATGGTCTTCCAGCCAGCTGAGCTTAACCTTCCTAACATTGCCTACGTACCCTTACTAAACTGGATGAAATTTACTTCTTTTATGCTTATTGTTATTGCTATTTCTAGCCTTACACGAAATAAGCAGAACGCGCTTCTTTCTGCTTTGTGCCTATGGTGGTCCCTTGATGAGATTTCTTTCTCTTAACCCCAACATCAACACAACAGAGAATATTTTAATATATCCGGAGAGCCTTATAATATGAAGGTTCAAAGGAAGTTTCAATAGACTTTTAGTTCACTTTATGGAAGGCCTTGGGTTGCTAAACCTAGAGGCCATCTAAATTGCATTTCATTTTTTTTTTTTTTAATGTGAGCTTCAACAAAGATTTCCCTCACTCACCCACCCACCTTTGGACGCTTTGATAAGTTTGTGCAAGAAAACTGAAAGTTACTCTTAAAATTTATGTGGGAAATTTCAGGTGCTGCATGTTTTACAATTCCAAAAAGCACATCGGAAATTATGGTTTCCCCAAAAATTCCTGGAGAATATAAAGAGCTGAGGGGCTGGATAGGGCTAGGCAATCATTTCTTTAAAACAATGTAATTGTAAAGGAAACAGCTACTTTGATCTCAGTCAAGACTTGGATGGAATGACAATAAAATAAGCAATGATTTTGAAAAGCAGGAACTTATACTGATGTGCCAGAAACATTTTAATGAATATGGATACAGGTAGTCCTCAGCCGATGGAAACAACGGAGCCCAAAATTTCTGTTGTTAAGTGAAACATTTGTTAAGTGAATTTTGTCCCATTTTATGACCTTTGTAGTCACAGTTGTTAACTGAATCACTGCGGTGGTTCAGTTAGTAATACGGTTGTTAAATGAATCTGACCTCCCCATTGACTTTCCTGGTCAGAAGGTTGAAAAAGATGATCATGTGACTCTGGGACACTGCAACCGTCATAAATACATGCCAGTTGCCAAGCCTCTGAATTCTGATCACATGACCATGGGGATGCTGCAATGGTTGTAACCGGGAAAAGTGGTCATAAGTCACTCTTCCCAGTGCTGTTATAACTTTGAGTGGCCACGAAATGTCATTTGTAGTATTGTACTGGTTCTTTTCTTTTTTTGGAATATGTTTTCTCTTCCCCCTCTCCTCCCTCTCCCACCTCCTCCCGCTCCCTCTTCTTCCCTCTCCCTCTTCTTCCCTCCCGCTCCCTCTCCCTCTCTCTCCTCCCCCTCCCTCTCTCCCCTCCCCGCCTGCTCCCCCTCCCTCCCCTTCCCCTCCCCTTCCCCTCTCTCTCCCTCCCCTACCTCTCCCTCCCTCTCCCTCCTCCTCTCCCTCTCTCTCCCTCTCTCTCCCTCTCCCTCCCTCTCCCTCTCCCTCCCCCTCCCTCTCTCCCTCTCTCCCCTCCCCCTCCCTCCCTCTCTCCCCTCTCCTCCCCCTTCCCCTCCCTCCCCCTCCCTCCTCCCTCTCTCCCCTCTCCTCTCCCTTCCCCTCCCTCCCCCTCCCTCTCTCCCTCTCTCCCCTCCCTCCCCTCCCTCCCCTCTCTCCCTCCCTCCCCCTTCCCCTCCCCTCCCCTTCCCTTCCCCCTTCCCCTCTCTCTCCCTCTCTCTCCCTTCCCTCCCTCTCCCTCTCCCTCTCTCTCCCTCCATCTCCCTCCCCCTCCCTCTCCCTCCCTCTCCATCTCCCTCCCTCCTCTCTGTTTCTCCTCCTGTTTTTTTTTTTTTTTTTGCTGTCTGGCTTTAACTGTTTCTTCTGTAGCGTGCAATCCAGTTACCGCCCAACATTCACAGCCTTCCAGTGTGCTTGTGTTGATATTTCTTTCACAAAAATACATATGGCAGATAAGTAGCCGCAGCAGGATACTTTTGCTGTGTGTCAAGGAGATATTAAAACAATAAACTACATTGCCCTGGGATTTTAGCTTACAAGCAAAATGAAAACAACACGACAAAGATGAGATCATTTTGAACGGTGGCAAGGCAGGAAAGTCACCAGAAACCCGCAAGATTACTGACAGAAAACATTTTGAATGAAACCTGTTCTTAAGTAGCCGGCACTCTGACAACTTTAGATCAACCCCCATACATGTTTGAGCAGTGGAAAGATAACATGATTTGTGTTTAAAATTATCCATCACCTTGATAAACCTACAGATCTAAGTGGAACATCTGGTTTATTACACAAAACATAACTCTAAAGGGGTTTTTTTTAGAGTGGAAGGTTGACTGTTTTACTTTTCCTGCAGAATGTAAATTGGCTGCAATCATGAAAGCTGCATCCTTATGCATTTACTTTGCATTTGAAGGATCAAGTTGTTCTTTTTTAATAAAAAAATATCTGTGCATAGAACCATCCCAGAAAATGTTTGAATTCATATTCATATTCACAATTGCAGGAAATTTTTGGATAACTTTGGTCTTGTTGGATGGATGGATGGATGGATGGATGGGTGGGTGGGAGGGTGGGTGGGTGGGTAGGTAGGTAGGTAGGTAGATAGATAGATAGATAGATAGATAGATAGATAGATAGATAGATAGATAGATAGATAGATAGATAGACAGACAGTGCATTAAACCTGTATGAGACGTTCAGTGCTTCAAATGGATTCAAATCAGTTCAAATAGATTTGAAATCAGCCCAATAATGCATTGAAGAAGACCTATTAATATATTTGACTGACATGGTGGTGTCTCGATCCATTCATTTGCCTTGCACACATTCTTGTGTGGGCTGAAACAAATTAGATTGAATGCTGTTCTGTTCAATCCAAATAAACTTGGTGATCTACTTGCATCTATCCATATGTACCAGGTAAACAATTTTAAAATCTATTGGATGGAAAAAATAAACCCCATTGTTATAATGCTTCCCTTAATATATTGCAGATCTATTTTAAATACTATAATAAGGGATACTAAATTTTAAAACAAATACCTAAAGCATGAGTATTTGGAGTATAGTATATTTGCAATGGGTAACATTAATTGTGGATAAACTGAAAATGCAGATTTTTAAAATAAGGTCCAGCATTTGGGAAAAAAAAATCTACTACAATATCAAGGTTTCTTAATTATTTGGGATTTGTTCATTTCTGATACAGATATCTGGCACTGACAGATATTTTGTGTATGTATAAAAGTGTGTTATCTGGAGTCTTATGAAGCAAGCATTTGTCATATCTATTGCTATTTTCTTTCCATTTTTTTTCAAATAGTTCCACATTCCCCAGCCCCAATCTTTTGTAAGTAAATGAATTAGTCTTTCCAAACAATGGAAATAATTTTTTGTTCTTTTTTTTTTCCTTGAGTGAAATTTCATCCCAGAGGAGTTGTCAATATACCTGAGAACACACAAACAAACACCTTATTCACCATGAATATTATTATTAATACATTATGATCCATATTGTTTATATGTCACTTGAATTAACTCATTGTTTCTTTCTAATTAGGGAGAGAACATATTTTGCTGTTAGCTTGTCAAAGAGTGGAAAATATTCTCTCTCTCTCTCTCTCTCTCTCTCTTTCTCTCTCCCTCTCTCCCTCTCCCACTCCCTCTCTCTCTTTTAACTTGCAGTCAGCTAGAGAGCTTTACGATGAGCCTACATGAATGAGAGAGACGGAGATAGGATTTTAAGGTTGTATTGCAAACACTTTCTCATTTTGCAATGCATAATTGTGTGAAAAAGTGACAGGAATGCAATATTTGCAGGCAGGAATATTGGTGACATTGCCTTTTCAGATAAATGTTATCTATAATTTGAAAAGCGGGATTGAAATTGAAAAGAAGTCTTGGGCAGTGTGTTGAGTTGTCCTGAAGATGAACAGAAATGCATGCGTTTGGAACAGGATGAACAGATATTTTTTTTAAAAAAAAATAACAACAACAACAATTGTTCACACAAATTCAGGGTCCTGTACCAACCCAAACCTATGTGGTTTTTGTTGGCAATGCAAATGGAAACCACCATGAAATATTAAATCCAAAGTACATGGTTTAAGGGTCTAAGTAGCAGCTGCTATATTTTCATTGTTTCTGTTTTCTCCCTCATATTCCAAATATAGGTAGTCCTTGACTTATGACCATAATTAAGCTCCAGATTGATGTTGCTAAGTGAGACATTTGTTAAGGGAGTGTTGCCCCATTTAACAAGCTTTCTTGTCGCAGTTGTTAAGTGAATCACTGCAGGTGTTAAGTTAGTAACATGGTTGTTGTGAATCTGCTCCCCCGTTGACTTTGTTTGTCAGAAGGTCACAAAAGGGAATCACATGACCCTGGGACACTATGCAACCGTCATAAATACGAGTCAGTTGGCAATTGTCTGAATTTTGATTATGTGATCCCGGGGATGCTGCAATGCTCGTAAGGGTGAAAAACCGCCCTAAGCCACTTTTTCGGTGATGTTGTAACTTTGAATGGTCATTGAATGAACTGCTGTAAATCGAGGACTATCTGTAATCATATAATCAAACAATATATTCAGGCATCTTCATCTCTGAGAAATAGCGAAACAAAACCTTTCATTCAGTGAGAATGTGGGAATTCTGGAACCAATCCCAGTTGAATGAAGCTGGGTCAAAAAATTAGGAAAGAGAATTCCAGGCATCCAAAGGCATCCAGAGATATCTCCATATTCAGGCTTGATAGAAATAAGACAATTTGAGAGACACGGAGAGGAGATAGAATAGAGAAAGCCAGCTGGTTAGCTGGTTAGCCACAAGCCCTGGGTGGATAGCCTTGGGTCTACAAAGATCCGAACTATTTCCAATCAGGGCTTCTAACATGAGATTATTCAAACAAACCAGCATTGGACAGAATATCTAAACAAACAAAGGCAAATATACATGTCCCAGATAATATTGCAGCCTCTAATCTGAGTCGGTCACCGGGATCAGAGATTTAGGCTTCCAGGTTTTTGGATTTGTGCTGGAGCTTATCCTCAAAGAACTTCTCTATGTGCTCCTTAATATCTTTTTCTTTTAAATATTACTTATTGTTTTATCATAGAAATATCTTAATCGTTGTTGCTATTAGTTGAGAAGTCATGTCTGACCCATCAGGACCCCATGGACAATGTTCCTCCAGGCCTTCCTGTGCTCTACCATCTTCTGGAGTCCATTTAAGCTCACGCCTACTGCTTCAGTGACTCCATCCAGCCACCTCTTTCTCTGTCGTCCCTTTCTTCTCTTGCCCTCCATCCTTCCCAGCATCAGGCTCTTCTCCAGTGAGTCCTTCCTTCTCATTAGGTGGCCAAATATCTTAATATTAATCTTAATCTAGCTGCTGATGGAAACACAAGCTTGGGACTCTTCACAGCTTATCATACAGTGTATGTCTGCAGTGTATGTTCAAGAGAGTTCTAAAATTTGGTAGCATGGATGGAGGATCTGGTGAGCCTCTTCTGTTAGCCTCTGTTAGTTCATGTGGACTCACAACAGCTTAGAATCATAGAATTAGAGGGCTGGAAGGGACCTTGAAGATCACGCTGGGATCTTTCTATTCCTGAAGTGTTACAGCTGCAAATAATAATAATAATAATAATGTTGGAAGGGACCTTGGAGGTCATCTAGTCCAACCCCCTGCTCAGGCAGGAAACCCTACACCATTTTGGACAAATGGCTGTCCAGTCTCTTCTCAAAAACTTCCAGTGTTGGAGCATTCACGACTTCTGGAGGCAGGTTGTTCCACTGGTTAATCGTTCTAACCGTCAGGAAGTTTCTCCTTAGTTCTAGGTTGTTTCTCTCCTTGATTAGTTTCCATCTGTTGTTCTTCCTGAGCTGAGCTGTGTTAACAACTCATTAAAAGAAAAAAAGAGAGAGAGAAAAGAATACATGTAAAATCCTTCGCAAATAAAAGATACACTCCGTCTGTTTCTCCCCACCCTGCTAAATATATTAAAGCTTTGCACCAAAAAGCAGTCAAGTATCTTGCATGATTGCTATCCTCTTCCATTCTAGTTTTTTTTTTCCTCAAAATTTACTGGAGATTTTATTCTTACTGTCTGACATTTATGGCAAAGAAGAAGAAGATGATATCTCTCCCCCCCCCATTCTGTATCTAGATTGATCTAGTTTACTTTTTAAATCCAGATTCTGGCTGACTAGGAAATTCTGGTAGTTGAAGTCCATGTGTTTTAAAATTGCGAGGGTTGAGGAACACTCCAGTGTGTGACTCCAAGAAGCAAAATGGTTTATAGGCCATTCTTCGTGTGTAGCTGGAATAAACCTTTATCCGTTGAAAACAGCTCCAGCCTCACTATCTTGGATCTAACAACGGCATTGACTTTCCATAATTCATGGAACTATTCATCGAATTTTGTGCATTTTTTCTGAGCAACTATCTCCCTTTTAAACAAAGAACAAAAAAACAATAAAAGTTAATTAATCACGGCCGTGTCAATTTCCTTCTGCCCCATCCATTTGTGGCGAGGTAATTAATCATCACCCCATCAGGGGCAGAGAACGAGTCCTTCCAGGAGACATTTATTGTCCCTTTGAATGAACGAATAAATAAATAAATAAGTGCCACATGCCGGCCTGCAGCAAATACATCTTGTCTTTCATAATATTTTATCGACACTTTTGCATGCTGTAATAGACAGCAGCAGGAAGCAGCTGTAGTTCAATGCAATATGAATATTAAAGGAACAAATCGGAGCGGATTTATAGGTTATTGCTTTTTCTGTTTATGTCAGTTTGGAGATTACACCAAGCAAATGAACAGTAAAAAACTACTCTTCCATATGGGGAATGGTGATTAAATTTGTACATTAGGAAGCTTCTCCTTCTTCTTCTTCTTCTTCTTCTTCTTCTTCTTCTTCTTCTTCTTCTTCTTCTTCTCTTCTTCTTCTTCTTCTTCTTCTTCTTCTTCTTCTTCTTCTTCTTCTTCTTCTTCTTCTCCTCCTCCTCCTCCTCCTCCTCCTCCTCCTCCTCCTCCTCCTCCTCCTCCTCCTCCTCCTCCTCCTCCTCCTCCTCCTCCTCCTTTCCTGAATTTCAGATGAGAGTGTTTTGTAAGAAGCTGTCCAAAAAACAATAAATCACACAGCTTCATACTGGTGTGGAGTTCAACTGAATTGCTAATCTTAAGCACATCTAATAAAAAAATAGTGTTCCAGTGATGGAGCACCCACAACTTTGGGAGGCAAGCTATTCCATTGATTAATTGTTTTCATTGTCAGAAAATTTCTCCTTACTTCTAGGTTGGATCTATCTTTAACAAGCTTCCACCCATTACTTCTTGTTCTGCTCTTAGTGCTTTGCAGAGTAAATTAATCCCTGCTTCTCTGTGATAACTTCTCAATGACAGCTGCATGTAAGCTGCACAAATTCCAATGACCACTGGATGACAGCATAGAGACCAAAAACTGGAAACCTTTTCTGCCATCTAGTGGTGGATAGGTTAGTAATTCTTTTGTGAAGTCCTGGGGTGTATCATGCAGAGGCTGCGCTCACCCCAGCTGCGGCAATGCAAAAAAAGTCACGATACATCACGACATGTCACATGACATGGCGAGTTTGACAACCGTGCTTTAGGGTGACTGGTGTCAACACTTCCTACAGGTGGTAGCATTTGGTGGAAATGGAATTTCATCTGGAGACCACCAATCTCTTCTTACACAATGTTGTGTCACAGGGCCCTACCAGTTAAACACTGTGGGAGACGTTGCATGTAGATTATTCAGGCACAAAAACACTACTTGTTATCTTTTTATTTATATTATTTTATATATTTATGATCCTCACTTAGTGACTGGAACAATGTATATTGTTTATGCAAGTGTGGATACACAGATATAGCAAGAAAAAAAAAACCCAGTAATCTCTGTTAATTGCTGAATATCTTTTTTTGATAAAGTAACTTTATTAGTTTTTTTAAACTAAAGAGATTTTAAAAAATGAGCAGATACTACTAGTTAAGATAAGAAAAAAAGAGAAAAAGCTATAGAACAAAGCCAAAAGGAAATACAAAGAAATTACTTCTGATTTTCTTTTACAACAGTTATCGACATAAATTTAAATTGGCCTATGACTCTACAATGACTTTTTTTTTATCTATTGCTTTTTTTCCTGATCATCAAACCTGTATATCATATGTTCATCTGTCTCACACAAAAAGTCTCACATAAAAAGGGAAAGATTGCAGAGAAGAGCAACAAAGATGATTAGGGGACTAAAAAAACATGAAGGATGGTTACAGGAATTGAGTATCGCTAGTTTAATGAAAAGAAGGACTGGGGTGATAGCAGTCTTCCAATATCTCAGGGGTTGCCACAAAGAAGAGGGAATCAAGCTATTCTCTAAAGCACCTGAAGGCAGGACAAGAAACAAGGGATGGAAACTAACCAAGGAGAGAAGCAACCTAGAATTAAGGAGAAACTTCCTGACAGTTAGGACAATTAACCAGTGGAACAACCTGCCTCCAGAAGCGGTGAATGCTCCAACACTGGAAGTTTTTAAGAAGAGATTGGACAGCCATTTGTCCGAAATGGTATAGGGTTTCCTACCTGAGCAGGGGGTTGGACTAGAAGACCTTCAAGGTACGTTCCAACTCTCTCAATTTCACCATTTCAGCAATTTTCATCATCTTCATCATCAGCTTTTCCGTTCTGGGTATTATCAAATCTTTCCACCATTATGCATATAAAATTCTTGCTGCTGTTATCATATTAAAAAACCAAGTACTGGGAGGTTTTTTCCAGCTTGTTATCAATCAGTCCTAAAAGAAACTTCTTTGGCTTAAGTTGAATATTAATCTTTAAAATTTTCTGAATGAAATTTTAACGCTTTTTTGCATGTCCACCAAGCATGACAAAAAGTCCCCTCTTGTTTACATTTCCAGCATAAATTCAAAGTACCTTTATACAGTTTAGATAATTTTCTGAGGACAGATACCAGGGACAAATTATTTTGTAAAAGTTCTCTTTAAGATTATAATATAGCATGAATTTGGGTCCTTTCATCCACATATTTTCCCATTTTCCATTTATATATTGCAACCAGGGTTTTTAACCAAAGTTTCAAATTTTAATAAGAGTTGATAAGTTTAGCAAAATAACATGTTCATCACTGGTACATAATCCTGTTTCAAATTCATTCTTGCAATATTCAAAATCAAAAGTCATTTTATCTACTTTAAATCTTTCTAATAATTATATATAAGAAAAGACCAGTGTGGTGGCCTAGTGCTGAAGGCTCTTGCTTCCCTCTATAAAGGTTGAGAGTTCAATCCTAGTTGTGGAAGATGTTTTTCTCTATGAGAGCAATGAGTAATTGTCTGCTGCGAACTCCACATAGGTGTCAGGAAGGGCATCCAGCCAGTAAATGCTCAGCTCCATCCAGTCACCCTTACTCTATTCTGAATTAAGGAATTACAGGGTCATAAAAAGAGAGTTGTATATAAGAAAACCATTGACTTGTACATCCTACTGAAGTAAAACATACTCTTGATTTTATTTGAAAATCAGGCTGAGAAAATTACAACCTGTCACCCTAAGTTCATCATTTGTGTTTAGTGATCATTTCTCTTCTATAATATGCTTCTTGTGATAAGAGCCAAAAATATATTTTTGGGCACAACATGGATGTATGTCTATTCCATACTGTCAAAATAGCATGTCTAACAAAATGATTTTTAAAATAAATCTATATTAACCTTGACTTTATCACACCATAAATAGTTGTGCCATCCAAACATCAACTCATGCCCTTCTAACACCAATGACCTTCTGTTTCTCACCCACTCTTTCATCCAAACTAAAGAACAAACTGCAAACTATCATTTCAAATCAGAGAAACACAAAAATCCTCTTTCTTAGCATCTTGTAACCCCTTGTACTTGCAGGTTTTTTGCCCTGCTACACAAATTTTGATATATCTTTCTGCCATTCTTTTAATGGTACATCAGTTGTTAAGGTAGATATTTTCTGGAACATAACACTCTGGGTAAAACTTTTTCATCACAGAAATTCTTCCCAACAATGACAATTGTAATTTTGCCCTTCTTAGCATATTTTTTGTTAACTTCATTCCATTTCTTAACATAATGATTTTGAAGCAACATAAAATTCTCTGAACATTTTTGATGCCTAAAGAATAAGGGTTTTTTTTTTCTTAATTTTTCCTTCTTGTCTTTATTGGAACATGGCACTAATTATTGTCTGAACAGTATCATCAAAAGTGGTTGTGTTAACTCTGTTCCACAATTATTATTTTAAACCATGGGGCATTTGATTTTAATTTAGCATGTTGTATGAATTTAGCTTTGCTGTGGACCCATGTGGTCACAGGGTGTTGCAGGAATGGCCCAGTCAGTTAAAAGTTGGAGGGTGGTATAGTGGTTCTACCAGAAAGACCTCCACCACAAAGGATCTATGTGATATTTTGTTTGGCTCCATGGTGTTTACTAGGCAACATCCTACAGACTTTCATTTCCCCCTATTATGCAGCATCTGCATCAAAACACCAATAGTGAGCATCTGGATATTTGGAGTTCACCTCTACTTCTCCTTTCCATCTCAGCTATGAAGTTCTATAGGAGTTTTGGCATTAATGGACAGGGTTAATAAAGCAAAAGAATTATGCCTCAGCAAGTAGCAGCATGTTTGCTAAATTTGGCTGTGCTCAGAAGGGTTAGCCCTGTTTAGAATTTCAGCAGAGAATTGTCTGGGAATTTCAGGACTCTGAAGACTCTGGGGATTAGCAAATATCCCAGAAGAAGCTACTAGCAAGCAACTTCTACAAGTCTTCTGAGAATCCTCAGTTACCACACACAATTAACAGGTGATTTCGGATCATCTTTCCCCTTTCTTTTCTGTAGACATTTAAGTCCCAGGCCCAGGAAATAAGAAGGCAGATCCTGTTGGATGAATTCCCTCAGAAGTAACAGATATCCTTGATTGCAGCCCATTGCTATAAGCGGCTTATGTTCAGCTTTGATTGGTGCACCAAATGTTACTTCAGCTGGACCCAGTTAGTTTGGTTTCAGTGACTGAGGATGGTGGCTGTCTGCTTCACTTTGCTCCTCACTCTTCTTTGGCATTCAAAAGCAGGCAGATCGGAGCAACTTTCAGAAGCCCCGATTGCCAAATGCAGGGGCCACAGGTGCTCCTCTGCTCGGATTTAAGGTCTGCTTTTCCCCTAGAAGCTGTCTAGGCTTCAGGATGGTCGGGTGCCAAGCGAGCGGTGCAGAGGAGAGCCAGCAGAGAGAGCTATTCATCGCTGTTGACAGCCCACCTTTCTCTCGGCATATGGCATCCCTATGTAAATTCAGATCTGAGCTGGAATGCAAGCAATAATTGGCCATTAAAGAGGCTGCATGTTTTTATGGTTTGGATGGGAATCTGCCTCCCTGTTGGGTTTAGCATATGCTACCTTTTCATTTTTCTTTGGGCTTCAAAACTTGAATATACAGTTTATAATGTTAGCCTCCTTGGGGATATCTCCAGTGTGGCGTGATGCGCACAGGAGCGTCTGGATTTTAAGTTTGGGTTGATAGTTTCCTTTTCTCCCCCCCCACCCCAGTATATGTGTTAAAGTTTATTGTCTGATGGCTCTCCAAGCAATATTAGTATGAAAATGAATGAGGACTAAACGTATATATTAATATCATTTTGGATAAGTTAGCTCTCGACAGCAGTTCAGGTGTGAACATAATGATAAGAACTACTTCGGGGTGTTTATCTTCTCTATTGGAAATATTCCTCTCTGTTGGCTTATACAGAACACAGAATAACAAGAGTTGGATGAGACCTTGCAGGTCTTCTACACCAACCCCTGCTCAAGCAGGAGACCCTATATCCTTCCAGACAATTAGCTATACAATCTCTTCTTAAAAATGTCCAATGATGGGACAGCCACAACTTTTGAGGCAGGCTGTTCCAATGATTATTGTTCTCAGTGTCAGGAAATGTCTTAGTCCTAGATTGGATCTCTCCTTGGTAAGTTTCCATCCATTGCTTCTTATTCGGCCTTCAGGTTTTTTGGAAAATAGCTTAACCCCTTCTTCTCTATGACAGCCCATCAAATATTGGAAGACTGCTATCATGTCGCCCCTAGTTCTTCTCTTCATTAGACTAGACATAACCAATTCCAGCAACTGTTCCTTATATGTTTTAGCCTCCAGTCCCCTTTGATCATCTTTGTTGCTCTTCTCTACACTCTTTCTAGAGTCTCGACATCTTTTTTACATCGTGGTGACCAAAACTGGATGCCGTATTCCAAGTGTGGCCTTACCAAGGCCTTGTAAAGTGGTATTAACACTTCATGTGATCTTGATTCTATCCCTCTGTTAAACTAGGACTACGCTGACTTTTTTTTTAAAAAAAAATCTTATTTAATCTGAACTCTGCCTAAATATCCCTGTTCTCAACATGCCAATTTCAGGTTTTGGTCCATAAAACATCTCTCTTCCTCTGTTGAGTGTTTTGTCACCCAGATGCATTGTTGGAGTTAATTTTAAGGTTGATTATACTATAATCATCTCAGAAGGCATGGTATAAATCATAATGGATTAAGGGCTAAATTCAATTTTCTTTGTCATTCTGTCACTGTTTCAGTAAAATAGAACATTTGTAGGTTAACAGGGCACTAAGTTAAATTTTCAGAAACTCTACTGAAAGAATATCAAGCTGGGAAGAGCTGTGGGAACAATTGCTTATAAGATTTCTTTGTTCATGTAACATGCTTTAACAGTATCCTCAAAATGCTAAGCTGGTTACTATGAATCTTGATGTAGGTTGGATTTGGAGGTTTGTGTGTTGTGTGAATATAACCCATTGAGTTAGTTGAGAGGTCAGGGTATTGTACAAATCCAGAAGATGGGCTAATTCATGGTTATTCACATTATATGAATGCATTTGCAAATGCCCTATTTCTTGATGGAGAAATACCCTATGCCAGGGTTTACACACGGTGCCACAATATTAACAAATCAGGATTAAGCAAATCAGGGCTTAGACTATTATATTAATTAAAGTCTTTTAAAAGAGGCAGCAAGATTATTTTTATTTATTTGTTAAACTTGTTTGCTGCCCATCTCACCACAAGGTGACTCTTTATGATGTTGAAAAGAATAAAACAACATAGAAACATCTACATTATAATAAACTACTATAAAAATACAAATTATAAGCTGCAAGTAAAAGAGAGAGAGGCATATTAATGTTTGTAAATAGCCCAGAGTCACCTCTAGACGATATGCGTGGCACACAGATCTAATAAATAAATAATATAATATATTTTTTTTTAGCTGCAGAAAGAACCAGCTAATAGTTTCACATTACTCATAGGTAAAATAACTTAATGATGCTTTCTCAGAAGCTTTTAGATATAGACTCAAAAAAGTATCACAGTCCTGTACAAATAGTGAAATCAAACACTATTTGATTAATATCACTGATTGCAAGCATGGATTTGCAGTCATCTTAGTTAACTAAATCACCATGGGAGCAATAAATTAAGGCCTTTCTCCTTTGCTTGCTGTGGTAATTGTAGCCTATTATTCTAGGAAATAAAAAGAAATGGAGACCAGATGCTGTCCAAAATTAAATGCAGACAATTTTTTCTGACCCTCTGCGCCATTTAAGAACAGAAGTGTAACTTCCTATGAAATCTGATCCTTCTACCCATAATCATAAACTTCTATCCATCTAGCAAATTCGCTCCAAATAATTGAGGGCCCATCTCAATTGTATTTGGGGATCCCAAAGAGAAATAAAAAAGGACAAAGAGAAGTCTACTGATAAAGTATGAAAGTCACTCCCATATTCAATATTCTGCCTTTCCATCCCTCTGTCCAATCCTCCGGTCACCCATACAATGATTAAATTCAGATTACTCATTTTCCAGATGACTTGCAAAGTTGAAACACTAAGAATAAAATACAACTGGGATTTGGTTTCTTGGGGGCAATTTTTTCCCCATTGTTTTCTCTCTAGCTAAGCTTCTTTTTGTGTATGCAACAAATAGGGAAAGGATTATTAAGAGAAAGCCATTCATTCACTGCATGGGGGCTTAATCATTTTGGAAAGTGTTACAGGCTGAACTGCATATAGGTTTGAAGAATCTGAATATTAGGAAATTTTATATTTAAATATTCTATGTGCTCGCCCTTCTGTCCCATGGCTTACCTATAGGAGCCGTGGTGGTGCAGTGGTTAGAATGCAGTATTGCAGGCTAACTTTACCCACAGACTGAGGTTTGATCCTGATGGGGCTTTTATAAAAAAAAAGCGGGTCCCAAGGTTGAAGCCACTATCTTGACTTCCTCCTCCCAGTGGATTCCATGGCTGGGGAATTCTGGGAGTTGAAGTCCACAAGTCTTAAAGTTGCCAAGTTAGGAGACCTCTGATTTATGTTACAAAACATTCCTTAGACTTGACAAGGCTTCCTCTGGCCTAAGCATGTGCATCTTCTGGTGGGAGAGAAATGCAATTTTGGCACATTTTTTAAAATTATGTTTCAGCCTTTTTTAAGGCAAGATAAGATAAGACGATAAGATAAGATAAGATAAGATAAGATAAGATAAGATGATAAGATAGAAAAGATAAGATAAGGTAGGATAAGATAAAATAAGATAAGATAAGACGAGACAAGGCAAGGCAAGATAAGATGAGGCGGGGTGAGGCGTGAGGTGAGGTGAGATAAGAGAAGATGAGATGAGATACAGTAAGGTAAGGTAAGGTAATTAAAGGTAAGGTAAGGTAGAGTAGGATAGGATAGGATAGGATAGGATAGGATAGGATAGGATAGGATAGGATAGGATAGGATAGGATAAGGTGAGGAGGTGAGATGAGATGAGATGAGATGAGATGAGATGAGATAAGATAAGATATAATATAAGATAAGATAGCCTTTATTGACATTTTTTACTGTGGACACAAGACACAGATCAAAAATGAAATTTATCTAATGAAATGAAAATATCTAATGGAAGCACCAGACCTGGTTTGGTAGTTTACTCATTTTTTGGCTTTGAATCGAACTTTCTGTATATCATTAGTTATATTTCCTTACTTTGATTGAAGTTTAACCTGATAATGTTTATTGTGTTTGTTAGTTAAGAGGTAGGCTCTAAAACAGGGGTGGACAACTATGGCCCCTTTATGGACTTCAACTCCCAGAACAGCTGAGCCATTTCTGAATTGATGTCTACAGTTGACGTAAAGGGGACATGGTTGCCCACCCCTGCTCTAAAATCAACTCTCCATTCATTGAGGCAAGATGGTCATTACATACTTACTCTCAAATATTTATAAAAACTATATAATGTTATGTCTTCTCTGTCATTGTACTTCATATTTAAGTACGCACAACAGCTTAAATATTAATGAGATGGAGTTAAAGAATAAACTCTCACTGATCTCTCTAAAACCCTGTTAAGCTGTGAGAGACATAGATTCAATTCATTCATTATGCTAAGCCATGATGAGCTTAGCCTAACTTTGTTGAATAGAGTAGAGTAGAGTAGAGTAGAATAGAATAGAATAGAATAGAATAGAATAGAATAGAATAGAATAGAATAGAATAGAATAGAATAGAATAGAATAGAACAGAACCTTGGAGGTCTTCTAGTTCAGCTCCCCTGCTCAAACAGGAGAACCTATATCATCTCAGGTGGATGTCCAGTCTCTTCTTAAAAACCTCCAGTGATGGAGCTCCCATGATCTCTGGGGTAAGCTGTTCCACTGGTTGATTGTCCTCACTGTCAGGAAATTTCTCCTTAGTTCCAGGTTGCTTCTCTCTTTGGTCAGTGTCCAAACATTATTTCTCATCCTTCCATCTAGTGCTTTGGTGAACAACCTGGCCCCCTCAGATACTGGAACAAGTATAATAAGTGACAATTTACCAGATCCACACGATACACTAAAGCCTGGCTTACATATCATGGTGACTAGGTTCTTCAAACAAGTAAACCACATTTTAGCTTGGTAGGATGCATAGATCTGGCTACTGTTTAGTTAACTCCAAGTGCTACCATTCAATAAATGAAGTTTAATTGGATTATGAATCAATCCTGCAGAAGTGAAAAGGTTTTCCAAGATATCTTGTTAAATTTTTAACTTTATTTGGAGTACACCTTGTACTTTGAACAATAATCCCAGTATTTGCCTTAAACTTAATTTTAGACAGAACCTGTCGGTTCCATTATAGTTATGCCACACTCTCCTTTCCAGTTCTGCGGAAAATTTAGCTAATCCAATCAATTAAAAAGAAACTTTGCAGAACTTTTGCATGAATTTCTAATTAATCACAGGATTTCAATTCGGACAAACTGTTTGGTGACTCAGAGGTAGTTTTACACCTTGATGTAAAAGTAAAGGTCATTCATGAAAGCTCATGGGACAAAACAGATACAAATTTGCATTACCTTTGCAGTATTTTGCTTTATAAACACATCTTATTATTTATTATTATTGAATTTGTACATTGCCTAACTTCAAGCCACTCTCACTATGGTAAATGATTTGAAGAACAGTCAAGGGAGCTAGGTATGTCTAATCCAGTGTTTCTCAACCTTGACCATTTTAAGGCATGTGGACTTCAACTCCCAGAATTCCACAGCCAGCAATGCTGGCTGTGGAATTCTGGGAGTTGAAGTCCACATGCCTTAAAATTGTCAAGGTTGAGAAACACTGGTCTAATCTATTGAAGAAGGAACAGAGTGGACATGGTACCTGTCTTCTAGTACTTGAAGGGCTTGCCCAGAGAAGAGGGGATTGACCTATTCTACAAAGGACCTGAAGGGAGGACAAGAAGTAAGATGGAAGCTTATCAAAGAAAGATCCAACCTAGAAGTAAGGAGAAATTTCCTGACAGTGAGAACAATTAATCAACAAAAGAGCTTTGCCTCCTGGAATTGTGGGTGCTCCATCACTGGAAGTTTTCAAAAATAAACTCGATAGCTATTTGTCCAGGATCGTATAAGATCTCCTGTCTTAAGCAAAGGGTTAGACTAGCATACCTCTAAGGTCCCTTCCAGCCCTATGATTCTATTTTCTATATGAAAAAAATCAAATTGAATTATTTTAGATTTCACTGCAGTGGGAAGAGAAGTCAGAGCCTCTGTTCCTGGCCTGGGCCCTGCCTGAATCCCATTTAAAACTGTCTAGATCCTTCCTGTGAACGTTTTCACATTATCATATTTATGAGGTTATGTTTATGAGGAAAAGTTAACAATCTGATGCTGAATCAGTCCGTCATCAAAACAAAGAGCAAACAGAAACTATATCTCTTAGACCAGTGGTGGCAAACCTAAGGCACGGGTGCCAAAGGCAGCACTCAGAGCCCTCTCTGTGGGCACGTGCGCCATCACCCCAGTCCTACGCCTTCAGCTGGGTTTTATAAAACCTTTTTGCTTTAGGCCTCCACCGCCGTGTGCAAAAAAAAAAAGAGGTTCAATCAATCAGTCATTTTCAACTTCTCGCGGGGAAAAAAAAGATCGTGCAAAGTTGGAATTGATTGATTGAACTTTTTAGTCCCACCCAGTCTGCTGTTACCACCACAGCCATGCCCACCCAATGGGCCACACCCACCCGGCACCCGACGATGCATAAGTGAGTTTTGGGTTGCAGTTTGGGCACTCGGTCTCTAAAAGGTTCGCCATCACTGTCTTAGACTGTCAGATTTTTTTTTTTTTTTGTTACAGCTCTACGGTTCTTCTGATTAAGAAGTACTTCATGCTAGGAACAAGTCTTTCAGACCTTTGATTAGTCAGATTTATGAAGAAGAATGTTAAGCTAGCAACAGGCGAGTTCTGGAGAGAATTGTATTTTAAACTAAACAACCTATCTGTAGGCAGAATAGTCTCCGGTGCTTTTTCGTCTGGTTCTTTGAAACAAAAAAGAAGGGGAGGTTTGTCTCAGGTGAATGTGGTGGTCTGCACCTATTGATTATTTTAGAAATGGTTGCTAGATTCCTTTTCAAGGTGAGAAATGGCTCCCAAGCTGTTCCTAAGAGATCTCTAGCCTTTTATGTAGAATGGAAAGGAGAAAAGGAGGCAAAGAGTATGAATATTGATTGTTACAAATAGAATTGCAATGGATATCAGCAGTTCCTGGAATTCTTTCTTAATGGTTTCTTAACTCTGCTGTAATAAATCACTTTTCAGAAGTTCCCAGATTCATGTGGGTCTGTATAATTAGTTTCAGACTAGCCAGCTGAGTAGAAAACTGACTCCTGCTCTACTCATTTCTTCAGCCTCTTTAAACCAAATATGAACTAGACAGCTCTTCAATTAAAGGATATCTTCAAATAAAAGAACTATACCAAATCCTCATTTTGGTTTCCTGTCCAACATTTACCGTTCAGCCTATATTCTATGGTGAAATTAGAATTACTAGCAGAAAGCTGTAAATATATCACTGAGATCCATATGTAAAGATTACAGTTAGTATCAATAGATTCAGATGTAGTACAGCAGTGTTTCTCAACCTTGACAATTTTAAGGCATGTGGACTTCAACTCCCAGAATTCCACAGCCAGCATTGAGTTGAAGTCCACATGCCTTAAAATTATCAAGGTTGAGAAACACTGCAGTACAGTGACATTCAGGTAAAAGTAATCTGCTAAGAGTTGCTTTCAATGACATGAGTGCCTTTGTTTGTTTCTTTGTTTGTTAAATGTATTTAGCAATCCAACTCACATTAAGGTGACTTCAGGTGGCTTACAACATTTAAAAAAATCCACCATATAATAAAATGTGATTAAATCAACACAAACCCTCCCTTTTTCCTCTCACCCAGAAAACCATTGGAAGTTAAGGCCCACACATTTCAAAGTTGCCCAAAGTTGAGAAACACTACTTTCCTAAATGGAAATGATACAGATCAGTTTCATCCTACTCATCCCATCTGGATTTTTTTTCATCCCAAACTCAGGCCAATCAAAGCAGCCCATCTTCAACTTCTACCAAAAGATCTATCAGAATCCAGAAATAAGTCAATGAAGACTCAATCATCCAGGCCAAAAAGGTTGAATCACGGCAACTGGACCAAAATTTGATCCAGTTGCCCTGATTCAACCTTTTAGAACCCAGAAATGGTTTTGGGCTGGGTTAAAAAAACCAACCCTTTTCTTTCCCGTGTAACACACAATACCCTATCCTTGTCCACTGTTGTTCATTTGAGAATATGACAAAGTTGAAGAAGCAGACTTCATTTAGTAAAGCCTACTACTATTCACACGGGCTAAGCCTTGGCCCTGTTGAATGCTGAACGATCCACCATTTTCAGAAACAGAAGGAAAAAAGTATTGAACACCTGTTGCATTTTTGTCTTTGTTTAGTGCCGGGGTTCCCGTATCCAGCTGCAACTGCAGCTGCCGCGTACCGAGGAGCTCACCTTCGGGGCAGAGGTCGCACCGTCTACAACACATTTCGTGCCGCAGCACCCCCACCTCCAATTCCAGCTTATGGCGGGTAAGTTGTTAGTCGCCCTGGGCGTCTTCAGCCTGTTGCTCTGCAGCTTCCATCTTCTACTACTTCCCTACAGGGAGGAGCCCCCCCCAAAAAAAGGCAATCGAGCATTTGTGAATGCCAGGCACAACCATTTTGTCTCGCCACACCAACCTCGCACAGCGTGGAGCCAATCTCAGTCTCCTGAAGTGGATCACCTTGCACACGGGGGTTGACAAATGATAGTAATTTGCCCTGTCATGGTTGGTGGCTTTCAAGCATTTTGTGCGTCCCATGTTGTTATGCAAATTCCCCTTGAGGGGGAACGCCAGGGAGAGGAAATGCATGGGAGCAGAGCCGGGTTGGAGGGCGATGGCAAACATCTGGTTCTTGAGGAGGTAGAATCATATTTTAAATCTATTTTTAAAGAGAAAATTTGACTTGTAACCCAGAAGGATTTAATGTATTATTACAGTTAACAACAAAATGATGACTACATAGAAAGCTCGTATGTGCTCTAGGTTTGTAGCAAAGAGGGTAAAGCTTGTGGAGAACTGCCCAGCCAAACGTATAAATTATTGTGGAGGAAAGGCTGTCTCTTGAAATGCCACACATTTATTTCTCCCATACAAGATAATATTGTTTATTCACTCAACTAGGAGATTAAGGAGAAGGCAATCCCCCATGTTGGCTGGGGAATTCTGGGAGTTGAAGTCTACAAGTCTTAAAGTTGTCAAGTTGGGAGACCCCTGCAATAGGACCATTAGAGACTACCTGCTCTAGATGTTGATGAATCCAGTCCTGTCCAACCATAGAAAAATTAGCCCATTGGTCTTAGGCTTTTCTTTGTCTTCTTTCCATTTCTTGAAGCATGTATAGCAGGGCAAAATATAGAGAACTGTGGTCTCTAGCTTTCTTGAAACAGAAGCATAAGTCTGGAGAGAAGTTACTTTCACTTATTTGCAAAGTGTCTCAGAAGCCATGGTAGTAACAAGGCAGCAGATCAATTGGGACAGTCTTCCCCCCTTTTTTTTCCTCTTGGATTTGAAAAAGAAAAAGAAGAATGCCTTTGTTAAAACGATGAGCTGAAATGGCTGGCCAAATCACTCATCTTCCACTGCTGAAGGTAGATTGGACTCTGAGACACCATCCAGATCTAGTCAAGTGATCTAAGGGGCAAGGGAGGATCCCACCATTGTAAAAAGAGTGTGAATCTAATTCAGTGGAGAACTGCCCAGCCAAACATATAAATTATTGTGGGGGAAATAATTTATTTCCAAACATATAAATTATTGTGGGATTCAAATATGTCAACAACCGGTTCTCTGTGTGGATACCACTTCCGGAAGTCCATTCTGGGCCTGGGCAACAAAAAATTAGCTACCGGTTCTGCCGAACTGGTGCAAACTGGCTGAATCCCACCACTGGTCTAATTGGAACAACTTCACACTCTATAATTATCAGAAGAAACAATAAAACACAAGGGAGATTCCAGTTCAAAGCTTAGGAAAACTCCATTTAAACCTGAAGTTGTTATTTTTCACGTTGTCTGGAAGGCTGGAGCAAAATATATCAGTTGGCAGTCTCAGACAGTCAGCTACTTCCATATTATCCACAGATAGATGGAATTTTGACTTGGCTTTATTTGTTAATCTAAAAATCACAAACCAAGTAAATGTGAGAGTACAGACTTATTTTACTCTCTTCCCATTTTATCACGGTTCAGCTGAGCTTAGAAAATGATGGGAGGGAATCCTCCCAAATTGAAACTGAAATTTTGATTCTGACTTTAGCCTCATTATGGCTGTCCATACTTTTCCTACTTCTGTTTACAAGGACTACAGGTAGTCCTGGACATACAACCATAATAGAGGCTTCCCATCACAATCGTAAGTTGTGACTGTCATAAAGCAGATCACCCACGTGACCAGGCTGATCTTACGGCCCTTATTGCAGCAATTGTTAAGCGAATGCCAAGGTTGTAAAGCAAATGCTAAGTTGCAAGGTGAAAACCTTGTTTACGGTGGGGCCAGCTTTGCTGAAAATTAGAAGTAAATGACAACATGTGGTTACATGATTGTAGTGGGCTGGGGGTGGGGGCAACCATCAAACCTTTAGAACTGGATCGTAAGTATTCCTGGGGAGATCTATCATAACTTTGAACATTCGCTAAGCAACTGAAGAAGATGACCAGGCTGAGCCTGAGGGAGAGTCAAATACATCATCAATCTCGAGTCCCACATGAGATCTAAGTCCAGCCCACTGCAAATTCCTTATCTACCGCCAATTTGCTTTGGCTGTTAGTGGTTCAGATTCTTGTTCAGAGAGCTTTAACATACAATAAATCTTGATACTAGTCTGAACTGCCTGGATTTTCTGATTTCCATGACATTGGACAGCAACTGTAGGGAAGTGATTTTGATTGTGACTGATTTGGAGGAGGATGTGTGTGTTAAATCTTCCCGATAATAAGTTCTTAAAACTTCATTTTTTTCCCCAAGTAGGACACTCATCTTGAGACAGAGGAAAACCATTTTAACAAATGGAGAACAGATGTACAATTATTATAGTGGAAAAAAGCACTGTTTGATGGAATGTTGAGAACAGTTGCAAAATATAATGACACACTATACAATATGTTGCTTTCAGAATTACATTCCATCATTTTTTTTCCCTGTTACATTTTTTTTCCTTTCACATACATAAAATCAAGATCAGAAGATGCTTTCGGTCTCAACCGAGAACAACTTTTTATGGTTTGTCATTAATCCTGGACTGTAGTAGAAAGAGAGATAGTGTTCTATCAGTTTTTCAGATGAGTATACATTATTTTCTGGGAATAATAAAAAAAGAATCCTTCTTTATTGTTCTGTACAACTTTTCTACACAGGCAGGTTTTGGAAAACAATTTTTCACAGAGGGAGAACCAAGTTCCTAAAATTCTTGTGTTTTTAAAAATGTAACTACTATATTTTCCCAATAATAAGATCTAACCCATCCTGATTTTTCAGGATGCTCATAATATAAGCCCTACACCCCAAAATAAACCACAGTTAAGATCATCAGCCAGACAGATGCATTTAGTACTGTATTTTCCCTTAATATAAGACCTAACTGAAAAATAAGTCCTAATGCTTCTTTTGGAGCAAAAATTAATATAAGACCCGGTCTTATTTTTGAGGAAATACGGTATTCTTAAGATGGGTTTATATCTTATTCTCTCATGTAAATCCCTCAAATATATCCTGTGCTGTACATTTTTTTCTCTCCAGAAAATAAGTAGGCTGAGAACTTCAAATTTTATATTCTTAGGGTACTTCTATATTGACTCCAAGGTCCAATGTATTGAGTGTAATTCAAGATACCAGAACAGAGGACCAAATAACAACTAGCAGGTTGAAATAAAAAGGAAAAAGATTCAGGATGAACCTTAAGTTTTTCCTGAAGTCCTCTTCACGACCATTTTGAGTCTATTCATGATAGGATGGTCCTTGAAATTGAATTAATAAGTAAATAATGCATGCATTTAAAGGAATTTCCCAACAACAAGAGTTTTGAGATAGTAAAACAACCAGTCAAGGAAAGTAGTGGTTTTTCTTTGCTGAAGGTTTTTAAATGACTTTAGTTTGGGGTTCTTTACACTTCTTTTGGACCATAAGAAAGGCTGAGCACCAAAGAATTGAGGCCTTCGAACTATGATGTTGGAGAAGACTCCTGCGAGTCCCCTGGATTGCAAGGTGATCAAACCGGTCAGTCCTGGAGGAGATCCACCCTGACTGCTCTTTAGAAGGCCAGATCCTGAAGTTGAAATTCAAGTACTTTGGCCACCTAATGAGAAGGAAGGACTCACTGGAGAAGGACCTAATGCTGGGAAAGATTGAGGGCAATAGAAGAAAGGGACGACAGAGAATGGATAGAGTCACTGAAGCAGTAGGCGTGAGCTTAAATGGACTCTAGAAGATGGTAGAGGACAGGAAGGCCTGGAGGAATGTTGTCCATGGGGTCACATTGGGTCAGACACGACTTCACAACTAACAACAAAAAGAACACACTTCTTTTCCCAACAAAACCAGTGGAGAGATTCTTTCTCTTGCTCATTTAGAGTTTCTTTCCCAGATTTTCCACTTCTTCAGGACCAAGTATCTTCTCTGAAACTCTCCCCATAATACTTTGCTCATTTTTTCCCCCCTCCAGTCCCATGGTATTCTTTTACATAGTTTTTCCTCACAACAGCATCCCGTTGAGGTAAATTGGCACGAGTGAGAATGACTGGCACAACTGTGGTCAATTCTGTGGCTGAGGAGAGAATTAAACTTAGATTTAATTGCTTTTAGATCATGTAATGTAATTACACAGTCCCCAGGAGTCATCCAAGGCAGCCCTTTCTTGCAAATATTTGGGATGGATGGCAATGCAGATTATTAGAACGAGTGCTGTATTCAGTGCTGGGATTCAGCCAGTTTGCACCACTTCGGCAGAACTGGTAGCTAATTTTTTTGTTGCCCAGGCCCCGAACGGACTTCCAGAAGCAGCATCCACACAGAGTACTGGTTGTTCACCTATTTGAATCCCACCACTCCTTCCTTCCTTCCTTCCTTCCTTCGTTCCTTCCTTCCTTCGTTCCTTCCTTCCTTCCTTCCTTCCTTTCTTCTTTCCTTCCTGTGGTGGATTCAGTCAGTTTGCACCACTTTGGCAGAACCGGTAGCTAATTTTTTGTTGCCCAGGCCCCGAACGGACTTCCAGAAGCGGCATCCACACAGAGAACCGGTTGTTCACATATTTGAATTCCACCACTGGCTGTATTGCTACCAAGAGACCTTTGTAGCTTTGCATTTCAGGGGAATATTTGGGGAGAAAAATATTGAAAAGTTGTTTTTATCCCTACTGGTCTTTTTGACAAATAATTCCTGTTATGCAAGACGTTCAATATTCTTTAGAACGCAGCTTCAAAATGCAGGTTTAAACAAATTCTAGACAGCTGAAAAACCCAGCTGAAGATATATTCAATTAGGTCCTTTCATTTAGATCTTTCCCTCAATGCATAATGATCTGAGCTGAGGTGATCATTTCCACAAAGATGTATACGAGTGTGTTGCCTTGTAAAAAATAAAAAGGGTTGCCAAAAATTGGGTAGGCCAATGGAAGATGGTGGTATCACACATGCCCCCTTATACCACAGTGGTGTGGAACAGAGTACAGTTATTCCTTGACTTACAACAGTTCATTTAGTGGCCTTACAAAGTTACAACAGCACTGGGAAAACATGACATTTTCCACATTTGTATTTCACATTTTTCACAACCATTGAAGCGATGGTTGCAGTGTCCTGGGTCATGCGACCCGTTTTGCTATCTTCAGACAAGCAAAAATCAATGGGGAAGCCAGATGCACTTAATGAGCTTGTTAATAACTTAGTAACTGCAGTGATTCATTCAGTAGTTGCGGCAAGAAATTGACTTCATCCCTGTCTCGCTTAGCAACAGAAATTTCTGGCTTAATTGTGATCATAAATTGAGGATTATCTGTACATACAACCAGTCATTTGGTCTCCAACACAAGTGATAACCTCATGACTGGCATCTAGACTGGTGAAGAACGTTTTGCTCTCCTGCTGAATTAGGGATGGACCCCCCCCCCTTCACCTCCCCTTGTGGCTCAGCTGTTGCCATGTGTGAAGGGGGCTTCTCTGCCTATCAATGGAACAGGTGCTATGCTAGAATGCCAAAGCAGGATAGGATATCGCGTCTGCAACAATCTGTGAAGTTTGGCCAAGTTAGTTGAGGTGCTGTGGGAATATCTGAAACTCAATGTTGAAAATCCTAGGTTGGTGTATTGAAAGATGTAACCCCAGCATAAAACACCTGTATATTAGTGGCCAGATGTTAATGCTACTAGTTTTCTTTCTTCTGAAAAAAACAAAACAAAAACCAAAAACAAGGAACTTTCAGGTCGATTTGAGACATGGAAAGGGTGCCCCATCTCATGTAAATTCTATAATGTATCTATATCCTTATATATTCTTTGTTTGTGTTTCAGTTTGTTTTTCTTTCTTTCCTGTTCCATTGTTGTTGTTGTTCTTGTGATATGATTAACCTGAAGAGTTTCAGGGGTTGGTAGCATCTGCATGTGGAAAAGCACTAATATGAATGTTTTTCTTTGTGTGTGCATCTTTCCAGTGTTGTTTACCAGGATGGATTTTATGGTGCAGACATTTATGTAAGTATTGATTGATGTGCATGCTGTTTGTAGTACCTACAATTGCTGGAACCATTTTTTTTTTTTTTTTTTTTTTTGCTTTTGTTCTTCTTACCTACGTTGTATGTGTGCTGCATTAAAGCTTTGGCTCTGTCTTTCTCCATGTTGCCATGTATGGAAATTCAATTGGAAGAATTACTGAGTATGGAATAGCTTGATGTCCATTGCATCAATTGCCATCTGGCTGCATTCACTACTTGGGGGTCTTGTAGAAGGTCCAATGGGTGAATCTGAGCTTGGATTGGCCACATGTTCTCATCTGAGAAGGCTCCTATGTCCAGAAGGGCAAAGCATAGGCAAATCAAAAAGATCAAGCATCCCACCCCATTGTTTCATTCCCATGTCAGCACAGCTACCTCAGATGACCAAGTGATGGGTTAGAAAGAGAGGCACACCATTCTCACCATGTCTTCTCCTTGCTCCTTCACTTACTCTTTCAGTAGGCAGGCACACAGCTTCAGAAGAAGAGTTATAGGACTCCATCAGCCTCCCCTTGGCTGAACCTCAACTTCTGCAACCCTCTGCTTTCTCCATTCTTAGCTTATGTCTCAGACAGCCAAAGGCTGCTCATTGGCACATTGGATTGGGAGACCTAGTCAACCACCCTTAAATTGAAGAGATAGAACTCCTGGGGGACCAATAAAGATTGGTTATCCTTCATGGGTGAAGAAAACTTTTTGATGGGAAACATATAATAATAATAATAATAATAATAATAATAATAATAATAATAATAATAATAATAGTGATAGGCTCTTTGGATGCAATCCCAAAACAACTGGAGCACCACTTGAACACCATCGGCATTGACAAATTCGCTATTAGTCAATTGCAAAAGGCAGCCTTACTAGGAACTGCTTCCATCCTGCGACGATACCTGTAATACCATCCAACATCCACATCTGCCTATCCCAGGTCCTGGGTAAGGACTCGATAGGTAGACAAAATGCCAAATCCAGTCTGAACGTCTGGCTGACTGTGCGATGATCCATAATAATAATAATTATGATGATGATGATGATGATGATGATAAAGTTGGAAGGCACCTTGGAGGTCATCTGGTCCAACCCCCCCCCACTCAGGCAGGAAACCCTATACCATTTCGAACAAATGGCTGTCCAGTCTCTTCTTAAAAACTTCCAGTGTTGGAGCATTCACCGCTTCTGGAGGCAGGTTGTTCCATTGGTTAATTGTTCTAACTGTCAGGAAGTTTCTCCTTAGTTCTGGATTGCTTCTCTCTTTAGTTAGTTCCCATCCGTTGCTTCTTGTCCTGCCTTCAGGCGCTTTGGAGAATAGCTTGACTCCTTCTTCTTTGTGGCAGCCCCTGAGATATTGGAACACTGCTATCATGTCCCTCCTCGTCCTTCTCTTCGTTAAACTAGACATACCCAATTCCATGATCTTCATGATGAAAAGTTAACTCAGTGGGCAAGCTTGGAACCATAAGAGAGGGGTTTTTTTTTTCATCTTATTTGAAGACATTGAGAAGATGTTTTGGATAACAATCACCTTAATATCTCAAATGGACTTCTTTAAATGTAGTTTATATTACATTTATTGGTAATTAAACAGCATCTTCTTCCACAAGAAAGATAAATTCTCCTTCACTCAAGCAAAATGAACTACAAAAAGTCCTCTTTATATACCAGATACAGATTTAAAAGCAGTGACACTTTTTTTTGGGGGGGGGTATCAATAAAGTCAAAAAAGTGGGTGTGACCCACCCATTTTGCATGTATTCTGTAGATGAGATGTTAAAAGGCAAGATAACTATTGATGCTTAGGACATCCCTGGATATGTTCTTCCTAAATCCTCTGCAGCATCCTTCCTAACCCAAGGATTATCCCAAATTAACTTTTCTTTTTAATGTCCAAAGCTTCATCAAGTTGTGAGATATCTCAAGATGTCATGGATGTGTATCAATCATAGAGGCTTCAAAGTGATGGCAATGCATGAAACAAAAAATAGCACCATCACCTTTGTGAATTGCAGTCATTACATAGTTCAAAGCACCAATCCTCCAAAACTGAAAGGATATTTCAAACAGCCTGAGAACATGGTAGAATAACCAAAGTCTCACAAGAAATGAAATCCTGAAATTTTACAAGGTAGATTCTCGTGAGACTGAACGTCCAGTTAAGTGACAATAAACTCTCAACGGCTGTTTTGAGATTGAAGGAGGTTGAATGCTATTATTTGATTAAAACCCACTCCCTAAATAAATGGCTTTGCTTTCCAGATCTCCATAAAATAAAATGTCTTTGTTTGATATGGCACGGGGTTTCCTACCTGAGCATGGACTAGAAGACTCTGTTATTCTGTTAAAATAGTTGTCATTTGCCAGTCTCCACTGTTAGGCCTCTTTTCAGATAAAATATAAGATAAAAACTTTCCGATCTTAAAAATAGAAATAAGTAAATCTCATTTGTGTTACTACATTGAGCTTTTTGTACCCTAATTGTGTTGCTGATGCATCGCCAATGTTGCGATATCAAGAGATTGATTGCATTAAAGTGAAAGAAACATTAAAAATTCATTAAGTAGTACTTGGGGGAAAAAATCCCATAATTTTTATTTATTACCTATAGCTACTTTTGAGACGTTTAAATTGAAATCATTTACATATCCTGTGGATGGAAGAGAGAAGAGTCTAAAATGTTTTTTTAAAAAAATGAGAATATGGTAGTAGTAGCAGTAATGGTAGTAATACCAAGCAGCAACTGTGTATTTTGTGGAGAAAAACCACTCTGAAAAATTGAGAGCAACAGAGAGGTACGGGAGAGAAATCAGCCACATATTTCAATAGCTGCTATAGGGAACGGTGTTGCTATAGATTTGAGTTTTCCCACTCTGACCCATTTGCAAAACTATTGAATTAACATTCCCATGGAAAGTCTCAATAATTACCAGAGTGTTTTGCAGGTACTCAAAGTAAGCACCCATCCCATTCATAAATCCTATTGGTGGGGAGGATTAGACAAAGTGGTATCCATGGATATTTCTTAAGGTGATTGTAGGTCTTTCTGTTCACCCAAGTTTAATTATTATTATTTTTAAATGTATTTTATTAGATTTTATATGGGTAGGGAAAAGGTGGGGTCTGTGCGGGTACAGGAAAATCGGGATAAAAGGGACAGGGTGTGGATAACTACAGTAAATACGTAATTCAGCGAACAAGCTGTCGTCCGGGTCTTCATATTGAGTATTATTGTTTATATAATACTAGACATTTATAAGAATAAATCGGTATAATTACAACTGACATTTGGTAAAACAGTAATATTCCTTTAAATCACTCTTTAATGCCTTGGTAAGGCCACACTTGGAATACTGCATCCAGTTTTGGTCACCATGATGTAAAAAAGATGTTGAGACTCTAGAAAGAGTACAGAGAAGAGCAACAAAGATGATTAGGGGACTGGAGGCTAAAACATATAAGGAACGGTTGCTAGAATTGGGTATGTCTAATTTAACGAAGAGAAGGACAAGGGGGGACATGATAGCAGGGTTCCAATATCTCAGGGGCTGCCATAAAGAAGAGGGAATTAAGCTATTTTCCAAAGCACCTGAAGGCAGGACAAGAAGCAACGGGTGGAAACTAATCAAGGAGAGAAGCAACCTAGAACTAAGGAGAAACTTCCTGACAGTGAGAACAATGAATCAGTGGAACAGCTTGCCTCCAGAAGCAGTAAATGCTCCAACACTTGAAGTTTTTAAGAAGAGACTGGACAGCCATTTGTCCGAAATGGTGTAGGGTTTCCTGCCCGAGCAGGGGGTTGGACTAGATGACCTCCATGGTCCCTTCCAACTTTACTATTATTATTATTAAATAATTAACATAGTTGATAGCATAACAACTATTCCCAATCATCAAGCTTAATACTTAATATAATAAAGCTCTAAAATCTCTTTTTATTCTAACGTGTTTCAACCCACTGATAAAATTTTCCCCAAGTTTTATAGAAGACTGAATCCTCTTTCTCCTTCACCTCTAACGTTAATCTGTCCATTTCTGCTCAATCTAGGATTACCCAAGTTTAATTATTGTTAGACTACCCTATGACCAGTTGGGCTATCCTTTGAGAGAAAGCTAAGGCAGTCTGATGTAACCAGAAAGAACATTAATGTTTAGGCTGGTCATATTTTTTTACTCCAGTGCTAGATGGTATGTGATCATTTACAAACCAGAACAAATTTGGAAGGGACCTTGGAGGTTTTCTAGTCCAACCCCCTCTTCAAGCAGGAGACCCTATGCCATTCCAGACAAATGGCTATCCAGTCTTTTTTTAAAAACCTCCAGTGATCGATCACCCACAACTTCTGGAGGCAAGCGGTTCCACTGGTTAATTGTCCTCACTGTTAGGAAATTTCTCCTTAGTTCTTGGTTACTTCTCTCCTTGATGAGTGTCCATCCATTGTTTCTTGTCTTGCCTTCTGGTGCTTTGGAAAATAGGTTGATACCATCTTTGTGGCAGTCCTTCAAATATTGGAACACAACTATTGTTGTGTTCAGCCCTAGTTCTTCTTTTCACTAGACAAACCCAATTCTTCCTATGTTTTAACCTCCAGCCCCTTATCATCTAAGAATAATATATATCATAAATAGAAAAAAAATAATTGTAGTGGCAAACAAATTTGAATAATATGTCAATATTTATTAACCTAAAGAGATAAACAGAATGACCATGGATGGGAAGGGGGAATAAATGGTGAGAACAGGAGTAACATCTGACTTCCTGGTGGCTTGCCCATTGCCCATACTTGTGGGAAGCTGGCAGGGAGAATCAGAAATTATGATCAGGTTACGACAGCTGCAGTGCAACATCCACAACTTTGCATACCACACTGGTCTGAACATTGTGGAAATTTCAGTTCCACAAGAGTAATTGGTTCTGTATCTTTTTAATGCATTATTTAAGATTTCAGGCACCTTGATTCAAAGATTCTTCTGGTATAATGCACTTTTGGGACTAAAACGAAGGTGTGAATAGACAAACAAACAATAAGACTTTTAGTAGTACAGCTAGATTTGAGGTTTCTTTTAACGTTCCTCTTTAAAAGCAAAGCTGGCTCCTGTTGGTATCATTTCTAGGAATACATGTAAACCAAGTATAATTCTGATGCATTTTGTATTTCTATCCATTCTAAAAATGGAAAGTTGGCTGCAGTCCAGTGGTTTGCAGAAAACGGGCAAAAAAATAAACTACTTGATTTTCAAGAACAGGTAGAACATAGAATCACTGGGCTGGAAGGCCTTCTAGTCCAACCTCCTGCTCAAGGCAGGAGACCTTGTACCATCCTGGTCAAATGATTGTCCAATCTCTTCTTGAAAACCTCAGACAATGGAGCAAGCACAACTTCTGGAGGCAAGTGGTTCCACTGATTATTGACGCCTAGAGTCAGGAAATTCTTCTAGTTCTAGATTGGATTTCCTTTTAAGGACCTTCCACCCATTACTTCTTGTCCTACCCTCAGGTCCTTTTGAGAATAGGTCAACTTCTCTTCTCTCTGACAGCCCCTCAAATACTGGAAGACAGCTATCATGTTACCCCTATATCCTGGGGGGAGGAGGGTAACAGGAAGCAGACTTCATTGTTTACTTTTGTGGCTGGCCAGGACTTCAGTGTTGGCCATTTTGTATAGATCCTTGTTTTCAATATTCCAAAGGTGTCAATCCTCCTCAGCAATCTTTCCCTGTTATTTAGCATGACAAGGATGTCTACACCTACATCAATCAGAATAGAGCTGGAAGGGATCTTGGAGGTCTTCAACTCCAACCACCTGCTCAAGCAGGAGACCTTAATACCATTTCAGACAAATGACTGTCCAGTCTCTTCTTAAAATCTGCTAGCGATGAAGCATCCACAACTTCTGAAGGCAATCTATCCCAGTGGTTAATTGTTCTCACTGTTTGGAAGTTTCTCCTTAATTCCAGGTTGTTTCTCTCCTTGGTTTGTTTCCATCCATTACTTCTTGTCTTGCCTTCTGGTGCTGGAAAATAAGTTGACCCGCTGTTGTTTATGGCAGCGCGTCAAGTACTGGAATACATACAGGCAGCCCTGGACTTATAACAGTTTAGTGATCATTCAAAGTTACAATGTCACTGAAAAAAAGTGACTTAGGACCATTTTTCACACTTACGATCATGGCAGCATTCACATGGTCATGTGCTCAAAATTCGGACCAGTTGGCTTGGCAACTGGCTCATATTTGGGACAGTTTCAGTGTCCTGGGATCATGTCATCACCTTCTGCAACCTTCTGACAAGCAAAGTCAATGGGAAACCCAGATTCACTTAACAACCGTGTTGGTAACTTACCAAAGGCAGTGTTTCCCTTAAGAACTGTGGGAAGAAAGGTCATAAAATGGAGCAAAACTCACTTAACAACCGTCTCACTGAGCAACAGAAATTTGGGGCTCAATTGCGGCGGTAAGTCAAGGACTACCTGTACATACAGAGACGTAATTCTCTCCCCTTCCACTTTTTCCATTTCATTCCTTACAAGTGTAATAGCAGAGATTGCTGCTGCTATTGCTATCAATAATAATGACAATTCAATTTATATGCTTCCCAAGTCCGAGCAACTCTGGGCATTTTGCGCTTGTTAAAAACATTTAAAAACAAAGAATGACACAAAAACAGCCCAAGACAAAAGAAGAAAGAATTAAGCCACATGAGAGAATTATTCCCAAGCTCCTTGTTTACCGGCTTGTTCAAATCTTGACCTTGACATGTGCTTTTGAGTGTTCTCCAAAGCGTTCCTTCTTAACTTGTGCAGAGGTTCTCTCTGCTTACATTTCTAATTGCAAAGGGGAAAGCAGGGCAGAAATGGCCTGAACCACGTTGCGAGTAAAGCAAAATGGGTGAGCTATTCTTCCAAATTCTAGATCCAATCTAGAATGAAGGAGAAATTTCCTGACAGTGAGAACAATTAATCAGTGTAAGGTCTTGCTTTCTGGAGTTGTGGGTGCTCCATCACTGGAGGTTTTCAAGAATAGACTGGATAACCACTTGTCCAGGATAATATAAAGTCTCCTGCCATGGGCAGTGGGTTGGACTAGCAGACCTCGAATGTCCCTTGCAGGCCTGTGAAACAGACTCTTCTTTCTGGCCATTTTGTCACTGAATACACGGAAGAACAATAAACCTCACCCATGAGGATTTCACCCTTACTCTTCTGAAATAATTTCAACATCAAGTTCCATTTCATCAAATGCTGTGAGGTTTGCTAGAAAAGAAAATAATCCTGGATAATTCCTCTTGCTGGCACTAATTCTGTTCTTGCTTAGGAGTGGGTGACACGAAGCCTGAAGTTGGAGCAGTGAGCAAATACCTTTTGAGCTTGATTATGTCTTAAATGCATCTCCACAGACTTCAGTAGTCCACTCGGTCAGGGAAGAGTTGGCTTTTTTAATCACTGCTTAAGTTCCACCGTCATTCCTAAATCCTCTGGAGGGGAAACAGATGAGAAATTTTAACAGAAGAAGATTTCTGCAGCTCCTTAGATTGTTACCAGATTTGGCCTCGAGCAAAAATCAAAGCGAAAGCTTGTTGTGGTTCACTGTTACACTATGCTGGGTTTTCCCAGGAGCATAGCTAGAAGAGACAGGCAGCTGTCAAGAGCTGGATTTGAGAAGAAAGAAGAGAATGGCCTAGCAGCAGAAGATAACAGATGCTAACCTGGTGATGGGGTGATTTTCATTCATCTCTCTGAAAGTTGATAAATGACATCTTGGCCATAAAAAAGAGTCTCAAACTGAGTGAAACTATTTGTTCTCTCTAAGAGTAAAGATCTTGTGTGTGGGGGGGGGTTTTCAACATGTCAGTGTAGCTTTTTTGCCAATGTTATGGAGGTGGCTGGCCATTTCTCATCTATCATGTTGATTTTTGTTTCTTTATTTTGTCCTACCAGTTGTGTCTGGGTACACAGCTATGACTTAGAAAGAGTGAGAAGGATGAGACACTGGACATTTTCTCAGTCCCAAATACTGCAACTAAACTAGAGTAAATCTGTCAAATCTATAACTAAGACTTAGAACACAGAATAACAAGGTTGGAAGGAATCTTGGAGGTCTTCTAATCTAACCCCCTCCTCGAGAAAACATTATACAATTTTGGACAAATGGTTGTCCAATTTCTTATTGAAAAGCTCCAGTGATGAAGGACCCAAAACCTCTGAAGGCAAGCCGTTCCATTGGTTGATTGTTCTCACTGTCAGGAAATTTCTCCTTAATTCCAGGTTGCATCTCTCTTTGATAATCTTCCATCCATTACTTCTTGTTTTGCCCTCAAGTTCTTTGGAGATTAGGTCAACTCTTTCTTCTCTGTGATAGCCCCTCGAGTACCAGAAGACAGCTATCATCATCATAGACCCAGTTTTCAGAGGGGATCACTTTATTCACCAAAGCACCAGAGGGCAAGACAAGAAACAATGGTTGGAAACTGATCAAAGAGAGAAGCAACCTGGAATTAAGGAGAAACTTCCTGACAGTGAGGACAATTAACCAGTGGAACAGCTTGCCTCCAGATATTGTGGGCGCTCCATCACTGGAGGTTTTGAAGAAGAGGCGGGACAGTCACTTGTCTGAAATGGTATAGGTTCTCCTGCTTGAGCAGGGGGGGTGGACTAGAAGATCTCCAAGGTCCTATTCTATTCTACCCTACCCTGCTCTGCTCTGCTCTTCTTTGCTCTACTCTACTCTACTCTACTCTACTCTACTCTACTCTACTCTACTCTACCCCACGTTATTATTCTATTCTATTCTATTCTATTCTATTCTATTCTATTCTATTTACTCTACTCTACTTTCTATTCTATTCTATTCTATTCTATTCTATTCTATCCATTCCATTCCATTCCAATATTCTATTCTATTCTATTCTATTCTATTCTATTCTATTCTATTCTATTCTATTCTATTCTATCCTATCCTATCCTATCCTATCCTATTCTTATCATGTCACTCCTAAATCTTCTCTTTATTAGACTAGACGTACCTAGTTCCCTTAGATGCTCATCACACAATTTAGCCCTCGGACTCTTTATCATCTTTCTTGCTGTTCTCTGCATCCTTTTTAGGGCCTCAGCATCTTCTTTATATCATGGGGACCAGAACTGGACCCAGTATTCCAAGAGTGTGGCATCATTAGAACATCTAAAACTGATTACACCCTTCTTTTGATTGAGTTTGAAACAAGTCTGCTTGGGTTTAAACAAACCCAAGTCTGCTTGGGTTTGTTTTGTTTTTAGTGACCCTCCCTCTGAACTAATTAAAAAAGCAGGGAAGCACCTGACATCAGAATTTAAGAAATGGGGAAACTTCTCTCTCTACAAGGTTGCCATTTTTGGCTAGCCCTGCTGGGTTTCTTGTAATATTTATCTCCCCAAAGGTCACAAAGCATCTTAAGGAGACATTGCCCAGCATAGCAATAACTTCCCATTTAAAATTTAATAGGAGAATTTTCGGTCTCAAAAACCTGGCTGCATGTGAAGGCTTCTTTTTTTTCCCTGCCACATTCCCACCAATGTTCTGAACAAAAATTTAAAATGATTAAGCTCAGTCTTGCAAGCTCTATGGAGGATTTTCATATTTCAAAAGGGAGCTAGCTATCTTGGCTCCCTCTCCTACCGAATTCCATTTCCCCTCTGTCGTTCTTTCCTCTCTGCTCCTTCCATTATTTGCCAGGGTGAGTAAAATCTGGATATGCCGAGTGGAGAAAATATGTGGCTCGGAATTTATTAGTTCCCGACAGAGCCCTGAAATATTGACGGGCTTCCGAGATCGATTACCTCCCAGCTTCAGCTCAGTTAGCCATTTTAAATGGAAGGAACTGAAACTTGGTACGAGAAGAAAGGTAGAATGTGCTGACACAGAAATATGATTTGAACAAGAACAGCAGGAAGCTCAGATAGGTGCAGGGAGGATATATATATATATATATATATATATATATATATATATATATATATATATATATATATATATAGGTCTTTGGTTATTCGGGTTTTCTCCCACATAAAATTGGAAGTGTTTTGGTGACATTTTGACGAACTCCCATTCGTCATCTTCAGGGTGGTGTTTTCGGCTTCGTGCTTCTAGGAGCAATGTGTGATCATAGCTGTTTCTTCCTTTTAACTGCCAGTGGGGGTATGAACTGATTGGGTGGGAGCTTGGCTGTGTTCTGATTGGGTGGAGGTATGCTCTGATTGGATGGGGGATTGTTCTGTTTGGGTGGGGGCTTTGTTGTGCTCGGGTTAGTCTGAGTTGCAGGGGGATTTGAGATGGTGAGCACAACAAAGCCCCCACCCAAACAGAACACTCCCCCAATTCAGCTGTCCAGGTGATTGCCTCTGACATTGCTTCATGCTGATCTTCTAGGAAACCAGATAATGCAATTGTGGGCAAATCTTGCCTAATATGTATTATGTGCTAATCCCAAAGAACTTTAAATAATCCATATAAGACAGCTTCATGAGTTCCTATTTAAAGTACTTTGGGATTATGTGTTAATCCCAAAGTACTTTAAACATGAACTGATGCTGCTGCCTTATATGGGTCCAACAAAGTTAATTACTGGGTTTGTCCCATGCTGTGTGGGAGCAGTGGATGACTAATACCACATCACATGAAAGAGATATAAAAAAAATAGCCGAGAGAGAGAGAGAGAGAGAGAGACAGACAGACAGACAGACAGACAGACAGACAGGCAGAGACAGAGAGAGACAGACAGACAGAGAGACAGAGAGAGACACAGAGAGAGACAGAGACAGAGACAGAGAGAGACAGACAGACAGACAGACAGAGACAGAGAGACAGAGAGAGACAGAAACAGAGAGACAGAGAGAGAGGTAAACATGGACTACTAAAACAGGACTAATAAAACAAAAACAAGACTATTCTCTTGCAACTTTGTACACCTATGCAATATTTAAGCAAAGGGTCTTCTTTAGCAAAAATGCTGTCTCCTCATCTTAAGTTTAGCTATCACAAGTGTCTGACTGAGAATGTCAGGCTAATTTGATAGTGAAAGCAAGAAGCAACTGACTCTGAAGGAGAACAATTGCTCAAAGTGAGGGGAGCATTCTAGATGTTAGCATCTGTAGGTTTGCCTTCCTTTCTCTGTTGGCTCCAACTCCCCTTTCCCATTTGTGAGGAGGGAAAAAAGAATATTATGGCAGATGGGCCACCTAGCTCACCTTTCGTTATGTAGTAACATTTTGACATTAAAAGAATTTAATTGGAACTGACCAATTATCCATCTAGTCTTCCCTAGAACAGGGGTCCCCAAACTTTCTGGGTTGGCAGCCCAGCATTGGGGGTGGTGGAAGCACCTTTGCACACATGGGCATGCCTACAGGGCCCGCAAGCACGCATGATAGCTAGTTCTTCATTTTTGAGTTGTGAATCCCATAAATGAATGGTGGACACGAGTTAGGGTTTGTTTGTTTTTTTGCTTCATTATTTGGAAATGTATTCCAGAGGACAAAAGTGTTGCCACCACTCCTTTATCCTGAGAAAAGACTCAGCAGCTCAGGAAGTCAAAGGTTCATCAAGAAAGGGGACACTTTGTAGTCCATCAAATTCAACCCTCTGCTGAACAAGGAAAGTTAGAGATAGAGCATATTATTTCAACTACTGTGAGAAAATGATGAGCATCTTGTAACTTAAGCTTTTATAGCATCAGCAGACCAGTTACTTTCTAAGACTTAGAGAGTGTTAGCATGTCCTTTCTCCAAGCTGAAGGACATATTCTGTTGTTCCTCAAAATATTGTCTTAACAGATAGAGTCCATTGGGATCGGGGGAAAAAAATCAGCCAGGATCTCATTCAGATTTGTGATCTGATTTAAAAGGAGAGTCGGTTAAATTTGATGTTTCAATCCCGTTTGATTCAATAAAATGTGTGCATGTAGATATCCTTAATGAGATTCAGAGGTACTTGACTTGATATATCAATTCAATTTGAAAATTCAGTTTGAAGTTTCAAGAGTGTCAAGACAGAAGCTTCACATAATCCTAGTAAGCGTATTTATCTGATACACCTGCATTTCTTACCACATCATGCTACTATTATTTGCAGTTCTTGGTCACATAGGAGCAAGATTCCACTCCGTCAACAGGAACAAAGTTCAGAAAGTTCAGTTGGAAAAAAATAAGCAAGACCAACAAGAAGATTAGAGAACATAGGATGTCCCATCTCAGATCTAGATGCAGGCTATCAAAGATTGCCTTCTAAAATGTTCTACTTTTGAGAAGAGTCTTATTCATGACTATCCCATTGATGATGACAATGATGATGATGATGATGATGATGATGATGATGATGATGATGATGATATCCACTCTGTTGTGTCTGCATTAATTTTGTTTATCAAGGAGGCTGTGATGGTCTGACCATCAACTGAATCTTACTCCATCCTCCATGTCAGTGCTCCATAGAAATGAACACTAGCTTAGAATGAGGTTTAGAATCAAAAAAGCTCTTTGCATTCTGTCAGAATGAATCCAAGGGGATCTAACACAATGGATTGAGCAATAATATTACAATATGCACTGCTGTTGCATATTGTACGAGATTAACTCTCTGCTACTACCTCAAGGACCTCTAGACCAGTGGTTCTCAACCTTTCTAATGCCGTGACCCCATAATACAGTTCCCCATGTTGTGGTGACCCCCAAGTGGGTGTGGCCACCAATAAGAGGGAGTAGGACAGCTAGGGAAAAGGGAAAAAAATGGCGGACAGCGTGGTTTGGCGACTCCCGTGAAATGGTCATTTGACCCCGAATGGGGTCCCGTCCCACAGGTTGAGAACCACTGCTCTAGACCTTACATAGATTAGACAGCACTTAGACTTATATACCACTTCACAGTGCTTTACAGCCCTCTCTAAGTGGTTTACAAAGCCAGCCTATTGCCCCCAATAATCTGGGTCCTCATTTTACCAACCTCAGAAGGATGGAAGGCTGAATCAACCTTGAGCTGGTCAAAATCGAACTACTGGCTGTCAGCAGAATTAGCCTGCAATACTGCATAACCACTGCACCACCACAGCTCTTATCAAAAGGAAGGAAGCACTATATACAAGTGTGATATATATTGATGTGACATATACAGTATTACATCAAATAGTAGTTAGGATTTGAGTTATAACTCTCTCATAATTGAACACTCCATCAATACTCATCCCTAAATAAAAGTTGAACCTCAGAAGTTCCAACAAAATTTCAACTAAAGTTCTTTCAAAAGAGATGAGAATTTTGGAAACGATCTCCTAGATGCATATGCTATTCAACATGGATTTAATGGTGTGTGTGCCAAAGGATGGATGTGAATTTTCATTATATAGTCCCCTCTCTGCTCCCTTTCATTAAACCTGAAGAGAAAGCATCAGCAGGAAACTCCTTGGAAGATGAGGTAGATTCAGCAGCTATGTTCATGCCACAGTTAATGTTCCTGAAAAATGGCTGGATAAATTCTGTTTCAGCTAAAAAAAAAAAAAAAAAATCCAAGGAATTATCAATAATGTTTCGCTACTTCTAAATTTGGTGAAGTGTTTTGAAAGGCCATTGGTGCAATTTTATATCTAAAGAGTGTTCAAATGATCCCTCTTGTGAAGGAAGGTAGATCTGGCCGGGATCGATACGCTATTAAGAGTTTCAGCAAAGATGATTCAGTTCTGAGACAAAAGAAAATGTGAGATGGAACTTAAACTGGCCCTGGGATTGAGAAGGGGCCGAGTGAAACACTAAGGGAAAGTTTTGGAAAATATATGTTCCTGAGAAACAGGAGAATATGAAAAAGAAACTCACAAGAATAACAGAGCTGTGGAAGGGACAATGGAGGTCTTCTACCCTCCTGCTCAAACATTCTGTACAAATGTCTGTCCAATCTCTTCTTAAAAATTTCAAGTGATGGAGCATCCACAACTTCTGGAGGAAAGCAATTCCACTGTTAGGAAATTTCTCAGTTCTAGACTGGATCTCTCCTTGATAAGTTTCCATCCGTTACTCCTTGTTCTACCTTCAGAAGCTTTGGAGAATAGGTCGACCCCTCTTCCTTGTGGCAGCCCCTCAAATATTGGAATACTGCTATTGTGTCACTCCTACTTCTTTTCACGAGAATAGACCTACTCTATCTTATTTTATTTATCTACTTATTTATCTACTTACTTAGTTTTCTATAAGAAGGAATGGAGTACAGATAATCGCTGCCAATCTTTTATGATGCTGCCATTTGACTGTACTACTATTACGAGTATTCCTAAAAGCTTTGTGTGCAGCAGGGAATGGGAGAATAGTAAGAACAAACAAGCTAAGCCTGCTCCAATTCTGGAATGAATTTTAAAGAGGCTTCCTAATTAAATTGGATCTTAATTTCAGTGCTTACGTTAACAGCAAAATCAGGGCCTGGCGGGAGGTCCATCTCAAGCAAAGCCCACCGATTTGTCCTCTCCTTCTATTAACTCTCGGTTAAATGATGGGATCACCTTTCCAATCCCAATGGAGAATGAGATGGGCAAGTTCTAATTGGAATGTAAATGTTGTTTGTCTTATCTATGGAGACCCAGTTCTGGCTGTTAATTGGCATGCAGGGAGATCATTTGGAAATGGTTGAGATAACATCGTGGTCTGTTGAACAGGAAGTGTGGCTGTTTTCACAGTTTGATCATCGACGCATCACTGCACACCGTTCCTTCCCAACATGTAAGCGCATTGTGTCTTGGCTTTGCTTCGCTTAATTGAACAGCTTCACTTGTCACATACAAGTAAATATTAATTCTGGGGATGGAGGAACTGTTTATTACGGAAATGTCCCATAAACCAGTAAAAAAATTGGATTTAAAACGTATTTCAGCTAGGATTCTGTAGGTTTCCTTATCCGACTTACCCCATATTTTTTATTTAGAATCAAAACCAATTTCCTCTGCCCTAGATAGAAGGACATTTCAGTGAGCTGGAACAAGCTTTTATATGTTTTTAAAATAACGTAACATTGAATAACAGAGTTGGAAGGGAAATTGGAGGTCATCTAATCCAACCAAATGGCTGTCCAGTCTCTTCTTAAAAGCCTCCAGTGATGGAGTACCCACAACTTCTGAAAGCAAGCCGTTTCACTATTAATTGTTCTCACTGTCTGGAAATTGCACCTTAGTTCTAAGTTTCTTCTCTCCTTGGTTAGTTTCCACCCGTTGCTTCTTGTCCTGCCTTCAGGTGCTTTGGAGAATAGTTTGACCCCCTCATCTTTGCGACAACCCCTCAAATACTGGAACACTATAATCATATCTCCCCTAGGCCTTCTTTTCACTAGACTAGACATAGAGAAGACATATACTTCATCATTAACTTTTTTTTTTTCTTTTGCACACACAAATGAACATCCACAAACATTGTGCTAGTTCCTTTTGAGGAAAACAGGGGGAAAACAGGGGAAAATACACACCAGGAAAACATAAAGCCATACACGTATTTAGGCACTATTAAGCTTCGTTTGTCTAATTACATTTTCTGTAATTTACATTCAGAAGCCATTATTATTAAATAATTTTTGTAATGACACAAATTAACAGATCCCAAATTAAACTACACCATTACAATATCTCCAAATTAATGCAGATCCTCATAATTTTTCTATTGCTGTGTGCTTACAAAACTCAAGTGCTTCACAGACGGGTTCATTGTAACTTTTAAAAATAGAAAGCAACATTTCTGTGGATTTATTGCAACCGTGGTCTTCTACACTAAAACGTGCTTTGCATAATGAGATGATAAGCATATAAATTTAATAGATAGATAGATAGATGATGATAGATAGATGATAGATAGATAGATAGATAGATAGATAGATAGATAGATAGATAGATAGATAGATAGATAGATAGATAGAGATGGATGGATGGATGGATGGACTGACAGACAGAAAGACAGACTAGATAGATAGATAGATAGATAGATAGATAGATAGATAGATAGATAGATAGATAGATAGATAGATAGACTTTCAAGAGTTTTTAAAGCTATAGTAGTTCCCTCAACTGGAAAGAATATTCAGTTGTCCCAATCTGGTGCTTTTCGATGAGTTGGATTGGAAATGGTTTTCAGACATATTTACTTATTGTCTCAAAAGAACATTCTGAACTCTCAAAACAGTAGCATATGCTCCATTTTCAAATTTCCCCTTATTTTCTCATGTCCCTTGATGGCTATATTCTAGGGCTAAATCCATATTTTAGTGGTTAGGTAAGCTTGTTCATCACCCTGTGGAGATAATGCTATATGGGCAGGTTCATATATTTTGCTAAAAAACATTTATGCATTTTGTTTATTTGTATCCCGCCCTTATTATTTTTACAAATAAGGCAGTGAACATATCGTGTCTGAAATGATATAGGGGCTCCTGCTTGAGCAGGGGGCTGGACTAGAAGACCTCCAAGGTCCCTTCCAGCTCTATTCTAATTATTATCTGTATCACATAATCTGGGGATACTCCCTGCTTGATGAACCCTGCAACTATTGGGTAGCTAAATGTCCACTTCATTTGTATCCCTTCTCCAAGTATCTCCTTTTCTATAATACCCACCAATCTGCTGCCTTTTTCTAAAAGAAAAAAAAAAGGGTTTGTTTCTACTTGAAGCATCTTCCACATCTTATTCCATGGCAGATTCTTCTCTGCACGTGGTTGAGTTGCCCCATCGCTCTCGTACGATTTATTGTTACCCCAGTGCACAAGAACAGAGACACCTGGTGCCTACATTCCTTCTCCACTTCACCCTGTCTCCTTGCCTTACTCCAAAAATCAGATTTTTCAGCCAGAAGTGTCCATAAGGTATAGTAAAAAAAAAAAAAATCAAGATGAGAGGTCTAATGGCATCATCAAAGTTCTGCTTGCTTTTTATGTGCATCGTGTATTAAAAAAAAAAGCTGATTGTCAATTATGCCATCACGGACACCCCATCTTGACATTTTTATAACCAAACCCAACAGACATCTGTGCTTTTGTCTCATACCTTTGAATGTCCTTCCAGCCTTACTTTTTCCTATATATCTTCCATGGGTTAAATCTCTTCCAACTAATAAATAAGGACTTCTGGTAGAAATCTGTGTTCCAGTCCAGAGTAAATCATTGTTGGGGTTAAAGCAATCTTCTTCCCTATTCTTCTCCCAAGGATGTTTGCTTTCTACACATGTATTTTTGAATTAGAGTTTTCCATTATGGACTTCTCCATATGCATTCTGAAATAGCACAAGTGAGATAGAATGTTTTCATCTGCATCCAGTTTTGGTCACCACGATGTAAAAAAGATGTTGAGACTCTAGAAAGAGTACAGAGAAGAGCAACAAAGATGATTAGGGGACTGGAGGCTAAAACATATAAGGAACGGTTGCTGGAATTGGGTATGTCTAATTTAATGAAGAGAAGGACGGGGGGGGGGGACATGAGAGCAGTGTTCCAATATCTCAGGGGCTGCCACAAAGAAGAGGGAGTCAAGCTATTCTTCAAAGTGCCTGAAGGCAGGACAAGAAGCAACGGGTGGAAACTAATGAAGGAGAGAAGCAACCTAGAACTAAGGAGAAACTTCCTGACAGTTAGAACATTTAACCTGTGGAACAACCTGCCTCCAGAAGCAGTAAATGTTCCAACACTGGAAGTTTTTAAGAAGAGACTGGACAGCCATTTGTCCGAAATGGTATAGGGTTTCCTGTCTGAGCAGGGGGTTGGACCTCCGAGGTCCCTTCCAACTTTACTATTATTATTATTATTATTATTATTATTATTATTATTATTATTATCTCACTGAGGACTGGTTTTTCTAACAATGATTCATTAATCCCAACATGTAGGAGCTTTCTAGAACTTTTACAAACTGTAATTTAACTCTAGCAGGTTTAAATCCAAAATTAAAGAGCACTCCTAACTAAATGATAGCTTTATTTGTTCCCCAGGCTGCCCCGACTATACTGTTGGCAGTAAAATTGAGTATCACTGTGCCAGATTTTCCAGTGTGCATGACACAAACATAGCACTAGTCTGTAAATCTTGAAGCATGTGGCTATTTTTAAATTCATTTATTAGACTGATAGTCGCAACTTCATCATGATTATAATCAAATGGCAAGGTTGTTCTGCTGTTTGGGGTAGGTTTCTGTTTGAGGAGCAAAATTTAATTTGAGTTGCAGAATCCTAATTAGTAGCAGCCTTATTTATGCCTTTATGTCATGTCAGAAGCTAAGCATGTTACCAGATCTACAGTGAAATAGTACTGTGTAGGTAAAAGAAAAATATAACTACTAATTAGAGTCAAATTGTTCCATAACATGAATGTTACAGACCCACTTTCGCAACTGAAAATCTAATTGGCAGAATAAATTCCACTAACTGCCACATCAATAACGTGCAGATCAAAAATCAACAACTGACATAATCATCTCACATCCATTAACTTCCACAAATGGTAAAAGGCACCCTAAAATAGGAGGAGACCTTCCAGCAGAATATTGCAAAGCACTGTTTCTCGAACATGGTAAGTTTAAGACCTGTGGACCTCAACCCACAGAATTCTCCGGCCAGCATGATTGACTGGGGGGTTCTGGGAGCTGAGGTCTACACATCTTAAACTTGCCTAGTTTGCTTAAAAAAAAATCTGTCGTAGGAACTATTTTTAGCATGCTTTTACGCGGTATTAGCAGTAAATGTCAAAGATAGTCAAGTACACAAAACTGAGAACAGTTACCTAAAAATCTCAAAATGAAGTTGTCTTAGCCCTTGCAAAATGGAACCACAATGACACCCCAGTTCAGTGATGGCAAACCTTTTAGAGACTAAGTGCCCAAACTGCAACCCAAAACCCACTTATGCGTCATCAAGTGCCGGGTGGGTGTGGCCCATTGGGAGGGCGTGGCTGCGGTGGTAACGGCAGACTGGGTGGGACTAAAAAGTTCAATCAATCAATTCCAACTTTGCAAGATCTTTTTTTTCCCCGCGAGAAGTTGAAATTGACTGACTGAAACTTTTTTTTTTTTTTTGCACCCAGCGGTGGAGGCCTAAAGCGAAAAGGTTTTATAAAACCCAGCTGAAGGCCTAGGACTGGGGCGACGGCACGCGTGCCCACAGAGAGGGCTCCGAGTGCCGCCTCTGGCACCCGTGCCATAGGTTCGCCACCACTGCCCCAATTACTTACCTTCAAAGGCACAAGTATTCAATTTACAAAGCCATCAAAGCTCTGCCATACTAGAGCTTGAATCCACCTGGGAAAAAAATATATTACTGGGAAATTTCACTTCTATGCTCTTTGGACAACTGAATTTTGAAAGAAGCAATTCTAGACAAGAGAAGGCCAATTGGACGGTGCAGCTTGTGCCCATGATGTGTTCATTATCAGCCAGCTTCCAAGTACAATTTGGCCAGTTAGCTGGATAAGAACACAGTTTCAGAATTGAGAAGCGCTTCATCTTTGCCTTGTTTTAATGTTCCCCCTGCAGCAGTTTTGCTCCTGTGATGCAGGTGCAGCAGAAAGCACAGCCTGTGTTGTGTTTTTTGCTGCCAGTTCCACAGGGACACCGATTTGCAAGTGATCTCCCCCCCCCCTTCTAAATGCACAGGGCATTCTGATTTATTTTGCTCACATTGCCTATCAGATAACAAAGGCAATTCTGTTGTCCTTAAATGTTGCCAAGCTTTGTGTGTAAACTCCCTCCCCCCCCCCCCCCCGCCACCACGAGCTGTAATAGAAGCTCATAGTTATGCTAATGGCTTTGCTCTGTTTTGTTATATGGTCTCTTCCTTTTTGGTCTATGACTGTCATAAAGTCTTATCTATCCCCACCATACTAGGATGGCAGCCCCCAAAGTTGTATTTTATTTGTTTTTCCTCACTAGTATCACAAGTGAAAGCAGGATAAAAAATGCAGGGCCAAGAACAGGAATGAAAACTAGTCTGCTTTCCTGGCTTAGACTAAAATTTGTGTTACGATGATGCCTATTTAAATTCATGCATCAGGGCTGCCGCCTCCATGATGTATAATTCCCCATGCATCTCTTGACCTCAAAGTTTTTCCTTCTGCTTTGTAAGAGCGCATTGAGAGAGGTGAATAAGAATGCTGAGTTTCACAGGAATGAAGAGCAGAAAATAGCTATTTTATAAGGACTTTGATTTCTAGAAGGTAAATGGGCAAGTTGTTAGAACATATAAGGAATGGTTGCTGGAATTGGGTATGTCTAGTTTAATGAAGAGAAGGACGAGGGGGGACATGATAGCAGTGTTCCAATATCTCAGGAGCTGCCCCAAAGAAGAGGGAGTCAAGCTTTTCTCTAAAGCACCTGAAGGCAGGACAGGAAGCAATAGATTGAAACTAACCAAAGAGAGAAGCAACCTAGAATTAAGGAGAAACTTCCTGACAGCTAGAACAATTAACCAGTGGAACCACCTGCCTCCAGAAGCGGTGAATGCTCCAACACTGGAAGTTTTTAAGAAGAAACTGGACAGCCATTTGTCCAAAATAGTGTAGGGCTCCTGCCTGAGCAGGGGGTTGGACTAGATGACCTCCAAGGTCCATTCCAACTTTATCATCATCATCATCATCATCATTATTATTATTTATTTATTTATGAGACTTATATACCGCTTTAAGTGCAAGCACTCTCTAAGTGGTATACACCAGTAAGCAATGTATATATATATTTACATTGCCCCCAACAATCTGGGTCCTCATTTTACCTACCTCGGAAGGATGGAAGGCTGAGTCAACCTTGAGCCGGTGAGATTCGAACTGCTGACCTGCTGAACACAGTCAGCTATTATTATTATGATTATTATTAACTCTACTGGAAGATCTGAGGCTTGAAGGACCCATATTCAAATCTCTACTGGAGGAAGAAGACCACCTGATAACTTTTTTTGACTAGCTGAGATGAGTCCCCAGGGTCAGCAAAGAAGAGAACAGAACTTTGCTTGCTTCAGGATGCTCAATTATTTGAAACCACGATTACATTCTGACTTACCGATTGTAATTTTGGTCAAAAGTGATGTTGGATCCCTGGTTTGATTGCATCTTTCTACTGATTTTTTTCTGTCTCCCATCCAAACACCAAACCAACCTATTGAAATGTAGGCAAATCAACTGCAAACAGGAGCAGCTAGGAACAAAGGAGAAGAAGCCAGACACAGTTATCGACCAAATCAACCTCAAGATAGATTTAGCTTGTTAAAGAACCCATGGTTAAAACAACTTTCAAGCTTTGCATGAAACTCATATTGCTGTAGCTAGACCACTGCCCAGATCTCTGAATTCCCAACACATTCCTGAAGCATGATTTGTTTTAACTATGGCTTGTTGCCTTAACTGCAATTGGTTTGGTCTTTGCAGCATGCTAAACCATTAACCATGACAAAGTCACATACTCTGTCAAAGCCATTGGCCTTACATCTCTTTCCTCCACTTTCTTATCAATATATCTAAGCCTTTTAACAATAGAATTGGATAAAATAATATTTGGGTCAGAGGATAAAATGATTAAAAAATTATACCATTATTTGTTAGATCAGGCAATATACGAGGAACAAGTAAAAGTGACTATGTTGAATTGGAGCAAGGACTTTGGTCTTAATTTTGATCTGCACATCTGGCAAGAACTATGGGCAAGAAACAAGACCCTTACTTTGGCCACCTCCTCTTACAAAGAGAACCTCTACAAAATGTTTTATAGAGGGCATCTCCCACCCACAAGATTGGCTAAAATGTATACCAATGTCTCCCCTAAATGTTGGAAATGTAATTTGACAAGTGGAACATACTATCATATGTGGTGGGAATTAGGAAATCTACTTCCCTAAACTTTTTGGAGTTCCCACCTGTGGAAGCTACCCATAGCTTTCTTCAGCAAATTGCCTTTCCTTTCAAGCCCCGCCTCCAATGTTGCCATCCTCATGGAGGCTTCCTATTCATCCAGCTGTTGTATCAGCAAAACCTGTCGTTTCCCCAGACATCCCTGGGGAATCCCTTCATCCCAAAGGTGCTTTTCAAAAGGAAACGGGACTTTCTTGGGTTTTGTTTTGTTTTTCTGAAAAATGCTTCAATTCTCATTCATTCATTTCTGAGGTCAGCACTGAAGAAGCTTCTTCAATGAGAAGGGAAACATTTTTTTTAAAAAAAAAATAAGAAAGTCCCATTGTCTTTTGAAATACACCTTTGGGATAGCAGTGTTCCAATATCTCAGGGGTTGCCCCAAAGAAGAGGGAGTCAAGCTATTCTCCAAAGCGCCTGAGGGCAGAACAAAAAGCAACGGATGGAAACTCGTCAAGGAGAGAAGCAACCTAGAACTAAGGAGAAACTTCCTGACAGTGAGAACAATTAACCAGTGGAACAACCTGCCTCCAGAAGCGGTGAATGCTCCAGCACTGGAAGTTTTTAAGAAGAGACTGAACAGCCATCTGTCTGAAATGGTGTAGGGTTTCCTGCCTGCCTGAGCAGGGGGTTGGACTCGATGACCTCCAAGGTCCCTTCCATCTTTACTATTATTATTATTATGGATCATCGCACAGTCAGCCAGATGTTCAGACTGGATTTGGCATTTTGTCTACCTATCGAGTCCTTACCCAGGACCTGGGATAGGCAGATGTGGATGTTTGATGATATTACAGATATCGTCGCAGGATGGAAGCAGTTCCTAGTAAGGTTGCCTTTTGCAATTGACTAATAGCGAATTTGTCAATGCCAATGGTGTATTATTATTATTATTATTATTATTATTATTATTATTATTAAAACCATGACCTGGATGAATGACAATCTCCATAGACATCTCTCCAGCGGATCATGAAAAACCTAAAATGGCTTATTTTTTGTAAAGGTAGGGCACATGTGGGGGGGCTGCATTTTACCTGCTCTCTGGATTTCTTGTCTGATTATGAAAAACTTTGTGTTGCAGGGGGGATACGCTGCCTATCGGTACGCCCAACCTACTACCGCTACTGCCACTGCCTACAGTGATAGGTAAGAGTTTCTTTTGTACTGAATAGATCCTTGACCTGGGAAGCACAGCGCTCCTTGGACCCACCTTGGCTTTTGTGTCACCAGGGTCTTTCCTTGCTCCATGCACAGCAAGAGCTTCTAGACTTGAAATCCATGAATAGCTATGAGTAAGACTTGACAGTTCTTTTCCAGTGAGGTAACCTCTGTCTGTTCAACATCCGGGCCCATCATTATGATAAACGGCATCCCACACACATGGAGGGTACCAACTGAGGGAAGTGGAATTCACCTGTTCATCTGTCAGGGCAAAGTCAGCAGGCAAACTATACTTTCTAGGGGGGGAAAGAGAGAACTATTTGCAAAAAATACACCCATTGAGACATGTTCCCCAAAGCAGTACATTAGGGAAAGGGGTATACACAAGCAGTAGAGGGTACGTGAAAATGCATGTGCATTTTCCCATGGCTTTTGAAAATATTTACAAGCGAGCATGAGAATTAGATGAAGCAAACAGGGGATAAGGAAAGTGAAAAGCAAAGACTCCTATCTCTCCTCTTTTCTATAGTCTTATTCCCACAACACGTTTAAACCCTCAAGCCACTAAATCAAGTCTGTGTATCAGAAGCAGGATGCACATCTAAATAAGTGCGCATAGCATTAAAGCTGTAACAGTGTAAGCCTGTTTGTGCTCTATTCGAAAGTAATTTCTAAGTGTCTCAGTTACTGAGGAGTGAAACTCACCTCTTACTCCTCTGAGTAAACATATCGAAGATTGCCCTGTAAACAGAACGTGTTTAAGCTGGGTCCTGAATTAACTCCTTCCTGAATGCTATGATGCACTTAACCATTAATTTTAAAAAAAAATCCAGCTGAACTGAATAAGACATGAAGCTATAGAGGAACTTAAACCAAAGTTAACAGTAACCATCTAGCTTCAGCTTATTGCAAAAATGCAACGGTTGGGGTGTTCATCCACTGGGAAAAATGTCTGCAAACAGAGTTATTGATTTCATCCGACGAATTAAATCTATTCTTCAGTGTCTCCCTTAGCAAACCCTGGAGTTTTTCCCTTCTGCCTATTAGCTGGAAATTAACAAGAACAGGAACATCACAGCATCAGTGAATACCCATGGTAGCATTTGCAAAACTCCCAAATTAAATAATAGTTAAATTAAAGTAGCTGAAATTTCATGGGATTGTAAAATCTGGTGAGATCTGGTTATTAGTCTTGCCAATGACATTGGGGAAAAAAAATCTTAAAATCTTGGAGGCAAGGTTGCTGAATTCTTGAGATTTGGACATAAAAAAAATGAAGTATCTGATGCACAAAATATTTTCAATCTATACCTTGCACCCTCAAAATAAATTCAACAGACATTCAATACGATCTTTTTTTTAATACCAAACCCATTAGGCAAGAATAAGAGTTTTCTCCAGTTACAATTAAATCCGCATTCAGCAATCAAGAAGGAGAGAAAGAAAGATATGGGAGAAAAAAGATTTGAATGTTAGCTCAGAGATGGGTTTTGGGATTTTTTTTTTGCACTTCCCTCACAAGACCAGGCAAGGTGATTAGAACAAGAATCAAATTCTAGAGTTGTAGATGGAGAATATTTTCAAGAAATGTTATTCCATTTTGAGGAAGACACACACACACAAAAAAAGAGCCTCTAAAGGTGAAACAGGTCTTGGGATGGGCGCCTAGATTCTCAAAGTGCTGTTCATGGATCTGTTTCTGAAGAGAAATATAGATATATATTTATATATTTATGTGGAACAATGAATGTTAAAGCTCTGCATGCCGTGTGGCCTTCCTAATGTGCTTATCATGTTCTGGCAGTGAAGACACACACACACACACACACACACACACACACACAAACATGTTTGATGAATAAAACAAATTTGCATGAGCTGGCTGAGGCATGCTGGGTTCTGACAGGTAAGCAAGTTAATCTATTTTGTTTCGTGTTGTTTTCCCGGACGTCCGGATTCTTAGACGTGTCACTTGGGTTCTGCTGTTTGTGCCTGATGTGCAGATGGAGTTAGGCTTTGTTTTCTTTCCTTTTTCTTTCTTTCTTTCTTTTTTTCTTTTTGTGTTTCCTCTTGAGGAAAATGGATGGCAATGAAGCACCGCTCGAGAACTCACATTACATTTCCACAAAGGTGTGTCGTTGTGCATGGGGTTCGCTACAAGTACTTTCTCTGTGAGCTTGCAAGGCTGAGAAGATTGCTGGGTCGTCAAGAGCAAACTTCCCCAAGAGGTCTCACCATTACTTAGAGACTAAGCAGACAAATCAACTAGGAATGTTTCAATGTGGGGGGATCGGGTCTTAGCAAATGTCCTCCAGGTTCTCTCTCTTAAGGGGCGCTGCAGAAAGAAAGGAGGATGGCATCGTGGCTGGTTACATCAAAGGGCATTCTTCAACTTGGTTAAATTAAGAGCAGTGTGCAGGAAAGCACTAAATGGGTTGCTAATGGGTTCATTTCAGAGCATAGGGAAAATGTAACTTTATGGAGATGACATGAGATGACATGGGATTTCGATGCAACCAATAGTAGAAGATGGCCTATATCTACAAAGTTATAAAACTATGGAGTGTGTACACATTTAGGACATGGAGTATAAGCTGCAACTGTGCATTCTCTCTTTGCGTACCCCTGGTGGGCTCTCCAGCAAAGGATTGTTTGATCAACCTGTTGGTTGATCAAGTGATAGAAGCTGAGCAAATTCATTGTTATCTCTTTTAGATCCACCAAGCAATCTGGGTAAGAAACATCTAACTTAGAACTCCTAGGAGAGGCATGACAAAAACATGTTCAGCTGGAATATCGTAGTAGATAGGAATATGCATGCGATAGCAGGTGTGCAGATGAGGAAGGAGGTTATGCTACTTGTAGTTTCTGATGAGAAAGAGAAGGCCATAAAGCACAAACCGTTGGCAGCCATCAGCACCCACTATCCTAACCACAAACCGTTGGCAGCCATCAGCACCCACTATCCTAACCTAACTTCCCAGAGACCAAGATACCATTCCAGATTTATTCTACAAAAAAACCTCAATGCCCCCAAATTTGCAGGCTCTGGGGAGATAGTGAGAAATGGCTATAAATAATATCTTTGTAGAGCTCCAATCTGCTACCAAACTGTCTAGGCAAACTGCAAAGATTTCTAGTATAGTGAAGTGAAAAGTGGGGAAGACTTGTGAATGTAGCATCTAAACTTTGCTCCAGTTGTCATGATTTAGCCTTTTTAGATGCTGTCAGCTGGACATGGAGTCTTCATTTATATATCGTGAATGAGGCATTCCTTGGATTGCAGGACAGAATGCACTGGAGAACAGACAGGCAGTGTTGCTGGGGCTGGCTTTGGGGAGAGAAGGCACATCCACTTGGTAAAATTCAATGGCTTCCACAATCAAACTAATTTGATCCAAAGATTTCCACTCAATCCTAGGAAGATCTGTCCCAGGGTATTTAGAAAGGTCAAGAGTAAGAGTGAACATTCTCAGGTTTGCCCTCCCATTTTTCCTAAGCTACCATTCAAGACGAATTTGGAATAGGGAGGTGCAAAAATGCTACAAGTAGATAAGGATAACAGTTGCCTAGGAGTTCAACAAAATGCAACGTTTGGGGTCCATTCCAGTGTGCAAAAGCAGATGTCAGTTGCCCACAATGATAGGATTTTCTGAGCCCTTCAATGGTCTATCCTTGAGTATTTCACCAGCACTCATTCTTTAAAATGATCTTGTAGAGAAAGCTTGTTGTTCTTGCCTTTGCTTAGAGAGAAGAAGGCAGCTGCTCCCTCCTCCTGTGCCAAAGTATTGTGTGTAACTCAATAGCGTAGCAAGAATCCTGTTGGCACAAATTCACAGGTGCCTTGGCATTCATAATATTACTCTCTTGATTTTCTAGTCCTACCTTTTCAGTTTTCTATGTTGTTTAATTTGTATACAAGATCCCCAGAGTCCTGCTTGAGAACCCATTTTCAGATCCCAATTTTATTTATTTGTATATTCCAGCATTCTTGGAACCAACCTGCTTGGGATACTTGGGCAATCTCTAGCCCTGTTCAATTGTCCATGGTACATCAATCCAGGAAAAACAATGATCTCTCCATACAATGTCTCAGCGGAGTCATTATGTTTTCATCATGATTATCTGCAGCAGGGGCCCTTGCAGAGACACGTGCAAACCTCTGGTTCACCCTCCTATAACCTACTCATAATGTCCTTCTGCCATTGACCATGGTTGTATAAGTCTCATGCTGCAGACTAGAGTAATGCTATACGGACATTACTTTGATGTCCCTCAAGATGACTTAGACCTTTTCTTGTCTAAGGAGGACTTTCCCAATCTCTCTTTGGAGAACACTCGATCATAAGTTCTCATTCTTAGCAAAACATTTTTGAATGTTTTATCAGAATCTAAGAATTTCCGAGATATATTAGTGTGGTGTTTTCTGAAGAGGAACCATCTTACAATGGATTTCAAATATTGGTGAGGTTGCTAGCACCAAGCCTGGGCAGTTCAGCCATTAATTAATTTTCCTTATCCCTTTGTCAGAGAAGTTCTACTGATCAGGATCTCCAGATGGATATTTCTTCTGGTATAATGCTATTGACATTCTGTCCCAAGTATTACATTATCCGCATCTTTCCATTTGGACATAATTTAGAGCATGAGTGAAGGACAAAGGATCTCTAGTTGGTTTTCAACCCCTAGCATGGCTTACAGTCAGTAGTTGGATTCAAATAGGTGAACAACCGGTTCTCTGGATGTTACTTCTGGAAGTCCATTCTGGGCCTGGGCAACAAAAAATTAGCTACCGGTTCTGCCGAAGTGGTGCAAACTGGCTGAATTCCACCACTGCTTACAGTGCTATGCAGCACTGAAGCTTAATGCAGGCACACAAAACCTGGAACTGCATTTAACAGTATTTACATTTTCCCATTTAATGAGTTTACTTCACTTCTGAGAATCTGGCTGACAACACAATGAAATATTGTCAAAGCCAGCCGAATCAGGTAATTAACAATGCAAGAGTTGCTTCCTCTATTTTTGAATTATAAATTATCCCTGGCATGCTAAACATTCAAATTCTCTCTTTATGTATAATTAGAATCACATTAATATCAGTCATTTGCATAATCATTGGTACTTTAAATGGATTTAGTTCATTTGAGTATTATTTGGCGGGGGGGGGGAGGTTGTATTTGAATGTGTGTATCTCCAGCAGAATCGAGATTTGTTTTTTTTTTTTTTTATGGCTAGTTGCAAATCCATTAAAATTTCTTTTTCTTTTTCTCTGTCTAGAGGAAATTCTAAAACTACTTTAAATAAGCTAAGTAAAGAATATTATGCAACACAACAGTTTATGCAAACATGGATTCTTCAAATTATATTTTAGTTGCTAAGTAATTCTGCTTATCAACTTTCTACTATATTTCCCCATTCAAACAAAGATATGAATTTTGTTTTTGTCCGAAATAATGTCTGCATTCCTTGAGGATGTTGATCCCTTCTAAATCCCTCCAACATTAGAAGTTTTTTAAGAAGAGACTGGACAATCATTTGTCTGAAATGATATAGGTTCTACTGCTTGAGCTGGACTAGAAGACCTCCAGGGTCCCTTCCAGCTCTATTCTATTCTATACTAAATAGTAAAATGTGGCAAAACAATCTTTTCTTCCCAATTAACCTTTCCTTTCATGTCCTTTGCTGTGAGTTTACAGTATCTAACAGTAATTATTTCTCCAGCCATCTCTTACCATTTTATAATGATTTTTTTTATTACAAATATATGTTGTAATAAAATTGTATTACACATACAACATGTTGTTAAATCTTCCAGAATTGTGTGCATATGTACCTAAATCATAAGATAGAAACAGTAATTGATAAATCGTAATAGAACAATAGGAGAAGGTTGTCGGAGAGACAAGAGATGAGAAAGATGAGAAGATGACAAGGATACTAGCAATACAGCCTTACAACATGGGTAAATAGCTTTAGGTAGAGGACAGTGCTGTGGAAATTAGGTGTTTAGCAGAGTGATGGCACAGAAGAAAAAATGTCTTGATATCCAGGATGTGAGGGGTCAGTAGATATTTTCTCAGCCTTCTTTCTAAATAGTAAGGTGAAAAAAAATTCCTTTAAAACATACGTTGTGGCTGGAGTACAATTGAGTATCAGTTTATGGCAAGATTCTAGCATATTTTTTTTAAGTGAGACAGAGCAGAATCTGATTGGATGCAGAGGTTTTATATAAGGAAACAGGAGATTCCGTGTTAAATGAAGCATAGAATAATGAAGGTTACTATTATGTCCTACAGTATCCATCTGTCATACTCATATTGCTGAATCCAAAATTTGCATACGTTTGACCAACCACAAAAAGAATTAAGTAGCTCTTAATGCAAAAAGAGGCATTCCCGGTATGGAATAAGATGTGTAGTGGATGATATACCACAGTCATAAAAATAACTATTTCTTGAACACTCAAAAATTAAGTAACATATATACATATATTTAACTTGCAAGCTCTGTCATACCTCTTCACTTCCCCCAAGAAAATGAAGTAATGGAGGAGTAGATTGGATGAATGGCAGATCTGGAGTAAGAATTATGACTTGCTATTTCAATGTCATTTTGGATATGAAAAACAGTTGTGTCTGATTTTCACACACTTCAAACCTCTTTGCACATATGGTATTTAAAGAAAAGAAATGCTGGCACCACAGAAAGTGCCTTACTTGTAATCTTCCTTTTGAGGAAACATGGGATTTGAACCTTCCCACCAGTGGGGAATATGATTAGAGAACTTTTAGTATTCTCTATCATTGTCCCTTTCTAGAGGGCCCTAACAGGAAGAGAGATCCTATCATTCTCTGCTACAGCGTCCACAAATAAGCACAAACTGGAAACACACACCTTTGCAATCAATTCATTTTTAGGAAAGAGAACGAGAAAAGAAATGAATGTGTGAGATGCTGTAGGGGAAGGAATGGCAGAACCTGGGGGTGGAGTTAAAAGAGGGATCAGCCTAGAATCTCTAGATAATCACAAGCAGGCCAAATCCAACCCCCTTGAATTCTGTTCACTCTTATCTAACTCCCAGCAGATGCTAACTCTTAGTTGAAAAGATGTCGAGACTCTGGGAAGAGTGCAGCAAAGAGCAACAAAGAGGATTAGGGGTCAGGAGGCTAAAACATGAAGAACAGTTGCAGGAATTGGATAAGTCTAGTCTAGTGAAAAGAAGGACCAGGGGTGACATGATAGTAGTCTTCCAATATCTAAGGGGCTGCCATAAAGAAGAGGGGGGGATCAATCTACTTTCCAAAGCACCAGAAGGCAAGACAAGAAACAATGGATGGAAATTAGTCAAAGAGAGAAGGAATCTAGAACTAAGGAGAAATTTCCTAACAGTGAGAACAATTAACTAGTGGAAGGGCTTGCCTTCAGAAGTTGTGGGTGCTCCTTCACTGGAGGATTTTAAGAAGAGACTGGACAGCCATTTGTTTGAAATGGTCAAGGGTCTCCTACTTGAGCCAGGTGTTGGACTGGAAGACCTCCAAGGTCCCTTCCAACTCTGTTATTCTGTTAAGACTCCTGGGTGTAGGTAGATTAGCAATAAATCAGTTGAATGGGATCTTCATTTGTGGATCTGATCTTTTATGCAGGACAGATGCCTCCAGGGAGGGAGAAAGTCTGGCCAAACTTTCAAGTGATGCTCCTCAAGATGTAGGGCTAATCTCTGCATGGCAGCGGGATGTAATGTGATGTCACTGCATGGTTACTTGATGTGTTGATAATGTCTGTAACGCTATGTCTAGGTTTTGACAGATCCATCCCATTGATTTGGAGAATGGCTTGCTTGAACTGACCTCAAAGGTGGGCTTCTGTCATGTGGACTGGCTACTCCCATCCCTCTCTCTGTTTTATAACCTGATCCATTGCATCTTGGAAGAGAGTTAAGAGAATGTCAACAGTAAAAATAGAAGGGATTTAGACTGGGTTATCTGTGATGTCTCACAATCAAGCCTCTGTCTTCGAAGATAAGGATCTCCCCATCTCCCAGGCAGTTTTACACAGAATGGAGACTTTGTGCAGCTCCCAATTCCCATCCATCCAAAAATTCTCTGAGCCCAGAAAACCTGATGTGTCCGGGCATTCATGCATTTACATCACATGGTATCGCATAATATGAAAGGGATATAATTAATATCAGCGTCTGAAAGCCATATGCTTTTTTACCACCCATTGTAGAGTTGCAGCATTAACACAATATTCTGTTTATTGTGTGGTTATCAAGCCTTGACGGAGCTCAAAGCAGAAAATGTAGGGTTTTTCCATGAACTTACTTTAAAGGATTAGACCAGTGTTTTTCAGTCTCAGTAACGTGAAGAAGGGTGGACTTCAACTCCCAGAGCTGACTGGTAGATTCTGGTAGTTGAAGTCCACCCTTCTCGGGCTGATTGGTAGATTCTGGGAGTTGAAGTCCACCCTTCTTCAAGTTGTTGAGGTTGAAAAACATTGGATTAGACAAGCCATGGCCGAATTTGGACATCATGACCTGATCAAGGAGCCCCAGGACTCTTCAGCACCATGTCTAGCTAGGAGCAAGAGAAAAATATGGTTTACTTTCCAATTCAAGGCATGAATTGCAATGTAACTGTATTTCATTATTCCAGTGTACCCACATGCAATGTACTATTTGTTCTCTAATATAAACCTTGTCTGTTTTGTTTTGTTTTGATTTGTTTTGATTTGGTTTCATTTCATTTTGTTTTGGTTTTATATATTAAAAATGTATGCATGAATGAAAACAGAAGTACAAAAAGCATGTTGTTAGGTAAAATTCCCTGAAAAAAAAAGTGTGCTGCAGCCATTGGGCAGATGAGAAATGCAGAATACGTGAATGTGTGTGGAAATACATACAATGTGTGTGTGTGTGAGAGAGAGAGAGGTAGGAAGGGAGGGAGGGAGGGAGGGAAAGAGAGAGAGAGAGAGAGATGAAAAACTACTGCTATTTGGCAGAATTGCCTGTAAAAATGTATGTATGACAAGAATGGGACATAAAAGTACATATGGATTACGTAAGATTAAAACACCCTAAATAAGATGAATCAAATTTAAGATTGAAAGAGTGAAAAACTAAACTAAAATAAATGGATGGATAGATGATAGATAGATAGATAGATAGATAGATAGATAGATAGATAGATAGATAGATAGATAGATAGATAGATAGATAGATAGATAGATAGATAGATAGAAGGCAGATCCCAAGGTTACACAGCTCTATTGATGGCTATTTGGCCAGGAAACCCATTAATAAAATAAAACAGTTGGGAAAAAAAATACCTCGGAGAATGGCAAACTATGAAAAAGACAACTGCAAATCACTTCTGCATTTTGCCAAGGGATAATTTAAAGTTGTCCTTGAAGGTATTGAGTCTCACATTTCGATGGTATAGCTTTTCCTACAAAGAACAGCCCTTTCTTTCAATAGGTATTTAATCCAGGTTGGATTAAAGCTAAATCATGCAACGAATGGAGTACAGGGTGCTTCATATTCATGGTTTGTACTAGGTAAAAGTTTCACAGTCCACCTTGTTGCAGCCCCCTGAGATAATTATATTTCTATGCTGTCATCTGGATACATATCAGCTAATGTGCTTTTGTCTTTAAAGATGTGGCCTTCCTCTTCTCAGTTTTGATGGTGCAGTTCCTCATTAAAAAAAAAAGTATTATTATTTCTATTTTACTATTTTGGCACTGAGTACCTGGATTCTGTACAGCTCAGCTGTTTCTTGGCAGGGAGGCTCAGGTTACTCCTGAACAGAATTAACTCTGTGCAAAATTACTTTCAGGATCAGAAAAAAAAAGAAAAAGAAACTTTAATTGTGTGCACTAACACAGCTCTTACAGGAAGGAAAGCACAGATGTAACACTCTCCTTTGATGTATATTTTATCCCTGGTATATCACTGTATCCTAGGAACATGTAGCTAAGAATAATCAGATGCTCTTGTACTTGCCTATTTCAAACCAAAAATAGTTACAAAAAGCCAAAATGGAGATTGTATGACTTTCCCTGAAAAAAAAAAAAAAACAGGCATTTACTTCTAAGCTTCCATAATAGGAATTGACTTCTTTGCAGCCAATTCTAGAATGTCTGCTCACACAGACATGGGGGATAACTTTTTTTATGCACACCTAAAACTAAATATCAAGGAGAATGTTTCCGGTGTGGTTCTTGTTCAATATTCTTGTTCTCCTGCTGAAGGGCAATGTTACAAAAGGTTTTCTTTACATTATAAAGCAAACATATTTCACCATGTCATCTGCTGTTGTAATGATCCAGTATCACTGCCAGCAACTTGGAATGAAAGGAGAGCTTGGCTGAAAAATGGTCTGAATGAAGTTAGGTCTGATTGATTTTGAAAGGAGGATGAAGATGAGGAGGAAGAGGAGGAGGAGGACGATCACTGTGGGGTCCTTGGTGCTCTCTGAGCTTGATTGTTTTCTTGCAGACATTGCATTACCAAACTAGGTCACCTCATTAGTGCTAGAAGGGAGTGGGGTTTGTGGAGTGGAAGAGAAGGGAGGAGGAGGAGGAGGAGGAGGAGGAGGAGGAGGAGGAGGAGGAGGAGGAGGAGGAGGAGGAGGAGGAGGAGGGGGGGGGGAGGAGGACTGTGCTAGAAGGGAGTGGGATTTGTGGAGTGGAAGAGAAGGGAGGAGGAGGATGACGACGATGACTGTGGGGTCCTTGGTGCTCTCTGAGCTTAGTTTTTTCTTGCAGACATTGCATTACCAAACTAGGTCACCTCATCAGTGCCAGAAGGGAGTGGGGTTTGTGGAGAGGAGGAGGAAGATTCGTAATATGAAGGACCATAACCCAGTGGAAATCTCAGTCTTCATTACCAGAAATTTCTCATCTTCTAAAAAATCAGCAACTTGGTGCTGTTTATGACAGTTGTACCATACAGTACTTCCAATAATCTCTGATCACTGGCCCCACTGATCACAGCTGATTTAGATCAAAGTCCATAGCTATGGTGAGCGACACTTTTCCCATGGAAGGTGTGCCAGTTGTACAAAGCCCATTTTCCCCTGGCGATAACTGTGCTGCCCCTGTACGAGATATTTTCTCTGGCCCTAGAAACATATCGAGATGTTTCACTGGGAAGTTCTGCTCTTCTAATTCCTTCATTCTTACTTTCCTCTAAGTCAGGGGTAGGCAACCTTGGCTCTTTTATGACTGGTGGACTCCAACTCCCAGAATTCCTGAGCCAGCCATGCTGAGGGGAAGGGAGAGGTTTCCAAGCTGAGCCATGCTGGCTCAGGAATTCTGGGAGTTGACGTCCACGAGTCATAAAAGAGCCAAGGTTGCCTACCCCTGTTCTAAGTGGATGCACTGCCTAATAATGCCATAAATGATCCGAGCACGTTCTCCAAAGCAGACAGGGAAGGGTGCAAGGGGAGGCTTCTGCTGATTTGTGTGTTTGTGTGCAAAGCTTTGGAACAGAGATTCCATTTGAAGGCAGTTTGACGAGGTTGCCTTTCACCAGATCAGCAGTTGGGATCCAATAATTTCATCACATTCGGTGTCTCATTTGGAAGGGATCTTGGACAATTGAATCAATTTGGGGTTTGGTTTTTTTTTTTTCCAAAATTGATTCAGATTGGATCCAGTTGACTAGATCCCAAGCAAACCAACCCTATGAACTGGATTGGAGTCAGTCTGTACACCTTTACTAAATTTGAGCTATCATCATACACAGACTCACACACCCACACACAGACACACATCCCAAGAAGGTTGTGAAGAATAAGAGGGCAAAGGTTACAATCCTGTGGGACATTCAGATCCAGGCAGGTACTAGCCAATCACCAGATAACATGGTAGTAGACAAGGACCAGAAGACAGCAGTAGAGATAAATATAGTGATGCCAAGGGACAGCAACATCAGTAATATGAGAAGCTGAAGAAGGGCCAGGGCCAGAAGGAAGAACTAGAGATGATGTGGAAAGAAAGGTCAAAGTGGCTCTAGGGATGGTAGGAGCAGTTGTGATTCCTAAGATCGGAGAGTATCAACAATAGATTCCAGGAACAACATCAAAGTCTCTATCCAGAAAAGTGAAGGGCTAAGATCTTGCCCAGTACCCTCAAACTCCCCAGTTTCTTGTAGAGAGGGGTCCCCAACATCTAGTCCATGGACCAGCACCGGTCCATGGCATGCCAGAAACCAGGCTGCACAAACAAGCAAAGCATCCCATCCATGGGATGCAGGCAGCACACGAAACCATGTCCCCTCCAGTCTGTGGAAAAACCTCTCTCCATGGAACCGGTCCCTGGTGCCCAAAAGTTTGGGGTCGCTGTTGTAGAGGACCCGAGACTGAGATAAAGAACTGGAAGCTAGTAAGGGCAGGAAATTTGCAGAAAAAAATAGTCTCTGTCAATTATAGCTGAGAATGCCAGTAAGCTAGGTACTAATTTGTAATAATAAAGGGAATGTTTCAGACTATAACACCGTAACTTAATTTAACAGAATTGTCCACAGAAAATGTATGGCCTGCATTATCCTTATGGAGCTGGGGTGACAAATCATTGTTTATTCAAAGGCACCCTGACTCCTCTATAGCCCATTGAATTGCCACCACAATGGAGACCTGGTCCCACGTGTTTAAATATTTAATGAAAAATAAGGGGAAAAAAAAAGCAAAATAGACATTTTATTCAGACAGACCATGACATAGTTAGACCCACAAACATTCTTTCAAAAATTGAATCATGTTTTTTTCCTCTTTAAGCAACGATTCAGCAATATTTCTTTTATGAACTCAGGCAGTTTCTCAACATATTCAAGCAATTGTGAATACCCATTGCCTTTTGCATATTACCTAGGACAGTGGTGGTGAACCTATGGCATGGGTACCAGAGACGGCACTCAGAGCCCTCTCTGTGGGCATGTGCGCCATCGCCCCAGTCCTAGGCCTTCAGGACTAGGACTGGGGTGACGTGCAAAAAAAAAAAAAGTTTCAATCAGTCAATTTCAACTTCTCGCAGGAAAAAAAAAATCTTGCAAAATTAAAATTGATTGATTGAACTTTTTAGTCCCACCCAATCTGCCATTACCACCGCAGCCATGCCCACCCAATTGGCCACACCCAGCCAATGGGCTACACCCACCCAGCACTCGACAATGCATAAGTGGGTTTGGGGTTGCAGTTTGGGCACTCAGTCTCTAAAAGGTTCGCCATCACTGACCTAGGGCATCCAGCCAACACTAACATTGTTTGCATCTCCCCACATCCTATAGACATGAGGTTGTGTCCTGGGATTGTCTTCAGACACTGAACTCATTTTGTTATGACTGTTCAGACGTGTGTTAGCACGAGACTATCCATGCCCAGAAAGGCTATATTCCCAAGTATAAGACAGATATCAAAAATCTGAAGATATTCCTGGGCATGTAGGCTGAACTTTTCTGAAGTGGCAGGCAGCACAATCATCTCTCATCATCATGCACCAGAAATTCATCCATCTCTTATTGACTGTGCAATAAATTATCCATGCCACCTCCATCTTTATTTCCATGAACCATTAATCACTGACGTCCTTTGTTTAAAAATATGAAAAACGGTACCATTTTGAGGCTAGTTGGTATATTTATGTTGGTTAGTTGAGTAAGCCAGCATCAAATCCTATGTTGCACTTCCAAACGAACCTTCTCCAAGGCTTTGGGAAACATGATGATGAGGATCTGAGACTGACGAAAAGAAAGAGAGAAAATGTTGGGCAGAAGTTCAGAGGAGGTGGGTAAGGCAGTTTTAATAGGAATAAACTGGAAGACATTTTTAAAGGTCAAAGTAGTTCTAGGGATGGTAGCAGCATTTGTGATTCCTAAGATCAGAGAGTATCTCCAATAGATCCCAGGAGCAACATCAAAGCTCTCTGTCCAGAAAAGTACAGTGCTAAGATCTTGCCCAGTATGTTGTTCTTAGTATTCAGCTGACGCTGAGGTGTGTGGCATTGTTCTATTTTGTTTGCTCCCTTGAGGCTTTAGCAAGCTGAAACACTTTGGGTTATGTTAAGGGTGGGCATATCGTCATCCCTAAAACTGGCTCTCCACCTGCCAAATTATCTAACATCACTGGAACCATTTTAGTGGAGTGATATATTGCCTCTTTATAGTAGAGAAACTCATCCCCTCTTATGTGTGATGCTTAAATCAAGCTTAACCCACTTGAAACACTATGTGCATGTTCTTCAACAGGGAAATATTTATTCCTGCCCATTTATTTGACATGATCCTTCCCACTGATCCTAATGTTCTCTCCCCAGATGTTGGCTGGCACCAAGAGTTTACCCACCAGTTCCATACAAAGTAATTAGAGCATCTTAAAAGGAATAAGCCGGCAATGTGAATTCTGGGAAATTATTGTCGGAAGTTATTCCGTAAGGCCTTAAAGACTTTGATTATGTTACCAGGCCTGGTGTTCAGCAGGTGGGGTTGAGCCTTTGGTTATCTTAATTGTTATTGACAGAACTGTTTCTACCAGGACTGCTGTTTTAGATGTGTTTGTATGTGTGTGTTTTTGTTTTTTTATATTTCAATCATTGTTAGCCACTTGGGGATGGGTGGTCATATAAATTGAATGAATGAATGAATGAATCAACAAATTGAATTGAAATGAATACTTTATTTGGCCACATGTGATTAGATACAATGAATGAATGAATGAATGAATGAATGAATGAATGAATGAATGAATGAATGAATGAATGAATGAGTGAGTCAATGAATGAATGAGTCAATGAATGAATATCTGTCAACGAATCAATGAACTGGTAGTAGAAATCAGATCTGGTGTCATATAGAGACTAGACAGCCATTTGTCTGAAATGGTATAGGGTTTCCTGCCTGAGCAGAGGGTTGGAATAGATGACCTCCAAGGTCCCTTCCAACTTTATTAGTATTATTATTAAATCCATTATTGTATTTAACATGCAGAAAGTTCACAAACAGTTCTGATAAACTTATCTAATCCATTGTCTTTAATCAATAGGAATGGTATAGTTAACCTTATATTCCTGCCTGAGCAGGGGATTGGACTAGATGATCTCCAAGGTCCCTTCCATCATCATCATCATCATCTCATCATGATCATGATCATCATCATTATTATTATTATTATTATTATTGATCATCGCACAGTCAGCCAGATGTTCAGACTGGATTTGGCATTTTGTCTACCTATCGAGTCCTTATCCATTATTATTATTATTATTATTATTATTATTATTATTGTTATTATTATTATTATTATTATATACAACTCAGAGAAATCTGGCAGGAAGTGTTCCCCTGGTCTTCCTTTCCTAGTCCGATAGAGACTGCAAAATTTGAGTCTTCTCACCTCAAACAAGATGTCTGCAGGATGAAATTACTGTCATCTTAACCCATAGCATACAACCAGAAACATCCCCTTGTTTTTAATGGGAGCAAAAGATGTGGATGTGTGGACCGCTGGGAAGGAGGGTTCGTATTATAACTCGTTTTGCTGTCTAAGTTGCTTTGGAGGACCTTGGTGGCAGCCCACACACCAAGCACCCAATTTGTGTGTTTGCCTGCCCTGGAGACTGCTTGGACAGAGCACGAGATCAGCTAGTGGGTGGCAGAGATTTGGGACCAAGGCTGCGTGCCCTCCGTCACTCGGCCCTGCCTCTCCCACCGCTGCACATCTGCCGTACATTTCAGTGGTGCTTGCTGGGGGTTCCCAGGCTGTTGTGCATGGTGCACCTTTCACCGAAGACATATCACTTCTGCCAGCCTTAAACTGGAATGATTGCATGAGGAAATGATCAGGCATGATGGTCCAGACCGGAGATGTGATCGCGTAATAATAGTTAATGATTAATAATCATCATAATTCCTCCTTCCCTTCCTCTTTTTCTGTTCTTTTTCTTTTTTTAAAGATAGCTTTAAAAAAAAAAAGGCTGCCTCCTTCACAACCCTCGTTTAAAAGGCAGAACCAATGCATTTGGCAAGTGATGATTTAAGATCAATATCCATGCTGCAGCTTCGTAATAATGGTGTTATGAGGATATGGGGGGCCATAATATGCTTTGTAAAATTTTTATCCACAAAACATATTTGTGTCTGTTCTAGAAATACGAAAGACCCCAAGATTTTGCTTTCAGTGTTTTATTACTCCCCCCCCCCTTTTTTTTTTTTTTTTGGTCTTGCTAGGTTCCTTTTACAATTAGCACCGCTTTGCTTTAGTGGATACAAATGTTCCTTCATTTACAAAAAGGAAACATCTGAATTATAATTTAGCATAAGAGCCTTGGTTTCCTCCAACTGGGAGTTCTCCAGGCTAGAATTGTGCATATATTCCAGAGTCACCCTTATGTCTCTCTTAGCAATTTAGATATTCTTGAGTTATTGAGCTTTGCCAATGAAACTCGTCTCTACCTTCATTAGAAGGAAATGCCTCCATCCCTTTTAACCCTTCTGTAAACAAAATCAATTGGCATCAAACCCATTTCCCAGTCAGCAAGCAGTATTGTGAATCTTATCTTCTCTTGCAGAAATCAATTCGTCTTCGTTGCAACCGATGAAATTTCTTGTAACACCTCGGCAGGTAACAATCATTGATACTTCTTGATGCATCCATCTGAGTCTCAATATCCTTTTACACATGCTGCAGTTAGTCACTAAAGGAAAAAAAAACTAGTAAAACCCCAGAGATAAATCTTTGGAATAGTTTCATTCGGGTGTTAACTCAAAGCCTCCAGGCTTTGGGGCTGAAAATACATTAGCGTGTGCTGCTGACGTTGATGTTTTGTTTCGCAATTACATAAGGGAGGACAGGAGCCGTTTATTCTGAGGTTTCATGGAAAAGAAATAATAATCTGGTCAGCAGTGAGGCAGGATGGGGAAGGAAGAGAGAAACAGCTAACTGACTGCAAAAGAAGTTGATTGTGAAATTAAAAAAAAAATATCCCAGTTATATTGAACGTGATTATATCTCACGAATGAATGCAAATATACATGTCCCAGGATAATATTGCGGGATCCAATCTGGGTCGGTCACCGGAACCAAAGGTTCACTTTTCCAAGTTGCTGGAGCCCATCTCCAGGGAATTCTTTCTAGTTCTCTAACTTCTCTCTAGCAACTCTGCTAGAGAGAAGTTCCTTAAAACTGGGTTCCAGCACAAGTCCGGAAGCTTGATAGCCATAGGGCAGCTCACACCAAAACATGAATGGCAATTTTGCCCTGCAAACCACGTGACGTGGGTCTTTGTGCACAATATTGCAATGCAAGTAGGAGTAGGAAAAGCTGGGTTTGTGTCTATAACTTCCCAATGCAAGTTTGGTCATTATGCAATCACTGCAATTTGACACATACTTAGAACAGAATAGTTATCACTAATACATATAGCCACTAATAAAAGTGCCACTGACTTTGGTAAGCCACCCAAGCTGTAGAAATTGTAACAATTAAGATGGATAAGGTGATGATACATAGCTGGAGTTGGGTGGTTTGTTATCAGCTAAGATGTTCAGACGTAGAAAAAATAATAATAAGACGAGGGTAAAAAATGGGATGGCTTCTTGGCTAAAATCAAACTTAAGTGGAAAAGTTCAATGTGGCTACTGAAATTTTCCTAGCTCTGTCACCGGACAGCTACAGCAACAGAATCTATGATTTCCCTGTGCACCAGTGAGAGGGGGTTAGTGTGCTTGACATTACAAAGAGGACCGCAACAGCAATCCCATGTTCTAATACCTAACCCCAAATTAAGACAATATTAAGACAGTGAGGACAATCAATCGGTACAAGGGCTTGTCTCCAGACGCTGGCTGAGGAATTCTGGGAGTTGAAGTCCACAAGTCATAAAAGGGCCAAGTTTGAAGACCTCTGATATAAGATGTCTACTATATTACATAATGGTATACTTGAATACTATTGGTGTAGTGTAGAATTACAATAATTACAATAATGTAAACTTTAGGCTGCAAAGATGCAAATTAAAAACAATTGAAAAAAAAACCCGCTTTGGCCTCCTGATATAATTCAGAAACTAAATGGAGTTTCTGTTGTTCCTCGGGCTGGTGAATATTTATGTAGATGAGGAAGAGGAGGAGGAGGAGGAGGAGGAGGAGGGATCTGTCCTGCTTAGTGGATCCATAAATGGAGATCTATATTCATCTTTAGTAAAACTAAACCAAAGGCTGTATTCAGCTTTAGGACTGCAGATTGCACTTAAAGGAAGGATGGATAAAATTACTATTTACAAAGTAATGTCATTACTGCAAAAATCCACAGCCTACTGTTTTGCAAACTTTTCCAGTCCTTGGTACACCGTGCTGAATGAATTTATTAGGTAAAAAGAACTGCAAAACCCATCCACCCTTGTCTTGTTGGAACTGTGAGGAAAACAAATTCTTGGAGGAATTGGAGCATGTTAGCAAGACAGAAATATATCATTTATGTTACCATAGAAATTCAAATAAAATGTACTCGGGACCAAGCACTTCAGAGTCGCCTCAATCAGCACCCATTCCTTCCATGTTCCTATTTATGGGTTTTGCAGTTCTTTTTCAAGGTCTCCAAAGGTTTCGATAACCACACACACACACACACACACACACACACACACACACACACACAGAGCTTTTAAGTCTGGTAGTTTTGTAGCATTGTAATATGCTGTAAAGCTCACTCTGTTTAAAAAAAGGGGGAATAATCCAACCAATATTCTGAAAGGGAAGATACAGCATTGATGTTTTTTTCTCAACCTTTCACTTGTCCTGCTGCCACAAAAATCGAAACAGGGTTGTGTGCACGTGTGCTTGTGTGTGCAAATTCTTTCATCAAAAAATGAGAACTAAATATGTGGGTTGTTTTCTTGATTTTTTTTTTCTTACCTCCCTTACTTTTCTTGAAAATTCCTTCCCACCTTACCCAATGGCTAAGACATTTTGCTACTAAAGATAATTTGGAGCCACTTATACCATTCTAACTCTGAAACAATCATTCTTACTCAGTGTTTCTCAACCTTAGCAGTTTTTAGGTGCATGGACTTCAACTCCCAGAATCCCCCAGCCAACATGCTGGCTGGGGGATTCTGGGAGTTGAAGTTCATACATCTTAAACTTGATGAGGTGGAGAAACAGCACTGTAGCTGAAAGGATGAAGTTTGCCTAATGTAAGGAATAAGGATTAATTTAGGATTAAGTACAGCCAAGTTGCTCTTCCTAATGATAGAGCCTGTTCTTGGATCCCTTCTGTCGATCAGTTGGGAATACAGGTAGTCCTCGATTTACGACGGCAACTGAGTCCAACATTTCTATTGCCAAGTGAGGCATTTGTTAAGTGACTATGGAGATTCTCAACCATCCAGGTCATGATTGTCAGAAAGGTGGTTTTTCTAGAGGCAACTGGACTTTCTTGCTTTTTTCAAAGCTAACTCAAAGATCACCTCAGATGGGGACTGCAGCCAAGAAATTAGAAGACACTTGCTCCTGGGGAGAAAAGCTATGGCAAATCTAGACAGCATATTAAAAAGCAGAGACATCACCCTGCCAACAAAAGTGCATATAGTCCAGGCCGTGGTTTTCCCAGTTGTAATGTATGGCTGTGAAAGTTGGACCATAAGAAAGGCTGAGTGCCAAAGAATTGAGGCCTTTGAACTCTGGGGCTGGAGAAGACTCCTGCGAGTCCCCTGGACTGCAAGGCGTTCAAACCAGTCAGTCCTAGAAGAGATCAACCCCGATTGCTCTTTAGAAGGCCAGATCCTGAAGTTGAAACTCAAATACTTTGGCCACCTGATGAGAAGGAAGAACTCACTGGAGAAGGGCGTAATGCTGGGAAAGATGGAGGGCAAGAGAAGAAGGGGACGACAGAGAATGAGATGGCTGGATGGAGTCACTGAAGCAGTAGGTGTGAACTTAAATGGACTCCAGAAGATGGTAGAGGACAGGAAGACCTGGAGGAATGTTGTCCATGGGGTCGCGATGGGTCGGACATGACTTCGCAATTAACAACAACAACAACATTGAAATGTTCTTGAATAGTATGATTTAAATAGGTATTTCTCACACAGCTGCTTTTTTTTCAAAAGGCAATTGGACCTTCTTTGTTTCTCCCTGAAGACATTTCACTTCTCCTCCAAGAAGCATCTTCAGAGCTTAAGAAGCCTCTTAGATGAGAAGCGAAGCATCTTCAAAGAAAAATAAGAAAGTCCAGTTGCCTCTAGAACAGGCACTTTTGCCAGATTTGTTCAGTGAGTTTTGCCCCGTTTTACAACCTTTTTTTGCCCCAGTTGTTAAGTGAATCCCCACAGTTGTCAAGTCACTAACACGGTTGTTAAGTGAATCTGGCTTCTCCCATTGACTTTGCTTGTCAGATGGTCACAAAAAGGGATCCCATGACCCCAGGACACTGCAAGCATTATAAAGACGAGTCCGTTACTAAGCAACTGGATTTTGATCATGAAGATGCTGCAGTGGTTGTAAGGGTGAAAAACACCCCTGAGTCATTTTTTTTCCAGTGCCGTTGTAACTTTGAAATAAACTAAATAAACTGTTGTAAGTTGAGGACTACCTCTACCAATTGGCTATCAAAATTCACCTACCCCATCAGTCTCTGGCCTTCAACTCGGTTGAATCTTGGCAACCTTGATAGCTGTGTCTACCAATAGAGACGTAAGCATCTTGGTCCAGACAGATTGGCATATACTACAGCAAGGTGCAGAATTAATCTCCTTGATAAATTCAGCTCTCCCCTTTTTGTGGCACTCCTTTTTTTTATCACTGTAGAGGCAGATGACTTACGTGGGACTTGACTTCTTTGAAAGCCACGGCAGGCTAGTTGTAGGGTAAAACCTGGATTATCCCTTTCTCTCGCGCAGTTGAAGTTTTATTAATCCCTTTCTTTCACCCTGTGTGAAGCCCTGGCAAGCCTCTCTTGCATCTTTTGTCATTATCTCTTTGACAGCTTGCCTTTTGCAGCGCTCGGAGTTCTAGGTCAGTTCACATGGCTAGTCAAACGTGACAACTTGACAAGATTACGGCAAGCCACCTTCTGTAATTTGTAAATAGAGGGAGTTGCTTTCCAATCTGCCGCTGATAATGAAGTGGCAGTATGTGTGCTTGTACATCTGTGGATGTGTTTTTCTCTCTCTCTCTCTCTCTCTGTGTGTGTGTGTGTGTGTGTGTGTGTGTGTGTGCTTGCAGATGCACACCGGTGCACTCAAGTATTTCTGCGCGTTTCTCGCTAGCCGAAAAAGTTTCCAGGATATAGCAAGAAAATAAAATAAAATAAAGAATGCAGAAGTCATCCAAAGCAGTAAATCAAAGTTTCTGGTTGGGCAGAGTGCAGATCCTTCAATCATAGAGAGAGACTGTCTCTCTTCATTTGGAGTAGAAACTTTTTGAAGATGTGCAAATAGCACCCAATTCAGGAACAGAATTTTCTGGAAAACTGTGAAGGGTTTTATTACCTCTCTGGAGACCACTGAAACTCCCCATGGATAGGATAGTAATCCTAGAGAAGTAATCTATGGGCCTTGCACATCCTTAATTCTTTTTTTATTTAAACAGGGCCCATCACCATTCCTAGAAATATAGGCCAACTTCCTGCATGGTCCAGGAATCAAAATTAACAGCAGTCCTTGGTTAACAACATTTGTTCAGTGATCAAAGTTACAATGGCAATGAACAAGTGACACAACAAGTCCTCAAAGTGCTGGCCATCCCAGCATTGTACCATCATGTGATCCAGATTTGGGCACGTGGCAACTGGTTTGCACTTGCAATAGTTGTGGACATATGATTGCCATTTGCAACACTCCCTCTGACTTCCCAAAAACATTATTTGGGTGGTTAGTTGTGAGGGGCATGGCTGACAAGACATGATGCTCAGTACCCAAGTCCCGTCCTAACTGTATCAGTGCCAAGAAGATAAGCTAGCATAGGAGAAAGAATGAAAGTTGTTACTTTAGGCCAGGGTTCTAAAACTGGCAATTAAATTTCTGAGCCTTCGTGCCTATCCTAGTAGGTAAGTTTCTGAGGTTTGTGAATGATCAGACACAACTGCCTCTAAAATGCCTGATGTTCTCCAGATGTGTTGAGACTATCTATCCCAAATTTTATAAAACTGGGTGGAGTTATAGTTCTGAGATTTGGAAAGCACCCAAAGGGACCAGATTGTAGAAGATGGTCTACCTCCATCGTAACCTCCTTTAGGCTATAAATCCAGCATTTTGAATTCTGTGGAGCAAGATAATTACAATTTTAACCAGAACAGGTTCCAGAATAACGTCTGATATTGCAGAATAATTTCTTTATGCTTTTTGCCGTTCCTGATCCATATCAGGGGTCAACCGAAATGCAGGGTCCGTGTTTGTACACCTTAACGTATAAGGAGAAATTATAAAAATAGGAAGCCAGTGGAGTCTCGTTGAAAGAAATTATGAGGACAAAAGAAACTCAGTAGCCCGTGGGAAGGAAATACTCAAGGTTTCCTTGTTCCCAGCTAACAATGGGACTTGTGCTGCAGGTGGCATCTGCATGCAGAAGACTCAGCTTTTGAACTTCTCAATTTTCGTAACATGTAAAGGCGTGTTTTGAAATTAGCATTTAAAAAGAAGCTGACACTGTCCTTTTTTCCTTGGTGGAAATGAAATTTATTAATCATAATAAAATTGTCATATTCGGAAGGTAGAGGTCACCCTGAGGAGGAAAAAAAAGGGGGGGGGCTATTCATCAACTGAGAGGAACACGTTGCATGCTGTTAGGTAACATTTATGGGTTGGTTCTTTGGAAAGACATTTTTCCATAGAAGGATTGTTCTGTGACAGATTTGATGCTGGCTGTTGTTAAGAGAAGAACCGTCTCTTTCAAAGCACCACCTGATTATCATTCCCTGCTTATCTTAAGCAAGGCATGTCCATATAAACTGGACGTCATGCCTGCGTGATTTGTCCACTTTGTTTTGGTGGAGGAATTGAATGAAATCTCGAAATTGAAGGGAAACTTCAGCCTTTCCTTCTCCAGCAAAATATCTGATTTGAGGAAAGGCTGAGAAAGTTTCATGGCCCATTGTAACATTTTCCCAAGAGGATTTTTGCACATTCCTCAATAGTTTTCCACAGATAAAGGAGGAAAAATAAAAAGAAATTTCTCCTTGTATAAGCTAGCTGTTGAGTTTTGGGGAGTGGGGGAGGAAATCCAGCGACCTTTCAAATAAGTATTGGAGTTTTGTTTTTTTTAACAGATAGTTTTCACCTAGGTCAGGGGTAGGCAAGCTTGGCTGGCTCAGGAATTCTGGGAGTTGAAGTCCACAAGTCATAAAAGAGCCAAGGTCGCCTACCCCTGACCTAGGTTGTCTAAAATGTTTTGAATGTTGAACAGTTTGATTTAAATAGACTCCCGCCTTTGAGTTTCTTTCAAAGAGCTCTTTTTGACTTCAAAGTGCTTCAGTCCTGGGGTAGTTAAAACAGTCTGTTTAAAATGGAAACAAATATATTTAACCTGAGATGGCATATTTCCAGCTCAAAATATTTTCCGCCTGGAAATGTTTAGCCACTTGACTAATTTTTCTACATGCCACACCGTATTTTCAAAAATTGGACAAGTAGTTCACTCTACCTTTTGGAAGAATAAAGAATAATGAAAGAAGATCACCTCTGAATCCAAACACATCAGGTTTAATTTTTTTTGAATTACGTTCTTGGTTTTTTTCTAACAATGAATAGCACTAATATATTATCTGTCTGTCTGTCTGTCTGTCTATCTGTCTATCTTTTAATCTATCTTCTAATCTATCTATCTATCATATATATATATATATATATATATATATATATATATATATATATATATATATATATATATACTATCTATCTCTTCTAATCTATCTCTGTCTGTCTATCTATCTATCTATCTATCTTCTAATCTATCTATTATCTATCTGTCTATCTATCTATCTATCTATCTATCTATCTATCTATCTATCTGTCTGTCTGTCTATCTACCTATCTTCTTATCTGTCCGTCCATCCATCCATCCATCCATCCATCCATCCATCCATCCATCCATCCATCCATGTAATCTATCTATCTATCTATCTATCTATCTATCTATCTATCTATCTATCTATCTATCTATCTATCTATCTGACATATGGACAATACAATATGCAAGACAATATATTAAATCAAGATAAAAACGACAATAAAATCACCATAACCATAACAGCCAAAGAACTGTAATGGGATACATGTTATAATTCAATGTCTAACGAAGCTAACCACCTAACTGCTTCTGGTGTAGCTGTGGTGGGATTATACCAGGTGAAACTGTGAAACTCACCACAGTCCACACACTGCAGAACAACTTGCCACAGGACAATTCAATAATTCTATTTAATTATTTAAAATAATTAAAAATATTTTAATTTTTGTCATTCACATTTCAACAGCAAGGTTGTGAAGTTAATTATGCTAATACAGTGCATCAGTCACCCAATGAGTTTTCATGGCTGAAGGAGGTCTAAAACCTCACCACTTTTAATCCAGACCTTCCTCAATTACACTTCAGCTAAGAAAAAGAGATCGGAAAGTCATCCTTGAGTTTCCATAGCGAAGGAGAGTCTAAAATATGAGTGTTCCCCATCTTTGTCCAGGACCTTCACTGTGATACAGAACAGGACAACTCACCACAGCCAACTTGTCACAATTGTTGAGACAATTCAACAATTCAATTTAATTATTTAAAATAATTAAAAAAATGTTTTATTTTTTGTCATTCACATTTCATTTTGTCCCTCCTTTGGCATCCTTTCTTTAATGATTCTGTTCCACCATTTCATCGATATTAGTATAACTTTTGTCCCACAGGGAGTTGGCCATGATAAATTATCTTGTGGCAAGTTGACCGTGGTGAGTTGGCCATGGTGAGGTGGTCATGGTCAGTTGGCCGCAGTGACTTGACTGCGGTGAGTTGTCCTAGACCTATACCAGGCACCTTGAAATTTCCTGAGGGGGCATTCTTGAACTATTCCTGTGGAAGAGACCACTGCGATTCCTACTGCGTTGAAGGAAGAACGAACAGGAGCTGTTGGCCATACGTTCTCTCCTATTGAAACGTTGAACGTCTTTGTTCTGCAGCCTTGCGTGTTGGCTGCTTCATGTTAATCTCCTCCGGCTAATCATCCAGCCCTCATTAGGGTCCTTTGTCACCCAATCTCCAGAGGAGATTGCTTCCATAACATGCTGAGTCAGCTCATTTCCAATGTAATTGAGTAGAATGGAATGTTTGATTGCATTCATTTTGTAATTTCTTTCTGGCTCTAACCTCTGGGGTTGATGCTGTTTCTTTTCCTTTTTTTTTTCTTTGTACTTATGTATATATGTGTGTGTGTGTCTATAATTAATCCAGAGCTCTGCTTCTTTTGTAGTTACGGACGACTTTATGCTGCAGACCCCTACCACCACACACTTGCTCCAGCAGCCACCTACGGCGTTGGTGCCATGGTAAGTGTTTGCCTCCTTCTCCCCCTATCTCCTTTTAACCCAGCTTCAAGTGCTTTTTCCTCCCTTCCTCTCCTCCATCCTTAACATGGTTGACATCTCCTCACTTTTCCTTAATTGAATTTGTCTCTTCTGCTAACGGCAGCTAAAATGCCACATTAATCCTTCCCAGTAAACTTGATAAATGTCTTAATTTCTTGGCAATGTAGTGCATGTAAGTTATTATATTTTTAATTTTGCAAGTATCACCTAGCCGAGCACTTACCTTAATGGAATAATTAGTCATTTTGATAATTAAATCCATCACAAGGGGAAGGCATTCGTGGAGATGTCCCTTCTCCTCAAACCCACCCACCCCCGTCGCCCCTTCGCCAATTGAATTTATACAGCCCTGAGGTCCAAGTCACACCGGTGCTTCGTACAAAGAGCTGAAAAAGAGATTTCCAAGCTGGTGCAGGCAGTTAGCCCACACTTTTGCTATTTCCTCTCCACTGTAGTTAATAATCCAAAATGAGGCATATAGCAAGAGAGGAAGGCTACGTTTAGCCCCCCCCTTGACTTTCAGGGAAATGGAATATCCTGGTTCAGAAGAATCTCTAGTTGTACAAAGCTAAAATGTAACCCATCAAAAACCCACAGGGAAACTGCATTGGGCACTGTGGACCTTTTTGCATTCTTAGCAAACATCTCTCCTGGAGTCAAAAGTGGAGCCACTTTTTACCATGAAATTAAAATAACGTGTAAAAACGAGCAAATATTAGTAACAGAAATGGGCCAAAATGGAGACAAGCTTGCTTGACCTTAACCAAATCCCTCTGACTCAAAAAAAAAAAGAAAAAAGAAAAAAGAAAAGAAAAGACTCAAGCCACAATCATTTTTGTACACTGGGGGCCCAGTTTTATCATGTATGTTTGTGTGGGAGAGTGTGTGTGTATTCAAAGTCGAAAATATATACGTATATATCATATAATTTTCCAGGACCTTATGTAGAAGCCTTATGTCAGAAGCATTGCATTCCTGTCTTAAAATTTATTTCTGTTTATATAGTCATAGTAGTAGCAACAATGCTTTATAGATTAGCCAAAAGGCCAAATCAAAATACAAGAGGGTGAAGAAAATAATCCAGAACAGTATAAAAACAACACCTTAGCCCCTATAGGTAGCAATAGCAATAGACTTATCTTAATGATTGTACCCCTTTTTTATAATCACATAGTTGTGCCCCCCCAACCACAATCACATTGATTATAACAATATCATAACAATACTCTAACAATATTACAACAATATTTAACTATGGTTAAAGGCCTGGAAACTAAAACATATGAAGAATGGTTGCAGGATTCGGGTATGGCTAGTTTAGAGAAAAGAAGGATTAAGGGTGGCCTGATATCAGTATTTCAGTATTTGAGGGGCTGCCACGAAGAAGAGGGGGTCAACTTAGTTTCCAAAGCACTAGAGGGCAGGACAAGAAGCAATGGTTGGAAACTAGTCAAGGAGAGAAGCAACCTGGAATTAAGGAGAAACTTCCTAACAGGGAGGACAATTAACCAGTGGAACGGTTTGCCACCAGAAATCGTGGGCACTCCATCACTGGAGATTATTAAGAAGAGGCTAGACAGTCACTTGTCTGAGATGGTATAAGTTCTCCTGCTAGAGCAGGGGGGGTGGACTAGAAGACCTCCAAGGTCCCTTCCAGCTCTATTCTATTCTAATCACTTCTCTTGATTCTTCCAATTTTACTCCCAGCACAACAATCTGGTGGAATTGGTTATAGCTGGTTGTGAATCATCCAAGGACAGACCAGGCTGAGTTTAAGAGAATAACAGAATTACAGAGTTGGAAGGGACCTTGGAGGTCTTCTAGCCCACCCCAAGCAGGAAACCCTATACCATGTCAGACAAATGCTTGTCCAGTCTCTTCTCAAAAGTCTCCAGTGATGAAGCACCCAAAACTTCTGAAGGCAATATGTTCCAATGGTTAATTGTTCTCGCTGTCAGGAAATTTCTCCTTAGTTCTAGTTTTGTTCTTTCCTTGATTAGTTTGCATCCCTTGTTTCTTGTTTTGCCTTCAGGTGCTTTGGAGAATAGCTTGACCCTCTCTTCTTTGTTGCAGCCCCTCAGATATTGGAATACTGCTATCATGTCATCCCTAGCAATTTATTTCACTAGATTAAACATACCCAATTCCTGCAACCATTCTTCATATGTTTTAGCCTCCAGCCCCCTAAATAGTCATCTTTTTTACTCTAGTCTGCACTCTTTCCAGAATCTCAAAATCTTTTTTACACCATGATGTCCAAAACCAGATGTAATATCTTTTTATAGTAAAGTTATCTTTCTGTAGTAGTTGGGAAATTACTTGTCTGAAAATCTGACTATCTTGATTTGGGCTCTTGATGGTTTATTTCAATAGACATATTGCAGTTGAGCGGAGTCTGGACTCCTTTAAAATGGGTTATTCTTCTTTTATTTTTCTCTTTTCATTTTGAGTATACCTTTGGGCAAAACTGTGCATCAAACCTACCATACTGGTCGTCATGCTACTATGTTATAAATACTGATGGATTAAAAGCTAGTAAAATCTTGCCCTGGGTTATAACCTTTATAGTTAAAAAAATACACAAAGCATGCTCTGTGACAGAGTGTTGAATAACATGGAGAACTTCTTTGAAACTCTGAAAGTTTATGAAATTATCCTGAAACGGTCTATCCCCCATAATCGGTGCCTCTCTTGTTATTGAGGAAGCAGAACATACAGTGTATTATTGATTCCATAGCTAGACTGATCAGTATGCCCAGGTCTCTGGGTAGTGTAAGCTTATTAAAATGGATTATTTTTTAAAAAATACAGGAGTATTAAAAAAGCCAAAGCTCCAGAAGTAAAAGAAGCATCAGCAGTAAAATAGCCAGTGTTTATCAAGGTGAATCAGTTTAAAATATCTGGACTTCAACTCCCAGAATTCCTGGAGATGAAATCCACGTAATCTTAAAGTTGCCAACTTTGAGAAACATTGCAATCAGTCACGATACCATTGCAGCAAATGGCACGTTAGCTGTGCTAGGCTTCCTAGAACTCAGTGGTGGTATTAGCCAGTTTGCACCACTTCGACAGAACCGATAGCTAATTTTTTGTTGCCCAGACCCAGAATGGACTTACGGAAGCGTCATCCACACAGAGAAACAGTTGTTCACCTATTGGAATCCCACCACTGGTAGGACAATGAAAACTTGCTCTGTCCAATTCTCTGGACAGCTGTTGAGCACAAGAGAATCCTTCTGCATTTTAGCCCAGGGCATCCAATAATCCTGTTAATTGGGGGTTGATTTGATTTGGGGTTGCAGAGTTTTTAGCCTTCTCTAAAAACCAGAGAATTAGGCAATTGGGGAATGGGACCAATCTTGGCAGCTTGGTATTCAGATATTCAGGAAATAGAATAATTACGGTAAGCGTGCAGCAACGCCTTTGGGGTGAAAGGAGATGATGCAGAAATGATCTGATCGGATGACATGATATTTTGCAGGAGCATAGAGCATTTTGCATGGGGTTTGGGTGGGAGCTAGGAGACCTCTGGGACCAGCTGGTTAAAGGGAGGGCTACTGCCTAGTTCCGTGGTGGTGAACCTATGGCACGGGGCCCAGAGGCGGCACTCAGAGCCCTCTCTGCGGGCACGCGTGCCGTCGCCCCAGTCCTAGGCTTTCAGCTGGGTTTTATAAAACCTTTACGCTTTAGGCCTCCACTGCCGTATACAAAAAAAAGGTTCAATCATCAATTTCAACTTCTCCCGGGGATGGGGGGGGAGAAGATCTCGCAAAGTTGGAATTGATTGAATTTTTTAACCCCACCCAGTCTGCCATTACCACCGCAGCCACGCCCACCTAGCACCCGATGATACATAAGTGGGTTTTGGGTTGCAGTTTGGGCAGTCGGTCTCTAAAAGGTTCGCCATCACTGGCCTAGTTATTTAACGATTATTTAACAGAGGAGCACGGTGGCTCATGTGGTTAGGATGAAGATTAGCAAGCCCGCCTTCGAGGCACAAGTGCTGTTGCAAGGCAGGGTGAGCTCTCGTCCTTTGCTCCAGCTCCTGCCAGGGTTTATGAAAGGAGCCCCCAAACTTGGCATCCCCCTGACAATGATGATGTCATTGGCTTATCCTTTCAACCCAAAAGCACCTCAGTCCTTTCAACCCGAATGCAGTTTAACAGTGATATCCCTGTGATGATCACACTTTTAGGGTAGAACCAGGCTTAAGTTATTTTAACTGTTCCATAAAGCTGTGGCTTTCTTCATCCCATATGTCCACACAAAGTGGAGGGACTTGAAGGTCTAAGGCAGGGGTAGGCAACCTGGGCTCTTTTATGACTTGTGGACTTCAACTCCCAGAATTCCTGAGCTAGCATGGCTAAGCTTGGAAACCTCTCCCTTTCCCCTCAGCATTGCTGGTTCGGGAATTCTGGGAGTCAAAGTCCGTGAGTCATGAAGGGGGCCATAGCTCCCCCATGCTGGCTCAGGAATTCTGGGAGTTGAAGTCCACGAGTCATAAAAGAGCCAGGGGGTAGGCAATCTTGGCTCTTTTATGACTCGTGACTTCAATTCCCAGAATTCCTGAGCCAGCATGGGGGAACTATGGCCCCTTCATGATTCGTGAACTTCAACTCCAGAATTCCTAAGCCAGCATGGCTCAGCTTGGAAACCTCTCCCTTTCCCCTCAGCATGGCTGGCTCAGGAATTCTGGGAGTAGAAGTCCATGAGTCATAAAAGAGCCAAGGTTGCCTACCCCTGGTCTAAGGAGAAGCCTTCAGATCATTCTGCATGTGAAACGGGAATACCATTTAAGCAGTTAAATTGGTCACCTTACTGGGTGACCCTCGTCACTTTTAAAGTGATTTGGAAGGACAAAAATGGGGAAAGCATCTTTTTTGGCAGGCTTGAAATGAAATAAATAAATCGCAAAGAGATGGAAAGCAGTTTACCCAAGTGTTATTTTTTTTTTTCCTCTTGAATTTGGAAATGCACGTCTTTGTGAGAAATTAAACCTCCAGAGATCACCATCTCCATTATCTTTTCTCAGGAGCAGCCCGCTTTTTGGCAAAAGAAACATGCTCAACATGTTCTGAATTGTTGAGAAACAGATCTTTTGATGGCTATCCCCCCAAATTAGTTGAGATAACAAATGTGCTTCATGGCAGCCAGCCGAGAAGTCAAAACATAGGTGTTGTAGTTGTTAAGCAATCAAAAAAAAAAAAAAAGGACCTCTTTCCTTTTCAATTTATTGAGGTTTTTTTTAAAAAAAATTAAATTTAGTAAAACGTATTTTTTTTAAAAAAAATTAGTGTATCTGTGTGTGTGTGTGTGTGTGTGTGTTCACAACTGTTAACTTAAATTTTCCTCAGTTTTTCATTTTACCCACTGAGTTTGGGTAAATTATTTGGTCTCATTTCTCAATCAATTTGTGGTCTTCTCTCTTTGGAAGAAATTATTATTTTTTAAATAAATGCATTTCTGGAGACTGGTTTTCAAGATAACATTACTCTTGAAAAGATCTCACCCTTTTATAAGACATAGTGAATAGCTTAGCCCGGCAGAACAGAATAACAGAATTGGAAGGGACATTGGAGATCATCTAGTCCAACCCGCTGCTCAGACAGGAAACTTTATACCATTTCAGACAAATGGTTGTCCAATCGCTTCTTAAAACTAATTCTTCACGGTTTACATTTCTGCATCTAACTACTGAGCTGTCGTCCACGTAGACTTCATGCATCCCTATTCTTCTACAGCTTTAGATAGCATCATGGTAGCAAAGTCTTGTAAAATTATTGCATAAAGCAGTGTTTCTCAACCTTGACCATTTTAAGGCATGTGGACTTCAACTCCCAGAATTCCACAGCCAGCAATGCTGGCTGTGGAATTCTGGGAGTTGAAGTCCACATGCCTTAAAATGGTCAAGGTTGAGAAACACTGGCATAAAGGAAGTTTCTAAATCTGCCTTTCTCCACTGCCCCTTCCAAGAAAGTTTTTGCAGCACTAAGGCCATATTCCCAAAATTCAGCAAGCGACCACTAAATTCAGAGGAGAAGCAGAGCTCTGTGAATAACCTATCCCACCATTTTTATTTTTGTTAAAGGAACATCTCTATGCAGGAGAAGGAGCACCACGTGCCATCTGAAATGCTAGCACCTTCAAGCTCCAGATGCTTTCCTCCAAATGATCAAAGCAGCATTGGTCCCAAGGTCCACCCCTGTGTGGCCAGCGCCAGGACACTGCTTTCATCATTTTGACTGGCAGAGGCCAGTGATGGGAGGCCTCTCTTTGGTTCACAGGGAAGCTTTTGAACCCAAAGCTCTGTGCGCAAAGTGACTTCCCATTGCCAACGGAGAAAGGGATACCTCTAAATCTACTGTTGCAGCTCCATGGCAGGAATCTGAGCCCCCAGGTGTCCCTAAGCAACTTGGGCAATACGTAGACCCAGAAGGTTCTCCAGAGGCAAAGGTGTTAATTCCTAGGACTATGCACAGTTCACAAATGATTCCGAAGCCGTTCACACCTCTCTCATGCACTGTTCCTCACTGCTCTTCATTAAAGCAGCTCCTCCCCTTTATTTGAGCCTAAAGAGGGAGTAGCTGTCCTGTAGGAATAAGACATCTGTTCATCTGTCTGTCTGTTACTCCATCTAGCCATCCATCCATCCATCTATCCAGCCATCCATCCTGCAACAATATATTCTCTGCACCAATTAGGCTGTACATATGTATGTATAGATAGTATGTGCACGCGTGCACACACACACACAAACACATAGTGTAGTATACATACATAAACATGCCCATGCATATACACAAGCATGTGCAGTACATACATGAATGTAAAACCAAGAGACCCTGAGACAGTCTGCCTTGCAGTATAACATCAAACTGCCTTGCAAGTAAACTTCAAGAGTAATTTTGCCACTGACCAAGAGGTACTCATTGGCAGAGCTGCAGGCAAATCCTAGATCTGTCCTGCAAGCTGGCTCTTGCATCTACAGTTGCACTCATACACGGTCGGCACAAGATCATCTAACTAATGTACAATGGGTGAGGCTGGTGAAATCAACAAGCTATAGCCAAGTTGGGCAGGTAGAAAGTCAGCAACTCATGCCAGGAAGAGAAATCCAGTTGACTTCTGAGTCCAAGTATGGTTCAGCTTGTCTACACCCTCTACAAACAGTGTAAGAATTTCTCACAAATGAAGGCGAATAGACGTGTCCCAGGATAATGTCGCAGGATCCAATCTGGGTTGGTCTCCCAGACCAGAAGTTTAGTCTACTACTCTGCTATTAAGATTGTTGGCTGAGCAGGCACAAAAACAGCCAGGGAAGTGATTGAAACCTGGGAAACGGGCCCCTCATCACTCAACGTGCTGATTTGCCACCAGCTTATCAAATACTTAGCAGGCGAGGGCTGGGCAGCACAAGAAAATAACAGTCAACAACTTAATAACCAGCCATCAACACCCCAATCAATATCTAAAAAGCCCACAAATCAGGCACCATATAAATAGCACACACAGAACAGTCCAAAGCACACACCCCAGTTAGGAGAAGTTCCCTAAGGATGGACTCCAGCACAAATCCAAAAGCTCGGAAGACTAAATCTCTGGTCCCAGTGACCCACCCAGATCCTGTAAGAATTTCTCCCTAGGCTTTGCCGTGGTCCTGAGTCAGCAGCATAGAAATACCACCAAAAAACCAAACAAACAAATTGTTTATAAATTCATTTGTAGATTTGAGTGCTCTGTAGAGCTGGAGCACTACATTTTTTTTTCTGGGACAGATGCTCCAATCGCACATTTGAGTTGGATGCTGCGGGAGGCACAGTCAGGCCACGGTAAAAATAAAACATTATTTACAGTTTGGGGGCCTTTAATGAAAGCAAAAACTTGAAAAAAAAACAATCTCTTAATCACATTCGGTACTGCAATTCGATATCACTTTTGGGGGGATCTTTGAGGGCCCCACCATGTGTTTGAGTGGGAGTGAGTCCTTATGAATGTGCATTTATTTCACGGAGGCAGAACGGTTAGTTCAAAGTTTGAGTTAGGACTCTTCGCTCAAAGCCACGTTCAACCATGGGAGCCCAATGATGGAATGACCCTAGACAGTCACATCGTCTCAGCCCAACTGACTTCAGAAGGTTGTCCTTGAGGAGATAAAATGAAGGGTGATCCCCTCTTAACCAGCTTGAGTTCTGGAAGAAAGGCAGGCTCTAAAGCAGTGGTTCTCAACCTGTGGGTCGGGACCCCATTTGGGGTCGAATGACCATTTCACGAGGGTCGCCAAACAAGGCTGTCCGCCATTTTTTCCCCTTTTCTTTGGCCACGCCCCTGGCACCTGGTGATATATAAGTGGTTGGGAGTCACCACAACATGGGGAACTGTATTATGGGGTCGCAGCATTAGAAAGGTTGAGAACCACTGCTCTAAAGAAACGAATAAAATACATCAAATACTTAGACAGAACTTCTACTCCATAATTATTCATGTTGCTGAATTTATCCTTTTCAAGATTTGCAGAATATACTGAATGACTAATGAAATATGTCATCATGTGCTAAGACAGCTGAGCCTAAAAGGAGGGAGAAGCCTAACCATGTTTTTTTTTTAAAAGCTAAGCAATAGCACTTAGCACTTAGACTTATATACCGCTTCAAAGAGCCTTACAGCCCTCTCTAAGCGATCTACAGAGTCACCCTGTTGCTCCCAACAATCTAGGTCCTCATTTTATCAACCTTGGAAAGATGGAAGGTTGAGTCAACTTTGAGCCGGTGAGAATCGAACTGCTGGCAGTCAGCAGAATTAGCCTGCAATATTGCATTCTAACCATTGCACTCCCAGTTATGCAATATTGTGCAAACACTGTTTGATAGTCCCCCGCAGTAGAATCTGGGGACTATCTTTGGGCTAGACCAACTGCATCCAGCCCATGAGCCGTGAGAGGCCTGTGGCCTTAAACAACTAGTTCCACAAGATCATAAACATTTAACATTATTATTTGATTTGTGTACATTAACTATATTATATATATTTATATGCAGCTCAAGACCATTCCTCTTCACTCAATGCGACTGAAGCGAGCCAAAATACGGGACATCCATAATTTAGAGCTTCACTTGAGATCAATAAGAGATAAGGAAAAATGAACTTGTGTAAACCACTGTGAGCTTCTTCAGGGCCCACAAGATGTAAATTTAATAAATAAATGTGGGAAAGGCATCCACAAGATGCACCTATCAAATTTCTGAAGGTGAAGGAAAGTGGCAAGTTTAATATCAACCCCCCCCCCCCGCAAAAAGCTATTTTAGGCAGGCAGGTTGTGACACCAAAGTTTATGGTGATGTCCGGAAAACTGTGTTTTGTGTTGTTGATTGTAATGGAGGACAGCACATGTACAGAAAGCAGCTTTTTGTGCCCAATGGCTCAAGTAATCTCACACTTTTTTTTTTCCTGCGGCCCATTTAGTCATCCTCACAGATTTTGTTCAGTCTGCATTTCTAAGAGAAATGAGCTGATCTGCATCATCTGAAAATATTACAACAATAGCCAGGTTGTGATTCTGCCAACTGGACACTTATTTTTGGATTTTGCACAGCACTTTTCAGCCAAAAAAAAAAAAAAGGCTCAACACTACATGTAAAATGTTAATATGGATAAAAGGCATTTAACGGGGCCACTAGAGAAAGAAAATGAATTTATCAACATGCTTTTTGCAAGAAGTGAAACATGATAGTACACGAAGGGCAGAATACATAAATAAGAATGAGGAAATAGTTATAGGTCCTCTTGTTAATGCTATCGGTGTTGGATTATTAAACCAAAACATGATCAACAGATTTATGAGGATATTGACCTCTTTATTCAAAAAAAGTTGCTAATAGAACAGTCCAGGTGGAACACACACCCCATACACCCACACACATGTGAATGCATTTTCCCTTTGTGGGTTTTACAAATGCCTGTAAAATAGGCAAGAAAGATGGGATCTTGATTATCTAATTCATGAGGACAAAAGTTCACCAGCTAAATCACCTTGGTGATGTTAAGCTCTGGGGACTCAACTCTCAGAATTCTATAGCTGGCTACGGAATTCTGGGATTTGAAGTCCACAGATCTTCAAGTTGCCAGCCATGATCCTACGTGCCATCCCTTTGCTGAGATTTCACTGCTCTGTCCTAAATCTTCCTATCTCCAAGAGGTGGTCCCACCGTCGTTGTGTAGTTGCTATTGGTATCCTTGCTATTAATGAAGAATGAACTCTGCAGATTTCTACATTAAAAAGGATCAAGGCTGGAGTTTGGACAATCTGAGACACAAAATGAACTGAATCCATTGGCGAATCAATGTTAGTCCGTTAGTTAATCAGGACTTAGGTCACGAACCCTTGTATGGGCCAATGATGATTTATCAGGTGACACAGTTTTGATACAGGTAGTCCTTGATTTACGTCCACGACTGAGCCCCAACTTTCTGTTTCTAAGCAAAGCAATTGTAGAGTTTTAACCCATTTTACGGCCTTTCTCACCAATGTTACTAAATGAATCGCTGCAGTTGTTAAGTGAGTAACACGGATATGAAGGGATTCTGGCTTCCCCATTGACTTGGCAAAAGGTGATCACATGACCTTGGGTCCCAGCAATGGTCATAAATACAAGTCATTTGCCAAGCGTATGAATGTTGAGAAGTCAGTTTTCTCCCATTGCACGACCTTTCTTGCCACACTCATTATGGGAATCCAGCTTCCCCACTGACTTGGCTTGTCTGAAGGTGGCAAAAGAGGATCATGCCACCTTCCCCCCTCCCCCCCGGGGACGCTGCAACCGTCATAAATACATGCCAGTTGCCAAGCATCTGAATGTTGGTCAGCTGACCTCGGGGAACACTCCTGCAGCTGTAAGTGTGAAGAAGGGGTTGCTTTTTTCAGCGCCGCTGTAACTTCAAAACGGTCACTAAGGGAATAGTCAAGGATTACCTGTAGTGTGTTCATGAAATTGGTGCAATGGCCGAGAGATGGTGCCAAACCCACCCCCACCCCAAGAAGGTAGCAAAAAAATAAAATAAATAAAAAATAAATAAAAATGCAGATCTGGTTATGGCAAAAAAAAAGTGGAAGTCAAACACCCACCCCTCAAATTGCTTTGTTTCAGAATGCTTTTGCACCCCTGAGTGATGTCAAGAACAGAAGCCATGCTGACGATGTCGGTCTCGTTCTTTCTTCATTGCAGGCTAGTATATACCGAGGGGGATACAGCCGTTTTGCTCCATACTAAATGACAAAAAAAAAAAAAAAAAAAAAACACAAACCCTCCCCAAATGGGGATCAAATGGAAGCTTTCAAAGGCCTGGGAATGGCAATACATGCAGCAATGCATCATTTTAGCAACTCTAAAAAAAAAAAAATACAAACAAACAAATAAGTAAAATAAACCACTACATTAAAAAAAAAAGAGGAGAAAAAAAATATCTACATTTTTTTATCTTATACCTCAGATATTTTGTTCTGTGTATTTTAATATTGTGGGTCTTTTAATTTCTGAAGGTTACCTAGTTTGCTGGCTGTAGAAGGTATTTATTATTATTATTATGAATTAATTAATTATTATAATTATAATTATTATTATTTTCATTGTGGTTGAACTAGAAAGCTGCTAGAAACAAATTTGTCCAGGGGGGCCACCATCAAAAGTTCTATATCATGTAAATGAATTATATATGCTGAATATTACGCTGTTGGGATTCCTCACTTGTTTTGTAAGAGTGTATGTGATATCATGATTTATTTTTTTTTCTGCATAAGACATTGATTTTTATTTTTAAAAGGGGTGTGTGGGGGGAGAGAAAGAGAGAGAGAGAGAGAAAGAGAGAGAGAGAAAGAGAGAGAGAGAGAGACCAAGAAGGTGGAAATGGGGTTCCACTTAATTAACTATAAAATAGGGGATCCCCCCAAAGGCACCTTATAATTCTATATCAGCTGTCTTAAATTATTCACTGTTTCTTCAAAGCCAAAGGTTATGTTGTTAATTCTGAGTTGGGGTGGGGGAGGGAGGGGGAAAAAGTTACAAGAAGGGTGCTTGAACTGACATCTGTACATAATATCTTATTAAAAGCTGTGGAAGGGCAAGCTTTTAATGCATTCCATCAGGCAGCATTTAGCTCCAATCGTAACTAGCTGTTTAGGCAAAAAAAAAAAAAGAACAAAAGCAAAAACACACACACAAAAAAAAAAAAAACAAAAATAAAAAAACCTAATGTATATGTAAAAAGAAAACAAAACATAAAATTAAGTAAATAAGGAGAGTTACCTGCTCGTTAGACCATAAACAAGCATTCTTTTTTATATTTCTTCCAGTATAATAAATTATTGATATCATTGCAGAACTTTTATATATTACGGGAGAATTAAAAATAAAAATAATAAAAAGAGGTGATAAAGCACTGTTTCTATTTTTTTTTCTTTTTTTCCAAAAAAAAAACAAAAAAAGAAAGTAATAAAAAAGTTAAAATTCTTTATACCGGTTTTAAAAAAAAAAAGAAGTGTATAAAATTTACATCTGTGAAGTAGAATTATTCAGTTTGAGAAATTTACACATTGACAATGTTTTAGATTTTAAACCCAGTAGATTATTCTTTGTTAGAGAGAGATAAAACACACACACATACACACACGCTCACCCATTCTCATTTTTTCATGCTACTTCTAGTCCGGATTTATAGACGCATTTACAAATCCTGCAATCAATGAGCATTGATAACCATGCCCTTCTCATCCATTTGGTATTTTTTGAACAACGTTGTATCATGTAAACAAACTGCAATTCTTCAAAGGGCTCCCACTTCTGATTTCAAACCCAAGGCCTCTTTGATTGTTCACTAAAGTCCATGAAGAATATATTAGGTCCTCCTAACAGATGCCCATCCGGTGCGTTTTTTCCAATTTGCAACAAAGACATAATGCCAAAACCGCAGACTCCGACACCAGTGATCCAAAATTGCAGTTTGTCTGTGCATATGTTGTTACCTATTATTCTAAGTTGGAGTGTTTATCAGGGTTTCTTTCAGTTGTTTTTTTTTTTGTTTTGTTTTGTTTTGTGTGTGTCTGTGTGTGTGTGTGAGAGAGATTTTAAAGACATTAAAAGCAGAACAACTGTACCGCTTACAGTTTTGTTGAAGATATTTATATATTCACGTGTGCTGTGCAGGATGGAAAAAAAAAGGGCCTTCAGTTAACAATTATGAATTCACCCACTGCTTGTGAACTTGCCAACTTGCTATAAGCAATTCTGCTGTTTTAAGAAGTGTTTGTGATCAGGCTTTTTTCCTCTTTGTCATCGTTAACATGCATGCAATATGAACTGTTGAACGATAACCATCAATAAAGTTTCACCAGATTTGAAAACCAGATTTCTGGAGCATTTTTATCAGTTTTGACTCAGTTCAGGGTTGAGTGCAGCAAAGGAGAGCTAGGGGAAAAAAAAAAAAGTGGGAGGACCCATACAAAATCCCCATTGAATGATACTAAGAATCATTTTTTTTTTTTGTATTTTAAAGACATTAAAAGCAGAACAACTGTGCCCCTATGGTTTTGTTGAAGATAGTTATATACTATCTTCAACAAAGATAGGACGAGGCTTTTAAGTGGCCGTGTTTTATTCCTGAGATTATAGAGCATTATTTTTGGAAATTCAGGTACCAATTGGAAATTCAAGTGTTCTTCCCCATGTCTACAGTCTTGGCAGACTTCCCCCAGTCTCAATAAATCAAAATCTGTTCATATCAAATGCTCAGTTATGGGGAATTATCCAACTATCCAAATCCATACGCATAGATGACATCCTTCCAGACCTCTTCTTTACTGTTTGCAAGAGGCTTCCGTGAATTAATCCATGGAATTATTGGAGGGATATGTTGAGGGAATGTCCCTCAATTATCCTTCTGGTGCAATTTCTCCAACCCCGAGTGCAAAACTTTAATGCATATCAAGAAGGACTACCATGTCATTTCTCAGTTTCTCTTGAGTTCCTAGAGAGAAATGTAGGGTGTTTTTTTTTTTTTTTTCCTAAGCTCTCTTTTTATCTGCATTGCAGTAGCGAAGGAAGTGTGAATGTTTAGGATCGAAGTGGCCATTTGTTATGTGAACTTTTAAACACCGTGGGAAAATCTAGCACAGGATATTACAGTTTCTGAGTTCAGAAACCGAGGATGCATACAGACGTACCTTTCCACTGGACTCTGCTTCCATGTCTCCTACGAAGCAAGCCAGCTTTTTTTCCAATTTTGCAACAATGCTTTTAGCCCGATAGATTTAGCTACTCTCTGAATATTGAATAACCGTCTCTTCCTCCTCTTTTTCAATGCAGCAACTTTGTCCATTTGTTCTTTATTTTATTTTAAAAAAGAGAAATCTCTATATTAATACTTACAGGGTAGAAGGGTTTGTGATTTCACATCTCCCAGCCAATAGTGCTGTGCACAATTGCTTCTGCTACAAACTTGTAGAACTGCTTTCTTTAATTTAAAAGAGAGAAAGAGAGAGAGAGATATTCCCAGATTCCCAGACTTGGGAATGTGTGTTATTCTAATCCTGGGCAATGCAGTAGGGATAATTCCATTGTGATTCAATTGCTTGAAAAAAAAATGCACGTCTGTATGCACTCGGAAACACTTTTTAAAAAAAAGAAAGAAAGAAAACAAAAACAAAAACTTACTGTGAAATAAATATTTATTTTCTTACAGAAATTCTGTTTTCACACATAAATCTCCTGATGTTTTAAGTGATAAGTCAATGTGTCATTTTGGTTTGAATAAAGTGGCTGTTTCATTTGGTGCAACCCTTAGTTTTAAAAAGAAAAGAAAATCTGATGTTTATTCTTGCACACAAATGAGGTTGCCACACACTGTTGGAAAATATTTTTGTGGAAAAAAAAAAAAACTAACTTAGAACACTCCAATCATTCATTTTATTCAAATGTATGTCTGATATAAGGGAATGTTTTTTTTCTGGTTATATAAATTATTACTGATTATATGAATACTGATTTTAAACAAAAATAACTGATTAATACCATATGTAGAATATTGTGACTTCAAAACAACTACAGATCTTTAAACCCGACAAGTTGTGTATATCTGTCTTTAGAAATTAGTGTTTATATCACTACAGTGATTTGTGAATAAAGGAAAAACAAACGGTTTGTAATATTAAAAATAAAAGCTTAGTCTGAAATGGTGTAAATAAAATGTGAATCCAAAGTTGTGTTCTTTTTAATCTTTTTTTTAAAAAAAAAATATTTACTTCGCAGGCTACAGGCCCTTATGTTTATGTTCACTATCTTTTCACAAAGAATTGGAAGGAAGAAATAGCATAAATGGCTGGAGATCGCTTGCCGCCATTACCCTCACGAAGAGTAGGTAGGATCTCAGTCTTAATACAGGTAGTCCGCAACTTACACCAGTTCATTTAGTGATCATTCAAAGCTACAACGGCACTGAAAAAAGGTGACTTATGACCTTTTTTTCACACTTATAACTGTTGCAGGATCCCCACGGGCACGTGATCTCAATTCAGACGCTTGGCAACTGAGTCGTATTTATGGCAGTTGCAGTGTCCTGGGATCATGTGTTCCCCTTTTGTGACTTTCTAGCAAGCAAAATCAGTGGGGAAGCCTGGCTCACTTCACAACTGTGTTACTGACTTAACAATGGCAATGATTCACTTAACAACTGTGAAAAGAAAGGTCGTAACACGGGGAAAAACTCACTTAACAAACATCTCACTTAGCAACAGAGAATTTGGGCTCAATTATGGGTGTTGGTCGAGGACTACCTGTATGGATAGTGAGGAGGCAAAAGGGAAGTTGTGTAGTGTGTGTAAAGCTTGGGAGAATAGAAAGAAATTGCCTCAGTTTCTATTACAAGGAGAATTACATGGATTTCTTTCCCGTTCCTAATCCAAATGGGGCTGTCACAAACGCGGCCTTATCATTCACTGTTTATTTATATATCCTCTCCCATAAAATAGCCCAACACGATTTACAATCAAATTTAAAAAATAAAATAAAAAAAGAAACAATGTGCTAAAGGAGCTAACGTAAAATGCATTTTATTAAAAATGAATGGGAAGGAATGGGATTTTAGAAATTGTCATGCAGAGCAGTCTGGATGGAAGGAGGAAAAAAAAAGCCTTCAGCACGTGCCTAATACTAGGTTATTTTTTAATTTAAAACTTCTATTGATTAATTTCCTTAAAATATTTATTAGGCCCGTAAAGCTGGGGAGGATCCATTTTATCCTGCATTGCACCTTTTCGATCTGCACAGGTCCAGGCGTTATTATCTTATATTTCATACAGACAACTCAAAGTGGTTCACAAATGAGAACATTTTCTCTATTTGGGTGGCCAGCCTAGGACTCGGTAGTAAATTCCCATTTCCCTCCAACTTTGCACTCAGCTCATCTTGGCTGCTCGATTCAAGCTTGGCAGAACTGCCTCCAACATAAACACAGCAGAGTTAGAGAAGGTGCTTTATTGCAAATTAGAAAGAAGCCAGCTGGAAAAGTGGATGGCGTTCTGTCAGCAAGCAGGCACGTTTCCTTCTTGTACCTACTGTGCTTTCAAGCCACCGCCGCTGCTGCTTCTCACCCTTCCCTGTTTTCCGCAGGCTCTCCGCCCCACATTTCATGACCTTGAAGGGGAGAATGGTGGGTTGTTGACAGACAGTGACACTGCTGTCCTGAGAACCATGGGATCTCAGCTTGCCTGCCCCCCACCCCACCCACGTCTTCAGATGTTTCTCCCTCAATGTGCAGCTTCCCTTAAATCCAAAAATATAAAGATAGATAAGACAATCTTTATTGTCAGTTTTTTTCTGTGAACACACTGGCACGCATTAAAAAATGAAATTCTGATGCCTGCTCTTAATATGTGTGTGTGTGTGTGTGTGTGTGTTTGTATATGTGTGTATATGTATGTGTATATATATATATATATGTATGTGTGTGTATGTGTGTATGTGCGTATGTATGTATATATATGTATATATGTGTGTATATGCATGTGTGTGTATATATATATATATACTCATACTTGTTTTCTGAGGTTTTCGCGGGTATTTGTATGTAGGTCTTTGGTTGTTCGGGTTTTCTCCCGCGTAAAATTGGAAGTGTCTTGGCGACGTTTCGACGAAGTCCCATTCGTCATCTTCAGGCTGGTGTTTTCAGCTTCGTGCTTTGAGCAGCAATGTGTGGTCTTAGCTATTTCTTCCTTTTACCCCCACTGGCAGTTAAAAGGAAGAAACAGCTAAGACCACACATTGCTCCTCGAAGCACGAAGCTGAAAACACCAGCCTGAAGATGACGAATGGGACTTCGTCGAAACGTCGCGAAGACACTTCCAATTTTACGCAGGAGAAAACCCGAACAACCAAAGACCTACATATACACATACATATATACACACACATACAAATACATGCATACACACACATATATATATGCTATATCTATATCTACACACACACACACATACACACACACACATATATATATACTATAGTATATATCAGTAGTGGTTAACCTATGGCACGGGTGCCAGAGGCGGCACTCTCTGTGGCCTTCAGCTGGGTTTTATAAAAACCTTTTCGCTTTAGGCCTCCACCGCCCTGTTCAAAAAAAAAAAAAGGTTCAATCAATCAGTCAATTTCAACTTCTCGCAGGAAAAAAAATCTTGCAAAGTTGGAATTGATTGATTGAACTTTTTAGTCCCACCCAGTCTGTTGTTACTACTGCAGCCACGCCCACCCAATGGACCACACCCAGCCAATGGGCCACACCCAGCCAATGGGCCACACCCACCCGGCACCCAACGATGCATAAATGGTTTTGGGTTGCAGTTTGGGCACTCGGTCTCTAAAAAGTTCTCCATCACTGGTATATATAGTTGATTCTATATATACGATAGTATATATAGTTGATTCTATATATATAGTTGATACCATATACTATGGCATGGCATGGCATAGCATAGCATACTATAGTATCAACCTTCTTAACCCCCAAGACTCTTTTTTTGCTACGTATTCTAAGGTCCGCAATGTATTAATCACAGGTCATTTAGAATACATAGTGGAAAAAAGAGTCTTGAGCATTAACAAGGGTGATACTATGCTATATAATACAACACTATATAGTATGGTTGATACTATATAAAAGTATATAAAAAGAAGACATCAGGAAAAAATTCTGTGGAGTTCATTTTTTTCCCCACTCAAGGGAGACTACAAAGTGATATATAGAAATGCATAACTGACAACAATATCCAACTCCAACTCACCACAGCCACGTTAGCTCAAAAACACCCTGCAAGGCAGTTCTCAAAACTTAAAAGACCCTTGAAAATAGGGTGATGGAAAGAAGCAGCTTTTTGGAACTTGGCAGACAGCTGTCATCCGAGTGTGCTACCCAGCTGAACTAAACCCTGAGAGTTCAAATTTTCAATTTGGGGCACCCGGACACTTTGAAAGTGATACCAAAGCAATGGCAATTGAAATATTTGTAAATTCTTCCAAGATTGCATGGGGGCGATGCTTTTTTGTATCTACTCAGTTGCACTAATAATCCCCCCCGGTTTCCTTCTCAGTCTTGGAAATCTGATTTTCACATTGTAGAACCTTTCATCTTTCTCAAGCTGCCTATTGCTAATGAATTTTTTATTTGTTTACTCACTGAGTCTCCCAGATATAAAAGTGACACTTAACTTGGGGGGGGGGGAGAGAGAGAGAGTGAGGGAGAGAGAGAGAGAGAGAGAGAGAGAGAGAGAGAGGGAGGGAAGGAAGTAAAGCCGAGTGGAAGAAACCTCCCTGTTAAATCAAAGCTAAGTCTTGGTTGTATCAAGCCCTTTTTAATGTACTTTTATTTCTTAAGATCTAGGTTATTATGTCCATCACAAAAGAAAAAGGAAAGAAAAAGAAAGTAAAGTGAAATAAAGTAAATAATTTGAGAGAAGGGTTCTGACTGAATATGACAAAGCCGAATTATTCATTCATTGGTCTGTCAAGACCCTGGGAGCATATTTGTGGTTCTGTGTGCCAAATAATAATAATAAAAAAACAAGCTTTGTTCTTTTAGATTTTTTTTTTTAAAAAAAAACATCTTTTGTCTGTTATCTGAAGAATTTGAGTCGGTCATTCCAAAACCTAGACAGTCTTCTGCTCTTGAATGTAGTAGGTAGTCCTCATTTAGTGACTGAGTTATTTAGGGACCATTCGTAATTATGATAGTGAGGAAAAAATAACTTTGTGACCGGTCCTTACATTTACGACCTTCCCAGGCCTGTAAAGCTAAAATAAGATCATAAGCACACTCATGATTTCACTTAGTGATCCTTCACTTGCCAACTGAGTTACTGGTTCCAACTGTGACGGCTAAACAAGGACTACCTCTACAATTTCTTGGATCAAGATCAATTAGGGACATACCAAATCTGAAATATGCATGGTCGATTTACAGTGGATGCATTTATTTATTATTATGCGGGGAAATTAGCAAACTTAGTGGATGTAGCTGTGGGTCTAAGACAACTCACCATGGCCAACTCACTATGGGACAAGAGTCATGCTAATATTGAAGAAATGGCGGAATAGAGTCCTTAAAGAAAGGATGCGAAAGGAGAGACAAAATGAAACGCGAATCACAAAAATTAAAATATTTTTTTAATTATTTTAAATAATTAAATTGAATTGTTGAATTGTCCCAACAATTGTGGCAAGTTGGCCATGGTGAGTTGCCCCATTCTGTGTAGCAAGGAAAGTCCTGGACGAAGATTAGGAAGACTCATCTTTTAGACTATCCTTTGCTATGGAAACTCACGGATGACTTTCCAAACTCTTTTTTTTTTCTTAATTTAAGAGTTACTGAAGTATAATGGCGGAGGGTCTGAACTAAAAGCGGTGAGTTTTTAGTCCTCCCTCAGCCATGAAAACTCATTGGGTAGCTGATGCTACTCATGACTGGGTTAGCATAATTAACGTCACAGCATTGCTGTTGTGCAAATGAGATGAGCAGGAGGTTGACTATAAGCTATTCTAAACTCCTGGGAAGTAGGGATGAACAAAACCTGGGCTATACAAAAATTAAAGAAAGGAATGCCAGGAGCACTGAAGCTAACTTGAACATATCATGGTAATGTTCTCCCTTCAGTCATGTCTGATACTTGGTGGTCCTATGGGCCAGGTCTCTTCATGTCTTCTGATCTTCTTTAAGGTTTTCTAGGCTCTGACTGGTGTCAGCTATTGTGTCCAGCCACCGTGTTCTTTGACAGCCAGGTTTCCTTTTACCGCTAAGTCTCCCCAACATAATTGCTTTCTCAGTGAATCCCCCCACATGGCCAAAGTAAGATACAGTTTTGGCTTTCCAGTCTGGGGTTGGGTGCTCCAGTACTTGCTTGTACATCACCTTTGCTGTCCAAGGAATGTGCAGGAGCCTTCTCCAGCACCACAACTCAAACAACTTGATTTTCTTCCTGTCTGATTTTTTAAAGTCCAACTTTCACAACCACAGGTAACTATGTGGGACACGATAGAGTGACGTAGCCTACATTTGAACTTGAACCTATACGATCAAGAAACTTGTTTCTTAAGTCTGCACCACTGTCCATCACCATCAGAAAGACAAAAAGATTCTCAAATGAAACTAGACATCTTTTCAGATGTTGAAATGTTACAACGTGAACCATAGGAAATGGAATCGACTACGCAGTCAAGAAGTAGATGTGGGCTTGCCACACTGTAGCATATTGGTGAAAGTCCATTTGCAAATTGTTGCAACAGATACCGCTGTGTGTCCTGCGTTCTCATTTAGGTTGATGAAAGAGAATTTGATTTCAAAACTTCTTCCCAAAGAGATCCTCGGGGGAAATTCTGTCAAAAGAGCCAAGATGCCAGTCACATTGCCCACATTTAAAAAGGGGGCAGGGCTTTGATCATCGTTTAGATCACGACCACCATCTTGACTTTTTTGGCAACCAACCAATCCCATGGATGTCCTTGGAGGAAAGTGTTGTTCTGAACTTATAAAGTGGCCAGGAATATGTGTCTTTTGTGAACTCATAATAGTTCCTCTTCTTTTTAACCTTAGGTCACAACAAAAGAGAACATAAAACACAGATGTTGAATAGAGCAGAGCAGAGCAGAACAGAACAGAATGGGAATAGAAACAGAATCAGAGAGGAGGGTTGGAGGAACCTTGGAGTCCTCCTAATCCAACTCTTTGCCCATGACAGCTTATATCATACTATTATACAGAAAACTAATAAAATACAGACGGGATTATAAGTGTCTCAACTGTGCCTGAAGTCACAACTTTAATAAATTCTATAAATAATAGAAAGCTAATAGAAAAGCTATAACTTTATTCCAAGTCTCAGATTAATCATTAGTCAAAGGTATCCCTTGCTAGTCACTATGTAATGAGAATCACCAAATGTGCATTGCGATACCGTGATTTACACTCTACCCTTTTTGCACTAAGCAGGATAACATCTCTCCAACATGATATATATTTTTGTCATTCCTCTCTCCTCTGAAGTTCCTACGGTGAGTAGAGTCCTTTCTCTGAAAGTTAAAAAAACAACAATGTCAAAATTGCTGCCTGCTGGTCTGTTGGGCTTCTCTTGCCAAGCTGAAATGAAGCAAACCTAAGTATTCAAGGACATCAGTCTCCCAAAAGATTATTGCAAAAACTCAAGAAGCCGCTATGAAAGAATCTCAGTGGCTGCTATACGGTAGATCAAATGCAAGACCATTTTACAATCAAATCTAAGTTCAGTTTCTTGCAACTTTTCCTTCTACCCACACAATGCAGTGGGCTTGTGGCCGCTGTTCTTCTGAATAATTGTCCACCTGTCCCTTGTTATGGTAGCAAACCAAACTGCTTCTTGCCCATTCTTACATTGTCTTTCCTTCTTCATTCCTCTAATCCAGTGATCTGCAGCTTCCCAAGAATCTTAGTTTGTTTCTGTTTCCTTAAGAAACTGGCAGAGGATGCAATTTCCCTTCTGGAAAAATTTGGAGGAATTGTTCAACCAATTTCTCTGCTCCCCAGTTTGGATGGAGAATTAAAAAAGGAAAAAAAAAACCTCTTCCATATTAAAAACAGTGTGTGTTAGTCCTTCTTTTCAGTAGACTAGACATGATGTCCATTTCACTACAGTTAAAACACTAGACAAAAATCTTTTAAAACAATCAAAGCATTGATGTAAGGTTACGATGTGTACTTCATGCTAGCCAAAGATGCACTTCATTACTGAATTAATTGATCAGATTCATAATATAAACTAAAAGCATAAATTAACCACGCTGCCTTATGTGTACAGCACGATCAGCCCCCAACTATCCAATTATCTAGAGCAAACTGAATCAAAATTTGTGAACAATGGTTTATGCATGTGTATAGGACTGCCTGCATTTACAAAATACACTCACTCTAGTTAATGAGTGAATTATATTTGATGAAACACTGAACTATTAATTCACTCAAAAGGGTGAAGGTAAGATTTGTTTGGTTTGATCTTGATTGCAGCAATGACTTTGGTTCAGAGAAACCCTACAAGATCACGTGAAGTGTTAATAGCACTTTATAACGCCTTGGTAAGGCCACACATGGAATACTGCATCCAGTTTTGGTCACCACAATGCAAAAAAAATGTTGAGACTCTAGAAAGAGTACAGAGAAGAGCAACAAAGATGATCAGGGGACTAGAGACTAAAACATATAAAGAATGGTTGCTGGAATTGGGTATGTCCAGTTTAATGAAGAGAAAGACCAGAGGTGACATGCTAGCGGGGTTTCAGTATTTGAGGGGCTGCCATAAAGAAGAGGGAGTCAAGCTATTCTTCAAAGCACTTGAAGGCAGAACAAGAAACAACAGATGGAAATTCATCAAGGAGAGAAGCAACCCAGAACAGGGGTCTTCAAACTTGGCCCTTTTATGACTTGTGGACATCAACTCCCAGAATTCCTCAGCCAGCATGCCTGGCTAAGGAATTCTGAGAGTTGACATCCACAAGTTATAAAAGGGCCAAGTCTGAAGACCCCTGACCTAGAACTAAGGAGAAATTTTCTGACAGTTAGAACAATTAATCAGCAGTTGGCCAAGTCAATAATTAAACAAAGAGTTTTTGATGCTAACAACCAAACTGGTATAGAATCACTTGCAAACATTATCATCGCTAAAAATAAAATGAGTTTTCAAACAGGAAAAAAAAATACTTGACCATAGGTTTGATTCAGCACCAGTGGATAGTCCTTCTCAAAGCAAGATCTGAGCAACTAGATTTTATATTAAATACGGACAGTTCCATCACATGCCGTATCTTGAGAGAACATTGTATCTGTGGGAGCATTAGAAAGAGAAGACATGCTCAAGTTCTATTCAGTTGTGAATTTTATGACTTGGCAAGGGCTCAGTACTTACCAACACTACTTGACAGAACCATAAACTGGGACTCTAACAAAAGATTACCTTATTTCCTTCAGGGCACAAATATATGTGTAGTTACTAGAACAGTTAAATTTATAGACAGGGCTGTCCAGTGTCCAGCAGAGAACAGGTTTTATAGAAAACATTGGGTTTGCATCCAAAGGTGATTAATTCACCAAACACACATTGTTTTGAATGTTAAAATTCATTTTATTATATATCCTTGCATTCTATTTAACTGTTTTATCTTGCTCTTTATCTTATCCACTATATTTCCATCAATTTTATCCCACCATAGTCTATTTTATCACATTGCTCTTTATCTTACCTTAACTTCATTTTATTGTGTTTTACTGTGGTTGATCCTCGTGCTTTAATATGGTCAACTGACTAATCAATAAAGTATACTACTACTATTACTACCAAAGAGTTAGCATCTCATTGCATGTTAACTCTCAAAAACCAAACCATAACTCATAGAATGATAGACAGACAGTGGGAAGGGACCTTGGAGGTCTTCTAGTCCAACCTAGGCCATTTCAGACAAATGTTGTCCAGTCTCTTTTTGAAAGCTTCTAGTGATGGAGCACTCACAACTTTTATTCTATTGGTTCATTGCTTTCACCATTAGGAATTTTTTTCCTTATTTCTAGGTCGCTTCTCTCCTTGATTAGTTTCCAACCATTGTTTCTTGTCTTGCCTTTTGGTGCTTTGAAAAATAGTGTGATCCCTTGTCTTTGTAGGAGCCCATCAAATATTGAAGCACTGCATTCCAGACAAATAGCTGTCCAGTCTCTTCTTGAAAACCTCCAGTGATCGAGCACCCACAACTTGGGGAAGCCAACTGTTCCACTGGTTAATTGTCACAACTGTCAGAAAGTTACTCCTTACTTCTAAGTTTCTTCTCTCCTTGATCAGTTTCCTTTTGTTGCTTTTTGTCCTACCTTCAGGTGCTTTGAAGAATAGCTTGACTCCCTCTTCTCTGTGGCAGCCCCTCAAATATGGGAACACTGAACTCAAACTAAGCATTCCATGCAAACAGAGATTAAAGCACATTGAAAGACTTGATGAATAAATAAAGACACTAGGATAGAGGAAGAGAACACCTAACTTATTTGTCATCTATGAAGAGATATCAAGTACCTGAGAACTGGACATAATGACCTTCTACAAAGCTCCGTGATATATCACACACACAAAAGCATAATTTTTCACTTAAGAATGGATGAATAATTTGGCCATCATCATGTCTAAATGAATAAACTGTTTTCTGACTGTCTAACGGACTAACCTACGAACCTGGAACACCTGTGTCCTGCTGAAATCAGTACTTTTACAAACTGCATGTGCAGAAGGAAGGTGCCTATTAAAAGAAAAAGGTCATATAAACTTGGTCAGTAAGATGAAAATACACAACCTTCACAAACTCTGTGGAAAATTGATTGCAGAAAGTAGGAATAGTGAACACAAAAATACTGTATACACATTGGAGGTGCCTGAAAAATATGTCTGTGGACTTTCACATTAATTTTTTCTTCTAGATTACAAACAAGTAGATAGAATAGACATATTTTAGAGGCTGCCACAGAGAAGAAGGAGTTGACCTATTCTCCAAAGCACCAGAGGGCACAACAAGAAGTAACAGATGGAAACATATCAAGGAGAGATCCAGCCTAGAACTAAGGAGAAATTTCTTGTCTGTGAGAACAATTGATCAGTGGAATGATTTCCCTTCAGAAGTTTTGGGTGCTCCATCACTTGAGGTTTTCAAGAAGAGACTGGACAGCCATTTGTCTGGAATGGTATAGGGTTTCCTGCTTGAGCAGGAGTTGGACTAGAAGACCTCCAAAGTCCCTTTCAACTTTGTAATTCTGTATTTTGTATCCTACAGCAATATATGCATGAACAAGAAGATTTACACCATGAAAGATGTGACACCAAAAGAAAAATGCAGTCAAAGGGGAAAGGGTTTAAAAAAATAATCCAACTCAGTTATGGACATTTCTGCTTTAAATCTTAACATGGTCTCAATATTAATCTAGCTGGGCAGACGGATACCAAATTTCTTTTGATCATATATTGGTGACCTTCTATTGTCTGTAAAGTGAAACCTGATACTTACTCCAAGATAATTCAATTCAATCAACTTTGATGGGAAACTTAAAAAAAAATGATGGAAATAATTAAAGAGGTAGATTTCTCTCCCGAGATTTGCTCTGTTATAAAGGCATGGAAATTGCTTGCCCTCGTCAACTGCATTCCACTGAAGTCTATATATAAATTAATTAAATGTTTTAACTGTGGAGAATTGTTTTAAAAAAAATGAATGGAGAAAGGGCATAATGGAAAGTCAGTCTCAGTCCACTGCAATCTTTGGAATATTGCTAGTATTTAATTAAGAAGGAAAGTATAAAAGCAAGGGAAATGACTGGAGCTAAATATTGAAAGTTGTTATATATGTGTATATTTATATGTATAAATATATGTATATTTTCCTTCTGCAGAGATCTGTTGAAAGTATTTCTACTGGGCACTGGAACTATTCAACAAAATGCAATTT